>NC_143577.1:151247664-151593617 GCF_048544385.1 Mastigoproctus giganteus
GGTGAAGTAAACTCTGCAGTGAGCTAGATGATTTTGTAATAACTGAGAGAAAGTGGAGGAGAAATTGTGAGGATAAACATAAAAAGGCACCCGGGTGGATGGGATCTATCCAGTTATATTAAAGGAGGCAGCAAAGGAGGAAGCAAACCTTAGCCATAATTATGAGAGCTTCCTTGGACTCAGGGGAAGTACACATGGACTGGAGATGTACAAATGTGACCCGCCATTCACAAAGGAGGATCAAAGGCGACACAAGTAATTATAGACCTGTTAGTTTAACTTCTGTTCCAGAAAATTAATGGAGGCACTGGTAAAGAAGCACTGAAGAAAATCATCTAGACGAGACTTCAGTTATAGCTGAAACACAGCATGGTTTTGTTAAGGGCGAAGTCTTGCCTGACCAATTTGATTGGATACTATGATGCAGTCACAAAAGAACTGGATGCAGGAATAACTTTGATATTATATACTTGGATCTTAGAAAGGCTTTTGATACTGTTGCACATGGAAGACTGCTTCACAAATTGGAGCAGTGTGGCATTGAGGCAAATTGCTGCTATGGATAAAGGTGGTGGTTGAGGGGAGATGACAGAGAGTGGTAATCAATGGACACTGCTCATCATGGACTAATGTTATTGGTGGAGTCCCTCAGGGTTCCGTATTTGTTCCATTATTGTTTTCTGTATTTATAAATGATATTGATGATGGTATATCAAGCTTAATGCAAAGTTTGCAGACGATACGAAGGTTGACAGGGTTTTCAAGGACACTACTGACACTATGCTACTGCAAGAGGATCTGGAAAGGTTGAGCAGATGGGCTGAGAGGTGGAAAATGAAGTTTAACATTGACAAACGTAAAGTACTACATATGGGAAACAGCAACCCAGAGCAACGTATCAACTCTGTGGTACTACACTGACAGTGGTAGAGAATGAAAGGGACCTGGGGGTGGTTTTGCAGGCAGATATGAGGCAGATACACCATGAGCTACTGCAAGAGTAGCTCATGGTGTATTGTCGATGATATATAGGAATTTTTCTAGCAGGGATAAGGAGGTCATTATTCCCTTGTATAAAGGCAATGGTCAAGACACACCTAGAGTACTGTATACAGGTCTGGAGGCCTCATTTCAAGAAGGATGTAGAGATGCTGGAACGAGTACAGTGAAGGCAACAAGATTAGTGAATGGAACAAAGGGGTGCTCGTTACGAAGAAAGCTTAAGTTTTGCCAATTACAGTGTCTGGAGAATAGGCACCAGCGAGGTGATCTGATAGAGGTGTATAAAGCCTTGAATGGTTTGAGCATGCTCAATGCTGATGGATTCTTCTCTTGCTCAGAATAATCACCTGAGAGGGCATAAATTCAAATGAAGGAAAGACGGATGTAGGATAGACGAGGAAATTTGCCTTTAGCCAGCGGTGTGGTTGGTTGGTGGAACAGACTTCCATCCTTGTCATGGAAGTTGATAGCCTAAATAAATTTAAGGCTCAGCTGGACAGGTATTTCGAACAACAGAGGGGTGAAGTGGAAGTGGTTATTTGTTATTATTTATTTTTTATTTTATTTTTTTGGCTGATGCTGCATAAGCTTGCTTTCTTGCATCAAATGCCTCTACTAATGCTAATAACCCTCTGTTTCATATATTTTCTGAAAAATTAACGATCTACACATCCTAATTCATTTCAATACATCAACCAAGTGTCTCACAACCATAACTTATTAGAGTATTGTAATGTTCAGTACATTTATGGTAGGGGTTACCATAAATAAAGAAAGAGAAGCATTATTAAAGAAAGTTTCTGGATGAATTCATAGAGTTTGAGGACAATAAAGATGAAGAAAAGGATAAAGAGTGCTATAAAAATGATATTGTTTGCATTGATATTTGCCAAACAAGATTAAGTCTGTTTTTCACTGGCAAGTATAGGAATACAACTTGTACTTATATACATTTATAAATGATGAGAAGAAAGTCTTGTTCAATTATTAGGTTTCTATAAATTTTTTTGGCTAATAACCTGAAGGTATCATATTATGTTCATGTTGCCTAAATAAACTTCCATTTCAATTGAAAATATTAGTATGAAAATGTACTGTAAGGAGGAGGAATGTTATTTTTTTTTATGTATACAAGAGAGTAATATCATAGTAAATGACACAAATTCTATAGAAATTGGCATTTCCTTCAATTTCTTTAAGCTTCTGAAAAAGGGAGCATGGTAGATATAAAAACATCAAGAATCCCTGTTATACTTTCTGTATGACTCATTAATTTTCTAATTTATGCAGTCTTTTGTTTTTGCCTCTGTGTTAGTGAGTGATTTGAAGTTGATAGAAACTCTGGTTACCTGAATTTTGTGGGAAAGAAATTGCCATTGATATTCCTATAAGTCACCTGTAGAGGAAGAATCTGAAAAAAAAAAAGCTGATAATTAAAAACCAAAAGAAATGAAGAAAACCTTTGAGACCAGGGACAGTATTGTTGCCTCAGTACAAAATTATATCTAAACTATTAATTAGTTGAATATTAGTTGATTGCTGGAACAAATTACCATCTGGTGTTGTGGAATGGGTCAAACAGATGATATGGGAAAATGTGGGTTTTTTGTTTTTTTTTTGACTGTGTAAACTTGCTTTCTTGCATCATTTGTCACTACCGATACCAATTAACATTCATATTTATTCGTATGAACATTTAAGACTCATAACATGTGAAAGAGCTACAAAGATTAATTATTCTAAATTTGACACTGTTAAACTTGCATTTCTTTCCCAATCAGTTACAGATCCTCAACACTTTTCATCTGCCCTCTTGTTTGGACAACTAGCAAATTTTCTGTCAGTGTAATAGCAACCTGAAATACCTGCACAAATTTCTAAGGCAAACTCAGAATGACATGTAAGGAAAGAAGACTTTTTTACCTTAGTTTTGCTTTTTTTTTTTGTTGCATTATTTTTGCTTTATTATGTACAGTTAAATTTTTAAATTCATTTTCTCACACATGCATTTTATATCTGATAATCCATACTTTCAGCTAATCTGGATATCACATGCATAGAATTAACTTGGATAAAAGAAGTATAAATAATATTTACATGAGGAAAAATCACTTCCCAATTTAACTTTAGTTTAATTTCAGTTGCCAAAATTTGAAATTCATGGTGCAAAAGTTATAGGATTTGCAACAAGTGAGAAAGATCCTAATGTATACAAAGATTTTGACAGGTATGCATCATTAAAGGTGATTTAACATACAGACTAGATAATAAAAACTTTATTGTAGATAAATTCCTGTTTTACTTGAAATTGAACAATTGAATTTTTTTCAGCTTGATAATTTTATTATGCATACTGATTATTCAATATATATATATATATATATTATTATTATTAGTCATATAGTGCAAGGAAGCTTGAGGCTTATGAATTTTCTCCATTATTTATGTTGTCTGAAAGCAGCAATTCTTTCTCAAAATCCACTCTGAAACTTGATTTAGTATTAATGTTAAAATGGCTAAAGGATGAAAAATAAAAAAAATAACAAGCAGTCACTCATACTGAAACATGATTATCCAGATGTAAGAACATGCACATGTTCTTAACGCTTACTTATATCAACACAATCCAGCCCCATGTATTTATTTGTTCCATGATGACCTACGTCAGGGCTTGAAGTCCCCAGACATTGAGGGCTGATGACCCTCAATGTGTGTGTCCTGTGGCACAATCTTACGATCAGACACTTTTAATTGACTGTTCAGATTTTAGCAGCACCCGTTTTACCGCTTTTAATCATCTGACTGAGCCTTATACACTCAGTCAGATTTATCCGACAATGACAATCGTGTCTGCTATTTTTAGCTTTTTGAAAGCAATAAAGTTTTTAATCATATTTAAAATTTATATGTTATTGTTATTTCTTTTATTGATTTATCTTTAGATGTGGACATGGTGGCCTAATTAATTAGGTTTTATATTTATATATTAATTTTTTATAATACCTGGTCTTGGCGCATTATAGTCTTAGTTGCTAATGCGCCAATAAAACCTAAATCAATCAATCAACCAACCAACCAACCAACCCAGACACTTTGTTTTCCAGGCTGCCACATGTACCAAATAGAAGCAGTGCATGGTTCTATTGGTTCTATATACCATGGTTCAGTCTTTTAACTGTATATTCATCATTGTAAAGTATCTGTTCAACATATCTACCACTTCTGGTGGGCTTTCTGTAATTATTCTAATTCAAGCAAAAAAGGACCCATGTGATACTCTTGTCTTCTTTGTATTCTAGTTCATGTCAATTTGTTGTATGACTCACTATGTGCAACGGTTCAAATAATCACATTTTGCTGTATGTGACAACTTTGTGTATGACAGTTGGTGGCTCATGACAATTCAGTGAGTTCTTTGGGAGAATTCATTGTATGCAGAGTAAACAGAAAATGCAAACTTTTAACATTATGCCATGCTGTAAATGGTGAATTTAGTGATAATGATACCATTTTTGACATTTTATATACCAAGCCAGATGGTATTTGCATTAGTCTGGGTGATTAGTTCACAAGCTGCATAACTGTGGTAATCAATATTATGCAGCAATCTGTGCACTGGTGCCAACATATGTTCCGATCATCTCACTGTGAGCCTGTGCATGTGCGGTGTAACGTAGATCTGCCTTCTGAGTGGATAATTCTTTGCTTTAATTTTCTCAGTGTCATTTGTTTTCTGGTCATTTCGTGACACTTCAGCATCAGTCCACTTCCATTTTTTGTTCACTGTATTTTTCACAAGAAAACTAAGGCTTGCCATTAAATTTGCAAATTTTAGAACATTCATGTGATTTATGCATAAAATTTTGTATTTATCTCTTGTTAATGAATTGGTCATTAGGTGTGTGCTAGTTTGTGTTGTATAAAATTTGTGGAATGTCTAAAATGAAATGTTACATTTGCTTTAGGTGTGTGTGTGTGTGTGTGTGTGTGTGTGTGTGTGTGTGTGTGTGTGTGTGTGTGTGTGTGTGTGTGTGTGTGTGTGTGTGTGAATTTGATTTAACAGCATCCTTCATTAAGCTGCCAAAGAAATATGATGTAGTGTTTATGAAGCACAAGATTTTTTTATTAAGAAATCTGGAATGGTAACTTGTTTGCTTTGTGTACTATATTATAGATGTGATTTTTTAGTTTCAAGTGGTCAGGAGAAACACAATATGATTAGACATTTGAGAACAAATATAAGTATAAGAACAAGCACAGAAATGAAAATAGATGTGTGATTTTTATAGTGCCCATTGCTGTTTTTGTGGTAAAAAAAAAGTTTCAGAACATGAAATCCCATTCCCCTTTTTTTTTAAACACAAACATTTGAAAATCCAAATATATACGTTCCAACTTGCCTCATCAAACTGAGGTTGCTACTTCTTGTTATGTTGAATGAATGTACTATGTAAATTTGTTAGACCAGTGGTCATTAGACCTTCATCTTCCACTTTTGGAAGTGGATTACCAAAGAAAATTATCTATGAATAAATTGGAATCAAAATGATTCCGATTTATTCATAAATAGTTCTACTTCCAAGGTCATGAAGAACCTAAACAATAGGAGAATATTCAGTTCTTGTGTTTTATTTTGCAAGTTGCACAAGTTCCCATTGAAAAATTGCTGTTATAAACTATGTGACATCACAAATTTCATCAGTTGATAGTGCATCATTTTCAAATTTGAAATTTTTGTTAGGTATGTGTTAAGCACCGAAGCAGCTAAGTCTGTGAGACATCAGTATATTGTGTGTAATATTGGGGCAGTTTGCTGGAAACAAAAGAAAAAAAAAAAGTTTCCAGTATGGAAAAAACCATACAACCCTATCCTGAAACTGACTCAGTCACTTCAGAAAAAAAGCCCATAAAAGTTCATTACATCATGTAAATTTCAGTGTGAGAACTTACCAGAAGCTATTATGAAAAATTTAGATAATGTGCATAGTGCATTACATATCAGATGCATTTGATTTTTATTTCTTAAATTAGCCGAATTTTTTCTTTTTCTGTGATTAATTGGTAACAAGATTGATAACTAAATTATTTTATAATTCTTATTACCAAATAATTATTAATTAACTAATAATATGTAAAAGTAATTGTTTTCACATCACTGCACATACCTCACCTTAATATTCTCTCACCTTTCGTGTTTGGGGTTTTCATAAAAAAAAAAAAAAAAAAGTGTTTTGTAATGCTTTACTTATTTCCTCCTGGATGTATGCAGTCCACATTTTTGTAATGCATTTTACTTATTTCCTCCTGGGTTTTAATACCAGTTGAAAGATAACATGTATTTCACTTAGTAAACTGATAACAAAAAAAGAAAAGAGCTCATCAAAAAGCAATCGCTGCATGTGCACAAATATTTCTTTTCTGCACATCTGCCACATTGCCCATTTTTTCCTCCAATCAGCACATGCCAACAAACAATATCCAGCACTTCAGCTACAATATACAGTGTAGCATACATTGTTAAAAAAGAAGAAGAAAAATGAAGGAAGAAAAATAATTTCTGGATTTCTGTTATTCTTATTTCAATGAAATTTGGGATGACATGACAATTTTTTCTAAAAGAACCAAATATAAAATTCCTGAAAATCGGTCTACTGAGAGTCAAATTATTACATGCAGATATGGAGTTGGATTTAATAAAAGTCATATGGATTTAATAAAAATAATTGATACTTTATGCCTATATGTAAACATTCATAAAAAAGAAATGGTGCATTTTGGCTCTTGGTTAGGAAACCAAGAAGTCCAATAGGAATTTTAAAATTTATCAAATTATCTCAAGTCAGTGCTTGGCATTTTAACAGTTCTGTAGCAATGCTAAGTGTGAGGGGACATTAAGCCACACAGAAAAAAAAAAAAAAAAATTCAAATCTTCCCTTTCTAATAAAACCTTAAATTCTCTTGACAGCCAAATCTGGATAGCAGGTACATTGTTGTAAACAATACAACTCAACATTTTTGAAGAGGGAAAAGTATGCAAGAGTATCTTTCATGAGTGAGTCAGTTTGCGGCACTAACAGACAATCCCTGCCGAAATCTTATTTGTGTGAATGTTTTGAATAGCATATTGTACTAGTAAGCAACCCAATAGCTGTATAGGGTTGTATCTTAATATAAAATACTTACGTTGTTAGTAAAATTTAATTTCAAATCTAAATCTCTGGATTTAAAAAAAAAAATACTGAATAAATACTTAAAATTATTATTATTAGTTGTGACACTGTAAATTTTCGTGCCCTTATCTCAGAAATGTTCACACTAGGCCTGATGTTAAATCAATGAAAAAATGAAGAAATATCATATCATAATACTACACTAATTTTACAAAACCAAAACTTTCCTGTACTTGTGCCATATTGTACATGTCTGTGAAATATAATTTAAATACATATATTTTGAAAGTATTTCATTCATATTCACTTTACTTTCAAAAGTTAACATACTATGCAGTTCCTAAAGTTTAAAAAAGTTAGTAAGCTGATTATAAACTGGGGGTTACCATACCAGTCTAAATAACTCACCTCACACCTAGCTGTACTAATGAGTTTGTTTTGAAATTCTTTAGTAATTAGTTCCTGATCTTTATTTTTTAGCTTTTAGTTTCAAATCAGTAAGTAATTCAATAATTCAAATCAATAAATAACATATTACATATTCATATAATATTTATAAAATTCTTAGAAAATAATTTCATTATAGGAAAGCTATAACCATATAAATCACAACTAAAAATTATATTGTCACAAATATATAATAAGGATATTGCTATAATAATTTCGTTTTTTTCAGGATAGTAACGAACTTAAAGGAAATATTACCTTATTGTGACTATCTGTGTAATGTACTTCCTAGTACTCCAAAAACAACTGGATTGCTAAATGGCGAAGTTCTGAAAATGTGTACAAAGGTCAGCCCTTATTTATTTTTATTGTTCTTTTTTAAATTATTTATTTATTTTTTTTTTGTGATTTGAAACATGAAATGTTATGGGATCCAGTTGTACTTTAATACTGTCAAACAACTTTAAGGTTGGGAGGACAGAAGAAGTTACTTCAGTATTGAATTTCTGAAGGTTGTAATTTTCAAGAAATACATTCATAGAAACGTTGCTATAGAGAACAGACATAGGGATTCCTAATAACTGCAATAATATTGAAAACTGGATTAAAATTAAACTGATAATAAAGTAAAATAAAATACACTATTTATACAATAAAATCATAAAAATAAAGCATGTAAATTGTGAAATAAAAGTGATAAAAACAGCTGTAGCTTTCAAAGGCATCCGCCTCTTTTATCAACAGTAATACTTAATGTGCTATAGTACATCCTTAAATATTTACTGCTATCCATATGCAGTACTTTTCATTTGCCAATGTCAAACTTCAGTATTCACCTCTTAGCCGATCTGCCCAGATTTTCTAGATCCTGTTGTAGTAGCGTACTGTCATTATAGACATTAACAAACCTGCCAAACTTCATATCATCTGCAAACTTGGACATTAAGAATATACCTTCATCAGTATCATTGATAAATATAGAAAACAACAATGGCCTAGCACAAAACCCTGGGAGACTCCACTAATAACATTAGTTTGCGAAGAGCAGTGTCCATTGATTACTGCTCTCTGTCTTTTCCCACTCAACCATCCCTTTATCCATAGAAGCAACTTGTCTTTAACACTGTAGTGCTCCAATTTGTACAGTAGTCTTCCATGTGCGACAGTATCAAATGCCTTCCTGAAATCCAAGTATACAATGTCAAAATTATTTTTTGCTTCCAGTTCCTTTGTGACCACATCATAGTATTCAATCAAATTGGTCAGACAAGACTTCCTCTTTACAAATCCATACTCTGTCTGAACTATAACTGCAGTCTGGTCTAGATAAGCTTGCAATGCTTCTTTAACCAGTGACTCCATTATTTTCCCCAGAACATAAGTTAAACTAACAGGTCTATAATTATTTGTGTCACAATTTGAACCCCCTTTGTGAATTGGGGATACATTTGCACATCTCCAGTCCATGGTGACCTCCCCTGACTCTAATGATGCTCTCATAATTATGGTTATGGGTTTGCTTACTTCCTTTGCTGCCTGCTTCATTATAATTGGATAGATTCCATCTGGCCCAGGTGCCTCTTTTATGCTTAACTTCGACAATTTCTCCTCTCACTTTGCTCTCATTTATTACAAAATCACTTATCTCCCTGTTAGAGTTTGATAAACTTCTGGCATTCTCCTCCTTGAATAACTCCTCGTGTGAATGTAGATGCAAAATACTCATTCAGTGTATCAGCTACTTGAGCAGGATCATCAATAGTTGAATCATCTATGTTAAATGGACCAATATGATTCATCCCTTTCCCTCTAGAGTTTACATAAGTAAAGAACTCTGTGCTATTTTTCTTTGTGTCCTTTGCCAAAGATTTCTCATAATCTGCCTTTGCCTTCCTAACCTTTGTGACTTGATTACAGACGAGCTTATATCTGCCATAGGCTTCTGTGTTGCCTGATAATTTATATGCATTCCATGCATTTTTCTTTTCTGTCACGACCTTCATTAATTCATTCAACATCCATTTAAGCCTGAACCTTGAATAGTATATCTTAGTTAGTATGGAAAGCCTAGTAGCCTCCATGATTAAGTCCCTGAAGGCTTCCCGTTTAAAATTCACCATTGGTAACATGATCAGTTTATCCCACTGTATAGAATTTAAAAACTGTCTGAAACCACTGTAGTCACCTTTACAAAAAAAAATCCCTTACATTTACCCTTGATGGTAGTTACATCTTTAAGTAAATCCCACATCAGTACACTGTGTTCACTGTCACCTAGTGGTTCCTTTATCTGCAAATTCTTAATGCATGAATAATCACTGCTGATAATCAGATCAAGGGTATTACTCCTTCTGGTTGCCTCTCAAACATGTTGCTGTTATAAACAATCCTCCAATAAATCCACAAAAGTCTTGCTAGCATGCGAGTGAACAACTGACAAGTTCCAGTCAGTATCTGGAAATTTAAAATCCCCCATTACAGGGCATTCTGATTTACTGGCCCATTCTATTTCACTGTACAACTGTTCATTGTACTCATCAGAGTCATTAGCCCTATAACATATGCCTACTCATTTTCCCTTTCCCAGTGTTTATGTCACACCAAACAGACTCAACATTGCACTGTCCACCCATGTCAACTGGATGCACTTCCTTAGATTTTGTGTTTCTTAACTAACAGCATAACCCCTCTTCCCTTCCTACCCTGTCTGGCCTTTTTGTACACATTGTACTCCTCAAATTCTAATTCTGCAAATTCATCAATTTTATTTACTAAACTTTAAAATTTATTGTTCCAGTATAACACTACCATATTCAGTAGTTAAGCACAAAACATTAGTATGTACTGTTTTTGCTGGATTTTAATCTGTTGAGGTGTTGAGCTTTAAAAATCAACAATTTTTAAAAGCTTAAAAACTATTTATGTTGTAAAATCTCTCACGTATGTTTTATTATCTTTTGATATGAAATTGTAATGAAACCATAAATCATTACTATTATTTTGATTAGGATGTAAGTTGGTAACTGTAATTGTCTGCTGCTTGTCACATTTGTTTTGTGTTTAGTAGTTGAGGTCATATTTAGTAATCAGCAGCAGGGTTTCTTGAGTACGGAGTTCTGAAAGTATCCGTTCAGCCCTTAGGAACTCCACTGCTGAAAATTCCTTAAGAACTGCAGTGCTGAAATTTAGGAAGGAAGGCTCCATGATATTTTGTTAAAAAATTTTCTGAAATTGGTTGAACTGATACAAAATTTACTGTAATTTTTTATTAGCCATTTGGCTTTTTTTCATTTTCAGAAACCTGTTTTCATAAATCTTGGAAGAGGAAGTATCATAAAGGAAAAAGATTTGATCTGTGCACTGAAGTAAGTTGCATTTACCTATCATATTTATGCTATTAAATTATCTTTATTTTATTTTTTAAAATATATTTTACTACATTTATTTGGTGCCTCTGTAGCCAGGTGGGCAAGAGCAGCAGTGCGTAGCACACTCTTCTTGATTAGACGGGGTTCGAGCCCATGCCCACCAAATACAGAGGATGCGGAAAGGTCAAGGAATGACCACCGCGTATCCCCATTAGTTGCTAATGCTCCTAAAAACCAAACAACACACCACATTTATTTAATAGTTTATTTTTTAAACATATAAAAAATTGCTGTTAATTGCTCTAAATGCATGTTTTCCACATATCTCAATGTTTCATCCAGGCACATGCAAGTCGTGGCTATCAAATAAAAATATCTTGTGGGGGATATGTTTTGTTTACTTCATCTTGACAGTTACTAGATGTCCTTATTTTGCACTGAATCTCTCAGTGTAAAACACAAAATTAATTTGTGTTGTGATTTTTAATGAATATATTAACCATTCCTGTTAGCATGGGATATAAATTACACCTCAGGGCAAAAAAAAATTGGAACAAAAATTTTTCGACTACTATATTCTTTGGTGCCTTTTAAGAAATACCAAAAGGTAGATCAGTAGCAATAAACTCCATTAAGTTCACCACTATGGGTGAGAGCCATGATTTTAATGCCATGTGGCTGGATTTATTCAGTGCTTTCACCTATGGAACTTTTGTGAATATGCTTAGTTACACTTCCCACTTTGCAGTGGGTTGTTTGTGGCACTGGTGTTTACTATTTTCCCGATTGATAAGGACTGCTTGCAGGAGGTGAAAGGACAAAACTGGAGTTTCTGCTATCTTTTGCTAGTGAAAAGCTGAACTTCGCTGCTATTCAAGTTTACTTTCCTTTTCATTTTCATTAGAGAAGGTTGTCTCTGCTTTAGGAGTGATTTGAAGTGTGGCAAAACAACACATAATTACCCAAAAGAGCCATTTTTAGATTTTCATAAACTTTCTTATCACTATAATTATGCCAATTTATATTAATGCACACAGGTTGCAGGAGGGCCCATAGTGAATCTTGTTGAAGATATCTTGAACAATCAGTTGTAGAGATATCATCACGGTCATGTTTTCTTTGCATGGCATCTGTGTGGGACAGCAATAACTTAATCCCATCTTCTTTCCATGTCCCTTCTAATTTCTCTTTCCTCTCATCCTTTCAGTACCACCTGCCTGAACTGTCTTGAAAGCTGACACATATGTTAGACCCTTTGCCCACTGTCTTGTATGACAGTATATGGTGGCATGAGGTGTAACATGTCATGCAACTTCCAAATTAATGGAACTGGAGAAAACTGGAACATTCCCCTAAGTCCCTGCACCTTTGACCTATTCCTCAAAATGAAAAACCTACTCTGGGGACAAACATTTTAAAAGGAAATGAGGACATCATACTTGCCACAGATTTTGATAAAATATCTGTGATATTTTATCAATATTTGTGAGAGACCAATCTATGTTACTGCTGGTATAGATTATTCATGCAAGCAATGATTATATTGAAGAAATTCCAACAATAAATTATTTAATAATAAATCTTATATTCCTTTTACCATCATTCTACCACTGCTTTGCCTTCAACCTTTGTAATATAATAAAGCAATTCAGATACTTAGGATTAGTTATGCAGAAGGATGGTGAAATCGACGAGCATGTAACAAGTAAAATTAGATCTTGGTGGAGGAACTAGAGACAGATTATTAGAGATGTTGTGTGATAGACTTAACTGGCAGACTTAAAAGCAAGTTTTAAAGGGCAGCAATGCTATCTGGTACATAGTGTTGAACAAGTAAAGGCTGTGTATATTTGAAATGGAGATATTGAAGTGAATGGTTGGGATAAAAAAGAAAGAATAGCACATGGAATGAGAATGGGGCTTCGTAGTAGATTTGGTAATAGAGAAGTTACAGGAATGCAGGTTAAGATGGCCTTGTTGTATTACAAGGAACTTAGCATTAGCAGATGTTTCAAGAAAGCAAACTTATACAGCACCAGCAAAAAAAAAAAAAAAAAAAAAAAAACCCTTCCCATTTCACCAATCCATTAGCTCCAAATGTTTGTCTAATTCTGCCTTAAATTTATTTAACTGTCAACTTCTACAATGACAGATGGAAGTCTGTTCCAGCAATCAACCACATACTGGCTAAAAGTAAACTTTCACACATCTATTCTATAACTGCTTTTCCTCAATATGAATTTATGTCCCCTCAGGCGATTAATCTGGGAAAGAGGAAGAATCCCATCAGCATTGAGCATGCTCAAACCATTCAAGGCCTTATACACTTCAATTAGATCACCTTGCAGGTGCCTAGTTTCCAGACACTGTAATTTGCAAAACTTAAGCCTTTCCTCCTAAGAGCAACCCTTTGTTCCATTCACTAATCTTGTTGCCCTTCTCTGTACTCATTCTAGCAACTCTCATCCTATCTAAAATCAGTCCACCAGACCTGTATACAGTACCCAAGGTGTGGCCTGACTTATTGCCTTATACAATGTGATAATCACCTCCTTTTCCCTGCTAGAAAAATTCCTGTATATCATTGACAAGACACCATGAGCTACTCTTGCAGACCATCTGCACTGCTCAGAAAACTTCATATCTGGCTGCAAAATTACCTCCAGGTCCTTTTCATTCTCTACCACCCTCATTGTAGTACCACACAGTTGATATGTTACTCTTGGACTACTGCTACCAATATTTACATTTGTCAATGTTAAACTTCAGTTGCCGCTCAGCCCATCTCAATTTTTCTGGATCCTGTTGCAGTAGCATACAGTCATTAGTGTCATTAACAACTCTGCCAACCTTTGTATCATCTGCAAACTTAGACATTAAGCCTAATATACCATCATCAATATCATTAATAAATACAGAAAACAGCAATGGTCCAGCACTGAACCCTGGGGGGACTCCACTAATAACATTAGTTCATGAAGAGCAGTGTCCATCGATTACCACTCTGTCTTCTCGCACTCAACCATCCCTTTATCCATAGCAGCAATTTGCCTCCAGTGCCACACTGCTCCAATTTGTGCAGTAGTCTTTCATGTGCAACAGTGTCAAAAGCCTTTCTAAGATCCAATTATATAATATCAAAATTATTCTTTGCATCCAGTTCGGGCGCCTCTGTAGCCAGCTGGGAAGGAGCAGCAGTGCTCCTTCATAGCACACGCTTCTTGATTAGACCGGGGTTCGAGCCCGTCACCACCAAATATGGAAGATGCAGAAAGGTCAGGGAATGACTACCGCATATCCTGGAGCAATATGGCCTTAGTTGCTAATGCTCCTAAAAACCAAATAACAAACAAACAAGTTTGCCCTTAATTCCACACTGCTCCAATTTCTACAGCAGTCTTCTGTGGGAGAGTATAGAAGAATTTCTGAAATCTAAGTATATATGATGTCAAAATTATTTTTTGCAACCGGTTCCTTTGTTACTGTATCATAGTATCCATTCTGATTATTCAGACAAGATCACCCCGTAACAAAACTATGTTGTGACTGCAATATAACTGTATTCCTCTCTAGATAGTTCTGTATTGCTCCTTTAACCAGTGACCCAATATTTTTCCCTGGAACAGAAGTCAAGCTAACATGTTTATAATTACTCATGTCACCCTCTGATCCCCTTTTGTGAATTGGCAATACATGTGCACATCTCCAGTCTACAGGAACCTTCTCTGAATCCTAGAATGCTCTCATAATCATGGCCAGAGATTTGCTTACCTCTTTTGTTGCCCCTTTAATATAATTGGATAGATCACACTGCACACACTGGATTTGTAAGGAGGCATGACGATCAGATTTTTGAGTTTTTTTTTTTTATATTTTATTTTTTTTTTAGATAGGCCTAGGAACCAATACACATACACTTATATGCATGATTAAGGGGGCATATGCCCCTCTGCTTCCCCTTAATTACATTCAGCTGAGGTGCCTTTTTTTAGTTTAGCTGCAACAGTTTCTCTTTCACTTGTCATTCCTGCTATATAATATAGTATGACTTTCACATTTGTTTTGGAGCTCAGTTGTAATTATTTTAATAAATACACTAGTAAAAACATCAAATCTCTTTGCATGTAAATGTTTTCAATGCATGAGAGCAGATTTTTAACAAGAGCTAAAAGTTTCAATTTGTTACAGTTATATACACTCAGTGATCACTGAATTATGACCACCTAATATCTTGCAGAGCCACCATTCAGATGAATATCAGCTGCTATTTGCTTAGGCATTGACTCCACCAGATGTCTGAAGACATCTGTAGGGATCTACAGCCTTGCTGCTGGCAAGGCTTTTCACATTGTCAGAATTGGTGACAGTGTATGTCCATATGACTCACTTTCTGTTCCAAAACATCTCACACGTGCTCGATTGGATTGGGGTCAGGCCAATTTGGAGGCCAATCGAGATAGGTGATATCTTCACTGTGTTCCTTGAACAACTCATGCACAGTGTAGGCATGAGTTGTTCAAGGTTGAGTTTTCTATCATCTTGGAAGATATTGCTTCTGGCTAGGAAAATTTGCAACATGGCAGGGTGCAGTGGTCTCCTAAGAGCTGCCAGTAGACCTTGCCAATGAAGCATTGGTCTGCACACACACTGGGGATCCTAGTTCTTGCCAGCAGAATGTGCCCCACATTAAGCAACCATTACCTACATGGATAATGGGCACTTTGCACAATGAGTCCATGGACTCATCCAACCAGCACATTTGTTTCCAGTCTCCAGGGAACAATCAGTATATTGATGACACCATAGCATTCACTTTTGATGATGATCAGCAGTCAGGAGGGGGGTGTCTCTTGGATCATCTGCTGTGGAGCTCATACATCTGAGTGTGTGGTGCAGCATCATTTGGGATATTGTATTGCAATGTCAACTGTCACACAATAACCTGCTGTTCAGTCCATACAACACCCTCTCTCGCCATGATCATCCACCATGTGTAATCCTTTAGTTCTGTCAGTGGTAGGTGGTTAAACCTGTTTGACACCCTTCTTTGTACACCTTAACCACAGTGGGCCATGACCAAGTGACAAAAAGATGCCTTTCTGATATGGAAGCACCCAATCCCACAATCATGCTCTTTATAAACTCTGTGGTATCTTTAATACATTCCATAACTGCAGCTTAACACTTTGACTTGCATGACGAGAAGCAAATTTCAGTACTCTAGCATAGGAAACTGTTTGGCTTTTTATACTGCAAGCTATGTGGCATAATCTGTTACAAATGAGGTGGTCATAATTCAGTAATCACTGAGTGTGTGAAATAATTAAAGATACAGCCTTAGCATTAATGAAAATTTGTTATTTTTTTGATTAGTCAGTTAATTCAAAGAAATCTCTTATTTTTTTCTTTTATTTATGTATTTTTTTAAATCTGTAAAATGGATTTAAAATATATTTGGAGTTTTATATTTTTAAGCTCTCCATTCTAGTTCTATGCACTTTTGTCTTCAGTAATTTTCTCCTTTGATTTTGCAGCGATGGTTGGATATCAAAAGCAGTCTTAGATGTTTTTGAAACTGAGCCACTTCCCAAAGAAAGCCCTCTCTGGGAAATGCCCGAGGTGAGTTTTCTATTTAGTACAGTCAGTTCTGCTATAATGTGTGTTTTTTGCAATGCAAATTTGCTCCAGCACGACTGATATATTAGGGAACAATGTGAGTACGACACAATTTTCGTGTTGACTCCTGCGCGATTTCATTTGCGAGTAACACTAGGTGAATGCAAAACCAAGCTGAGTGTCACAACCTGTGCAGCAGTACATACAAGTTTACGAAGCTTAAAAAATGTCAAATGTGTGAGAGCTATATTTCCCATTTGCTGTTGTTGTTATTGGTCAGAGAGACACTGTTATTATTTGCTGTATTTACAAAATAACACGTGATGTTGTAGGCTGACTCATGTTTTTAGGAGCTCACATTTTTCTGTTCAAACAGAAATTTCGGGAGGTGTGCATGATAGCATGAGCAGAGGAGCACATTTCTAGAGGTCACTACCATAAAACAATAAAAATTTGCAGCTCCCGGTTTATTGGGCTTTTCTGTTAGTGCAATCTATTATGAACCGGTAGTAAACTCAATCTTATTGCATTTGCAATAATACCGATAGCTGGAATTCTGTGGGTTTTTATGCCATTATGGTGAAATGTGATTTCCCCTTCCATGAAATCATCAATCATATAAAAAAAACTTAAATTTTCAGAATCTTCTCTTCATTCCTATTTTTTAAGCTTCGTAAACTTGTTACTCCGTATCTTACTTGTGCAATTTGTGTGTGCTGTGTTCGTCGTTATTGATTTTCCTATTTTTTTTACTGTTTTAAATTTTAAAATTAAAAAAAAATGTCAGTAAACATAAATATCAATTAGTATGCATGTATAACCATATTAATTAAGCTATATATGTAAGCGTACATAGTCTCTGACCAATACAAGGTATCTTGTCAAGGTAAAGCTATATTTACTGTAATATTTATTTATTTACTGGAAATTTAAGATGTTTAAACCTGTGTTAGCAATTTCATTGGATTTCTAACTTTTTTTAGTGTTTTGCTTAACAGACTGAGCATTTTATTTTGAGTGCTCTGCCACTATCCCTATTTTTCCCCATAAGCCTTGTTGTTTTTAATGCACGAAATACCATAACATGGAGATTTTTAGGAACAAGTGTACTGCATTATAGCAGAACTAACTGTATAATTTTTACAATATTTTTATAATATAAAAATTATATTAAAGAATATTTGTTTCTCCCACCCCATTCATGTACAGTTATTTTCCAAACTTTTCGCTGCCGTTCAAAACACCAGTGAAAGTAAAATACAGTGGGCAATACAGGTTTTGGATAAATAAATGCCAGTAAAAATTACTTTAGCAATGGGGTAGAGAGAGAGGGGGAAAATCTTTATTGCAACAGTAGGCAAATATATCTACATAACTTCCTTGATTTAAATAATAAAGTTATGTAAATGCACTTATCAATTTGTTTACTGATTGAAGAATAAATCACCCTTGATCTATATACCAAGAACTTAAATTCTTCATGCAAGAGGAATCTAGAGTTGATTTTATCATATTAGCCATTTTGTTTTCACTTTGCACCTCCTTGTAGCAACAAAGATTAGTAGAAACACATTTGTTGCTACAAGGAAGATGGAATTTTCAGTGTGTGTGCCACCAACCATTCATTCTTAAACTGTTTAATTAAGAATACACTAACTTCATCCCAGATTGAAGAGTTATCCATTGCATCTTTGTCATTGAAGCATTTTTAAAATTCCCTTAAACTGGTGGTGCACTGGCCATAGATGCCCATGCACTTAAAAAAATTCTCAAACAAACAACCCTTAAACTGGACTTTTTTTCTATTAATTGTCTCTAACATTTAGTAAATTTTATCATAGGGTAGCATTGCTTGAAATTAGCAGTCACGTTCTTTATCGCAGGATATAACATTGATTTTATGTTGGTGGAAAGAAGAGGGACTTCATCATTCCATCTTCACCATTCCATCACTGATTCATCTCATCAAGTTTGTATGGGTAATCTAGAGAATTGCTGACAATCTGCCACATCAGAAAAAAAAAAACTTATCCACTCTTATCATACTCTTTCCAGAAAATACCAATCCAGCCACTCCTTAAACTGAACCATACTCTTCACCTAAACCACTCAAGAATGCAGTTTATTCAGTGGTTGGTAACATGCTGGCTAAATAACTCTCTGAATTCCACTCTACTAGTTCCCCCACAATACTTTGTATATATGCCCCCTAGTTTTCAAGTTTTTGCTTCTCATTTCAGATTGTGAAAATTCCAAAGTTGTTAATTTTTCATTTTGCTGCTCCTCACCCAGTGCCTTATATGCCTTAATTAGATACACTCACCTCTAAATTCTTCTTAGATTCCCTGAAGTTCATCTTAGTAGTCTCTCCTCACATCAATGCCCCTTTTCTGTTTTTCACAAGATATCCATTTTGGGACCTTTCAAACAGCTCAATATCTAGATCTGAGTAGAATATTTCAAATTCTATCTGACTGGACCTTAATTTAAATATGTTGAATCAGCCCTTACTTTTAGAAAATTCAACCTGAAATTTTGTTCATCTCAAATTACCACACATCTGTCTGCAACTGTCTTTCCTCAATTTGAATTTATGATCCTCAAGTGAACAAGAGGAGCTCAAACCATTCAATGCCTTAAAATCCTCAGTAGATCATTATTAGGCCTGCAGGTGCCTAGTCTCCAGATGCTATAATTTGCCGAACTTAAGCCTTTTTTGCTTAGAGCACCTTAGAATATTGGAGCAGCTCTAGATGTCTCTGCTCTACAACTGGGACAACCCACTGAAGGGAGGGAACTCCCAACCCTTCAGCAGAGACATCAGCATACAGATAGGGAGTGACAAGATCCTTGGGTAATCTTAACCATCTTTTAATGATGAACCTGATCTGAAGATCGAAATCTACATCCTTCCTAAAATGAGGCCTTCAGACCTCATTTTAGGAAGGTGCAATGCTCAAGATGTGGCTTGACCATTACCTTGTACAATCAATAATATCCTTTTCCCTGCTAGCAAAATTGCTGTATATCACTGACAAAATCCCATGAACTGTCCTGGCAGCCAGTCTGCACTGCTCAGAGAACTTCATATCCGACTGCATAATTGTGTGTGGGTATGCATGTGTATACACACATACAGCTATACTAGAAGACTTAATCCATCTTTCTTTTGTCACGTGATGACATGCAGACTACAGCCAAGGTTTCTGATGTTTTGATTAGTATGTGTAACTTTTACTTCAATGCCTATATAATGTGCTTAATATACAAGGTCTGATTTAAAAAAAAAAAAAAAAAAAGTTCTAAGACTTAATTTTTATATTAAAAAAAAAAACTTATTTTATTTTATTTATATTCTTACTCTTACTTATGGTAATCTTACACTTTAGAGTTTATCAAGTTGGCCTTCGGGAGGTTATGCCTGCTGAAGGCCAACTTGGAGTGTCATCGTACCACAATTGTCATCTGCTGATGAATAACATCAGACCTTGTTAAACCCAGAGACTGTAAAAGCCAAGGTTAAACACCAGACACCTCTATAATTTAAAGTGATTGCTGATACTATTGTCATAATACCAAGCTGATCCTTAATGCTTAAGGCTTATGTTTCTGTCATATTTTCTGCACTTAAGCCTATGCGAAGTCTCCAGCAAGTACCCAGAGCCTACAATCTGAGCTTTCAAGACATATGCCGATCCTCCTTCACACATAGGAGATCTGGCTGGCTTTCCAAGACCGTCTTGAGTATTATAATGAGGCTCTAGAAGGGTCGCCCAGCCCTTCTGATGTAGATGATTGTTCACTAAATTCACCATAGCATCATGCCTTTTAATCCTGATGCCAAGGGACCTATGACACTGGAGGGCAATGTGGGAAAGAATTTCTACAGCATCAAACCCCACCCTACAAGATCAATCTGAAGACTGCCCTCTAGATGTCCTGGAGAGGGTAGGAAGGGCATTTATACTGGTCTTGACCAAGTCACTGTAAAAATAACCTGCCAAGAGCCGGGTCCCATCTCCAACCCACTGATGCTGGGCAGGGACTTTGGCTGACTCCTCCAGAGCACGACCATCAAAGGTCTTGTGAAGCAGGTATTGCCATCTAACTTTCATCTTACTCTTGGAGTCTGTCAAGGAATGCCCATCAACCTGTAGTTGCTTGGCATTATTAATTTCCTCTTTCAAAGAGGAAGAAGAAACAATGGCCCTAACCAAAAGGGAGGAGGAATATTGGAGCAGCTCTAGATGTCTCTGCTCTACAACTGGGACAACCCACTGAAGGGAGGGAACTCCCAACCCTTCAGCAGAGACATCAGCATACAGATAGGGAGTGACAAGATCCTTGGGTAATCTTAACCATCTTTTAATGATGAACCTGATCTGAAGATCGAAAGCATTAAGCCGACCAGCTGTGACTCTTCCCAGCAAGACGATGATAAAATCTGGGTATCAAATAGTGCTTTGAAATAAAGATCCTTTGCTGCATCTTTAGTGGGGGGCTTTAGTTACCTTTCCCAGCAACAGATCAAAGTCAGCCCCAAACAACATTTTTCCAATTGTGGAAAATTCAACTCCAAGGTATTCCCATCTGTCTAATACAAGTGATGGTAACATCTCCTCACACAAAAGAAACCTACCAGGCTGGACCTTTACTTTCTTCTCCTGCTCCAAAGGGACCAGAGATATCATCCACAAATTTTCTAAATTGATTAAGAGACCTCTCTTCAACAGAAAGGAATTTGCTCTCTCAAGCAGACATTGCAAACCCGTTGCAGTGTTGGCCGCCAAAGAATCTTCAGCAAATGCTACTGCATTTACATTATACCCTAATAAGGGGAATCCTACATAGTTAGGTAAGCTTTTTAGGAGCATATCAAAAAACTAGGTTGAATAAAAGTGGAGACAGGGTGTCTCCCTGCCATACTCCTCTAGTAGAATGAACGCAGCAGCTTATCCCAAGGAACTTCATAGTAGTGCTAGAAATCTCATTCAATAATTTAATATACTGCAAAAACAACTCGGGTAAATGGTACCTTTGCAATGCTTCAACAACTGCTGGGTGGGAGACAGAGTCATAATGTCCAGTGTAGCTAAATACAGATGATGAAGATTCTTCGTCGAATGGAACAGAACAGCTTGAAGTAGTGAGACATTCTCTTCCGTCCCACCCACTGGAACAAATGCTCTCTGGCATGGATTTAACCATATTACTGAAGATAGCCAAGATATCAATATTTTATGATACATTCTAGTTAACACTGATGGTTCTGATGGTGAAGTTGGCGATTTCTTTTTAGGGATGAAGATCATATTAGCACAGTATAACGAACTACGTAACCTGTCGGACCACAAAACTACATGAAATAGATTTATCAGCACTTATGATGGAATATTCTGGAGAAATAATGATGACACTCCATACGGACCTAGGAAATGCCCATCAGTCCATCAACCTTGAATGCAACCAGAAATGCTGCTTTCAGTTCCGAAGGAGTTGTAGACTTATATAAAATCTTCTCCAGAATTTCATCTGCTTGATAATTTAGAGGTCTAGGATAAGAATAATTAGACATGTTTGCACAAAATAATCCCTTCCAAAACTGGAAGAAGTTATCAGAACTGATGTCAGCACCACTTGGTGCAATATTGTCGAGGATCTGGATTGCACATTTTCTACGGTTTTTAAGAAACAAATTCTGAGGAGCTCCAGCTTACTCTTTCTTACATTTAGCCTGCCAGTAAGGTAAACAATGATCAATCACTAATTGAGTGACCTGTTGAACCCTTCTGGGTCTTCTAACAGTCACATCACTTCCCATCAATGCAGTTGTAATATAACAGTCCAATTCATCAAAATTTAATCTACTATCCAAGGCCTCAGCCAAGAACCCTTTCAACAGGTTGACTCTGGCAACTGCGATAAGGACAAATATAATAGCATCATAGAGCTCTCCTTTATCTTTTATGGTAAACCACTTTCCCAGACTTCTTCATCGGCCAAGGTAGAAACAGATATTACAGGATCAATAGGAAAGAATCGAGTAGAAGATTGGACTAGGGCTGCACACAGGCCCGAACTTGACTCCAGGTCCATGGCAGAACTGGACACATCATTTGGGGGGGGGTAAATTCTCTGTGGCCACAACGGCCTCCAGCAGAGGTACACTCATTTGGTAAAGGTTGTTTGGCAATTGCTGCAGTAGCAGGAAGAGGATCAACACTTTCCATTTGTTCTTGGCATAGAAGCCCTTTAACCAAAGCTGCAAAAGTTGGCACCTTCCTCCTACACTTAATGGCCTGAACAGATCAATGGAGAAACTTTGCCTGTAATAGCTGGTTTATGTTCTTATCTCTGTAATTCTTTAATTCAACTTCAGGGTTCGTAGGAAGTAAAATGTCTTCCTTGCTCCAACGTGCTGTGGTTCTAGCAGTGTCAATCTTCTCATTGGCTTGGATTGAGTGGGCTCTTTGGAAGTGTAGTCTATGTCCTGTTTTAGCCGTAAAGGATCAAGAACATTCTGTACAAGTCCAGAACACGAGAACTGTTGCCACTGGTGGGCCCAGCCCCTCCAGAGAATGACAATGGCTGACATAGTGGCACATTGTTGCCAACAGCTGGTGGCTGCTGGCTTCCTCTTTTCTAGATCGTCTCGGCACAAGAAAATAGCAAATCTGACAGGGTTGTGAGCCTCAGCAGGAGGAATAGCGTGCTCCTCTTTTGCCAGGCATCATCTGCCTAGCCCACAACATGAGGAGGTAGGACGCTCTGCACTTGTGGCCAATGCCATTAGCCACTTCATGAGCCATTAAGTAGCTCCTTCAAAGTAGTCTCTCTTGTGTCGCCCCCCCCAATATTCAGTTATCAGGAAGAATAAAAATCTCATGTAGCAAGGTTAGGTGAAAATGGTGGAAACTTAAACTGCAGTGATCTGGGTACTATATGGTTTATTTTATTTTATTTTTTTTTTTGTGCCAAAATTCTGAAAATCAGTGCAGTGTGGGCAGGAGCATTGCTGTGATGAAGCTGTTTGCCATATTAAAATAATTAATAGTGTTTTCCCCTAAATTTTCCCCTCACTCAAATCAGAACCACTTTATAATAGGTCTCATTTATCATCTAGTTGCATCCAGTTATATCAAGAATATCTGAATGACTGAACCTGTTGTGTTTTTTTGTTTTATGTGGAAAATTTGGTGAATTCCACTGGGATAACTGTAAATACCCTTTTGAGTTATATAAGCCATACACCTATATTTTATTGCCAGTAACAATGCAGTCAGCAAATTTAGGGCCCATGTCTGCTCTTGTCAACCCTTCACACAGTTCTCAACAGTGTAAATTTTGGAAATAGATGTGTGCCGCAGTTATTGTCACAATCATGTGACATGATCCAGCAAAGATTGCCAGTTCATCAGCAGTTTTTCAGATGGTCATTGCTAATCAGAACAATTTTTTTTATTCACTTTATCAACCATTCCATCGCTGCTTGAAGTTAAATGATGAACACTGTTTGTCTTTGATAAATTCCCAGCCATTCTGGAAATGTTTTAGCATTAGCATTAGCATTAGTAGAGGCATATGATGCAAGAAAGCAAGCTTATTCAGCATCAGCCAAAAAAAAAAACAACCACTACTCCCATTTCACCCCTCTGTTCGTTCGAAATACCTGTCCAGCTGAGCCTTAAATTTGTTTAGGCTATCAACTTCAACAACAAGCGATGGGAGTCTATTCCACAAACCAACTGCCCGCTGGCTAAAGGCAAATTTCCGCACATCTATCCGACATCCGTCCTTCCTCAATTTGAATTTATGCCCTCTCAGGTGATTATTCTGAGCAAGAGGAAGAATCCCATCGGCATTGAGCATGCTCAAGCCATTCAAAGCCTTATACACCTCTATCAGATCACCTCGCCGATGTCTTGTCTACAGGCTCTGTAATTTGCAAAACTTAAACCTTTCTTCGTAAGAGCAACCCTTTGTTCCATTCACTAATCTTGTTGCCCTTCTCTGTACCTATCCCAGCAGCTCTACATCCTTCTTGAAATGAGGCCTCCAGACATGTATACAGTACTCAAGGTGTGGCCTGACCAATGCCTTATACAAGGGAATAATCACATCCCTGTCCCTGCTAGAAAAATTCCTGTATATCATTGACAAGACACCATGAGTTATTCTTGCAGCTCGTCTGCACTGCTCAGAGAACTTCATATCTGCCTGCACAATTACCCCCAGGTCCTTTTCATTCTCTACCACTGTCAGCGTAGTACCACAGAGTTGATACATTGATCTGGGGTTACTGTTTCCCATATGTAGTACTTTACATTTGTCAATGTTAAACTTCATTTGCCACCTCTCAGCCCATCTGCTCAACCTTTCCAGATCCTGTTGCAGCAGCATAGTATCAGTAGTGTCCTTAACAACCCTGCCAACCTTGGTATCGTCTGCAAACTTGGACATTAAGCCTGATACACCATCATCAATATCATTTATAAATACAGAAAACAACAATGGACTGAACCCTGAGGAACTCCACTAATAACATTAGTCCACGTTGAGCAGTGTCCATTGATTACCACTCTGTCTTCTGCCACTCAACCATCCCTTTATCCATAGCAGCAATTTGCCTCCAATGCCACACTTCTCCAATTTGTGCAGCAGTCTTCCATGCGCAACAGTATCAAAAGCCTTTCTAAGATCCAAATATATAATATCAAAGTTATTCTCTGCATCCAGTTCTTTTGTGACTACATCATAGTATCCAATCAAATTGGTCAGACAAGACCTGCCCTTAACAAAACCATGCTGTGTCTGAGCTATAACTGAATTATTGTCCAGATGATCCTGCAGTGCTTCTTTAACCAGTGCCTCCATTAATTTTCCTGGTACCGAAGTTAAACTAACAGGTCTATAATTACTTGTGTCAGCCTTTGATCCTCCTTTGTGAATTGAGGTTACATTTGCACATCTCCAGTCCATGGGTACCTCCCCTGAGTCCAAAGAAGCTCTCATAATTATGGCTAGGGGTTTGCTTACTTCCTTTGCTGCCTCCTTTAATATAACTGGATAGATCCCATCCACCCCAGGTGCCTTTTTTATGTTTATCCTCAACAATTTCTCCTCCACTTTCCTCTCAGTTATTAGAAAATAATCTAGCTCACTGCCAATGTTTACTTCACCTACGACATTCCCCTTCCTGAATAACTCCTCATGTGTGAATGTAGATGCAAAATACTCGTTTAGATTGTTAGCCACCTGAGCTGGATCCTCAACTGTTGAACCATCAACATCCAGTGGACCAATCTGATTCATTCCTTTCCTTCTTGAGTTTAAATAGGTAAAGAACTCTTTTCTGTTTTTCTTTGCGTCCTTTGCCAAGGATTTCTCATAATCTGCCTTTGCCTGCCTAATCTCCTTTGTGACTTGGTTACAGACCAACTTATATCTATCATAGGCTTCCATGTCACCCATTAATTTGTATGTATCCCATGCATTTTTCTTCTCTGCCATATGTCTCATTAGTTCATCTGACAACCATTTATGCCTGAACCTTGAACAATATTTCTTGGTTGGTATGTAAAGCCTGGTAGCTTCCAAGATTAGTTCCTTGAATGCTTCCCATTTTGAATTTGCTGTTGGTAACATCATCAGTTGGTCCCACTGTATAGAATTTAAATACTGTCTCAGACCATCATAGTCGCCTTTACAAAAGCAAAAACCCTTCCCTTTACCTCTGATGGTAGTTACCTCCTTGAGTAAATCCCACTTCAGCACACTGTGATCACTGCCACCCAGTGGTTCCTTTATCTGCAGATTCCTAATGCATGAATTATTCCTAATGCATGCAATTTTACTGATAAATGGCATCACCATATGCAGTCCTTAACATTTGGAGGATTCCTGCTTCATTTTTTCCATTTTTCAAAAAAATCTTAACACGTGGTGCTTTCATTACAATTTCAGCAGAAGACTAAGAAACACTTCAACTTTGCCATGTAATGCTCATTAGTTTTCTTGAGTAGTAACTCTTCCACTTACTCATCAGCTTGGCCCTCTACCTCCATCTCTTTGTGTAATAAAGTCTCAAAACTTTTTGATCAGATCTTGTATAAATACAAATTTGTAGTTATCCACCAATGATAATTTTTTAATGTTAAAATAAATAGTTCTTATTAATGTAGCATTTAATATCTCTTATTTAGGTTATTATCACACCACATATTGGTGCCATTCCACGAATTGCAGGGGTAAGTTTTCATAATTTTTGTCTTTTCCGATTAATAACTTTCTGGAAGTCATTATTTTTCATTACACAGTTGCTATTTATCTACATAGAAAAGCATATCATTAAGAAGTGGGTACTTTTCAACAATCTTTACAATTCAAAGCAATTTTTGAATCAAGTAGAGGAGAATCAGCTTGCTCCAAAACAAGCAGTATAATGATCTCTGAGAAGCCATATATCAGAAAAGCTATTGAGACTAAAGAAAAATAAGGCTTTAGGGAGGGAAAATAAGGAAAATAAGGCTTAAGCAGTTTATGAGTATATAAAATTGTCAGTGGTGTTACAGATCATTATTAGGCTTCAGATTGTATAATGAAAGGCCTAAGAGCTTACAGAGAACTATAGACTGGTGAGCATGACCTCTTTGGTAGGCAGGATCATGGAGTTTGTGTTTAAGGATGTAATACAAAACCACCTCAATAAGAATGGAAACTTAAATGAATTATGGCATGGGTGCATGAAAAAAGAAGTCTTGCATGAACAATCCAGTTAAACTACTGAGACTGGGTTAAAACATTTTAATGCAAAAAATAATTTTTGCATTATGTACCTAGATTTTAGTAAAGCATTTGATGTAGTCTCTCATAAGAGATTATATATATATTTAGGCGCCTCCGTAGCCAGGTGGGAAGGAGCAGCAGTGCATAGCACACGCTTCTTGATTAGACCGGAGTTCGAGCCCATCACCACCGGATGCGGAAAGGTCAGGGAATGACCACCGCATATCCCGGAGCAATATGGCCTTAGTTGCTAATGCTCCTAAAAACCAAATAACAAACATAAGAGATTATTCTATGAAGTGGGATTACAGGGAAGGTTGTAGAAGCAGAATTGAGTGGTCATTTTTTTTGTGGGAAAAATTGACAAAAGCTTGTTAGCATAGTTTTTGGAAGTATTAAATTATTTATAACCAAAGTTTCACTGCTGCTATTACTGTGTTTATTTATGTTTTCCATTGCCATTATAGTTGATCTGCTGACCAGAGATAACATTTAGTTTATTCAGTAATTTGTGTTTACCAGCAGGGGGTTTTAATCAAAATATCCTTTCAGGCCTGTAGCATTAAAAATAATATATATATAGTGGCAACAAGTAAGATTATGCCTTCAACTGATTGATCAATGAGTTGGCTTTACCATGCAATAGTGTTACCCACAAAATTATTGATCCATAGGTGCTTCCCAGTCACTGAACATGTAGTGGAAAAGCAATCTGAAAACTGAGTTTTTGGAGGCATGAAATTACATATAATTTAAATGCCATTGTTGCATTGGTAATCATTTGTAACAAGATCTATTTTTGATTTCTTTGAATCTATAAAATTTATGGTGATCGACACTGGCAGTCATGATCATGATACTAGCGTATGGAAATAAAATGTGGATCAAGTTATGCATCATTATAATAAAACTTCTAAGTTTCTGTGTAATGTTATAGAAGTCAGTGGAACTGTGCATATATGGTCAAAGCCCATTTAAACAAATGCAGGATCATCTTGGCAGAAATGTAGTTATACAGTAGTCACAGCATGGATTTTGTAAGGCAAAGATCTTGTCTGATCGATCTGATACTCACTCTCATGCCTGTACTACTACTAGCAACTACTAGTAAAATAAATAAATTTTCTGTTTATACTCCGGGACGACCAAATGATCAGAGGAGTTCACAAGATAGACAGAATACAAGACAGCACCGTATTCAGCAGTCACGGGCTTGAACTCCGGTCACTCAAGGCACGTGTACTTATGCACCCGCGCGCCTGACCACTAGGCTACGGCGGCCTTCAGTAGTAGTACAAGAGGCATGTGATGTAAGAAAGCAAGTTTATGTAGCATCAGCCAAAAAAGAAAAAAATAAATAAAAAAACATTTCACACATCCATTCCCTCTAAAGGTTTGTCCAGTTTCTCATTGGATTTAAACTGTCTTTTGTCAATTGGAATTTATGCCCACCTCAGGTTTGTAATCTGAGCAAGAGGAAGAATTCCATTAGCATTGAGCCTGCTCAATCCATTCAAGGCTTTATACACCTCATTCAGATCACCTTACAGGTGACTAGTCTCCAGATGCTGCAATTTGCAGAACTTAAGCCTTTCTTGATAAGAGGACTCCTTTGTTCCCCTCACCAATCTTGTTGCTCTTCTCTGTACTTACTCAAGCAACTCTACATCCTTCCTAAAATGAGGCCTCCAGCAGGGACGTTCCTAGGGTATGTGTTGCCTGGATGCCAATCGCAATTTGGTGCATGGGTGCCAACTGAAATTTGTCATCCCCTTTAAAATTTTCTTCATATGTGTATGTAAGTTTCAAGTTTTCAGGCGCCCCTTGAATGTTGCCGTCCAGGTGCAATGCACCCCTTGCACCCTCGGGACGGCCTGCTCCTGGCCTCCAGACCTCTATACATTATTCACAGCATGGCATGACCGTTACCTTATACATGGGGATAATCACCTCCTTTTCCCTACTAGCAAAATTCCTATATATCATTGACAATGCGCCAATAACCTGCTCTGCCAGCCTGTCTGCACTGCTCATAAAACTTGATATCCATCTGCACAATTACTCCCAGGTCTTTTTCGTTTTCTACCACCCTAAGTGTAGTACCACACAGTTGGTACGTTTCCCTGGGGTTACTTCTACCCATATGCAGTACTTTGCATTTGTCAGTGTTAAACCTCAGTTGCCATTTCCCACCCCTCTGCTCAAATTTTCTAGAATCTGTTGCAGTAGCACACTGCCATTACTGGTTAACAACCCTACCCACCTGTATCATCTGCAAACTTAGACATTAAACCTGATATACCTTCATCAATATCATTGATAAATGTACAAAACAACAGTGGGCCCAACAGTGAACCCTGGGGAACTCCACTAATAACATTAGTCCAAGATGAGCAGTGTCCATTGATTACCACTCTGTCTTCTTCCACTCAACCGTCCCTTTATCCATAGCAGCAACTTGCCTTTAATACTGTAGTGCTCCAGTTTGTGCCGCAATCTTCCTTGTGCAACAGTATCAAAAGCCTTCCTAAGATCCAAGTATATGATATCAAAATTATTCTTTGCATCCAGTTCCTTTGTGACCACATCATAGTATCCAATCAAATTAGTCAGATAAGACTTACCCTTAACAAACCTATGCTGTGTCTGAAATATAACTGAAGTCTTGTCTAGCTGATCTTGCAGTGCTTCTTTAACCAGTGACTCCCTTATTTTTTTTGTGAACTGGAGATACATTTGCACATCTCCAATCCGTGAGGGTTTTCCCTGAGTCCCAGGCTGCTCTCATAATTATGGCTAAGGGCTTGCTTACTTTCCTCATTGCCTCCTTGCTCTCTCTTTCCCCCTCTGGTGCAGAATAAGCCTCAGGCTTCCTTGCGCTGTATGGCTAATAATAATCCCTGGTGCCTTCTTATGTTTCACTTCAACAGTTTCTCCTCCACTTTGCTGTCAGTTATTATAAAATCATTAATCTTTTAATCTATGAATATACCTTCAATGGCATCTACCCAATTCTTCAAACTGTCATAGACACCCATCAAAAATCTGAGTTGCCATCTAATTTCTTGACACTCCTTGGCTAGATCATGTCCTGTTCCAGAAAGTTCCACAAACATTTCACAAATCACACATTTTTTTTAGGCTGTGATGCATTGGAGAATTGTCTCCTTCGATTCTCCCCCGAGTCACAGCACTCCTGCTACTTTGTGCCCTTTTCTTTGCTTCTCTAGTCTGGGGCATGATAGCTGATTGAATACTGTTGACTAACAATGAAAATTAATAAGATTAATATATTTAATTAATTAATTAATTATCAATACTACACTATCTAATAGTGTAGTATTGATAATTAAATGAAGTGATATGTATTATGCTACCTATTTTTACATTAGAGCTACTTATTTACCACAATTAAAAATTTGAATTCCATACCACTCACTGTATACTATAACAATGGCAGCAAGATTCAAAGGAAACAACGGTTTTATGTATGTTAAGTAGTATCCTACAAAATCTCTATTTAAAATAAAAATAACGAGCATAATTAGGACTATAAAGCTGTTTATAAAGTATGATATAATATGACAATTCAGTAAACACATGGCAAAAGTATTCAAAGAAACACATATTTCTTGGAGCTTGAAATTCACAGCTTGCACTTTAATGCCACTCAATGCCCTCTCCCTCCCCCTCCTACTATAAGATACTCACAAAGGAACTGGATACAGAAAATAATTTTGACATCATATACTTAGATTTCAGAAGAGCTTTTAATACTGTTTAACATGAAAGACTGCTGTACAGATTGGAACAGTATGGCATTAAGTACAAGTTACTGCAACCGATAAAGGGTTGGTTGAGCGGCAGGATGCAAAGAGTGGTTATTGATGGCCACTGCCCTTCATGGGCTAATATTATTATTAGTGGTATGCTGCCCTCAATATTTATAAACAATATTGAGGGTAGTATGTCAAGTTGAATGTCCTAAAATTTCCAGTAATACAAAGATTGGTAGGGTGGTTAATGATAGGGGTATGCTACTCTCCAACAAGACCTGGATAAATTAGGTACGTGGGCTGAAAAGTGACAATTGACATTTAACATTGATAAATGCAGTAGGTAGTAGATGACTTTCATCAACCGGTGAAATACCACCACTTTGCTTATTGGAGGCTTGAAGTGGTGAAACCTATGTTTAGTCTCTAGAGCAAAGTTTCTGGCATCCCCCCCATACTTCTCCTTCAACCCATGCACGGTACTAAGTACTATAGGTTTTGATACCTTTCGTGTTTGGGGTTTTCATAAAAAAAAATAATAATAATAGAGTAGAAAAGATGGCATGGCATGGGAAAGTTACAAAATGATGAAAAGTACTGAAGCTTACAACCAACAGCTACAAGTTTATCTGCAATAGTATGACAGAAGAAGTTAGAGCGGTCAATTCTGAGTATAAGAAAGCACTGGCCAAGATAACAAAGAATTGGGAAAGGAGTTTTTCATGTATGTGAATACAAAGAAGGAAAATACAACTTGTGTACAGGGTGTGGAAATAGCCTTAGTTAACCCAACTGATATTGCTGATGAATTAAATAACCACTTTGCATCAATCTTTACTGACAAAGATCCTTCTTGGTGAGAAGAGGCTGTGAGTGAAGCTGGAAAGCATGAAATTAGCAATATTGAAATTTCAGATTATTTATTAGAAAAACCTTTAAGCCTAAAAATAAGTAAGGCTCCTGGAATTGATAGCATATATCCAATAATTTTGAGGGAGGCAGCCAGACAGTGCATTGAACCACTGAAGTTAATTATGAGGACATCATTTGACGTGGGAGAGATTCCTCTGAATTGAAGAAGCATCAGTGTATCACAAATGCATAAAAGCAGTTCTAAGGGTGAAATCAGTAACTATACACTGGTTAGTCTTAACCATTTCCTTCAAGGTTTTCCTCAGGGAAAATGTTGGTGACAATGGGTAAGAGTGCAGTCCATGTACATTTAGATAGAATTAGCTTTCTGAGGACAAATAATATGGAGAGAACATGTTTAACTAACCTGTAAAGTAATTTGACACAGTTATCCATGAGCTGCACGTAGGGAACAACTTCAACATAGTTTATCTAGATTTTAGTATATATATATATATCACTAAAATCTAGATATCATATCATATATATCACATAAATATGTGTATAAACTATTTACATCTGCATGAAATCTGTAATAAAGAACTGACATAATTTTATAAATTTTACCTATTTCAGTTCAAAATAGATATTAATTTTAACACAGCATTAGATAACTCAGAAATGACTAATTTCATATATAGTGCCTTGGAACTACAACTTGCTATTATGCAAGTTGTTGTACCATCATATTGTATAATTTATATTTGGTTGTATTGTGATTTTGCAGTATTTTGTTCCATAAATGCTCTTCAAGTATTTATGATCTGATATGGCCATCATATATCAGTTTTAAAAATTCATAATAATGTTACTATCCTGAATGTAATATTTTTAAAATGTTGATATTATTTTTTCCTGTGTTTCTTATAGACTGCAAAATTTATAGCTGAAAATTATTATCGCTATTTGGTTGGAGAAGAGCTAATGTGTGACGTTAGTTGGGATAAAGGTTATTAGAATATTCTCAGCATAGTGGGAACTGAAATTTATCTTCTATATCTGCTATGCTAGCAAAATGTGTGATGTCATATAGTGCATTATACAAGGATTTTGCATGTATAAATTCAAAGCACCTAAACAAAATAAACCTTGAGAAGATTGAATAATTTTCAGAAGGCTTATATTCATGTAAATATTATTTCTTACCTTTGTATCTTTTTGTTATTGTTGATACCATTGTATTATATATAAAAGTTTGTTTGGTGATGTTGCAGCTTTTGTTCTGCAGTGCCATTAAAGTATGGATAAACAATAAATTTGACACTTAAGTTCCAAGATTGAGTCAATTTAAATAAAACCAGATGGTAGAATGACAAAAAAAAAGCATTTATTGCTTTTTTTGCCCTGAGCAGCTACACATTTGTAAGATTACTCATAGAAGTTTGAACTTCCCCCCACCAGTTACTTTTTTGCATTTCTTTTTATTCCATCTATATACAAGAATGCACAGGGAGATATATCTTTTACAAGTGAAACTAGAACAAGAGGCACAAATAGACTTTTGAGAAGCAATATAAATTATTGCATTGATTGTTTATATGGAGCTGTTCTTTTATCATTCAAATAGTCATTTGACATTCTGACACAATCAGTGCACAAAGTTTTTCAACTGTTTCCAAGGTTTCAACCATTGTTCAGTATTCATGGTGTATGTTGTCTTCCAAATATACACAGCTATCTCAGAACCTTGTAAACTAGTGCAAAAAAAAAAAAAAAATGAGATTGTGCATCATTACTATGCACATATTTTATCAATTTGGATTTTACTGCACTTTTTCTCTGAAGCAAAATTTAATTTTTTGCTCTTTGTTCCATCACTTAAAATGAAAATACCTTTAACAATAAAACAGCTATAATGTGACTCCATGAAAATGACTTAATATATGCAAATAACCTTATAGAGGGAAACAATAACTTAGTTCAGCTTCCACAGTGTGTTGCACCATGGTCCTGTGTACGTTTACATGTGTAATAGACTCAGTTCTGGAGCTTAGCTGTCAGACTTTTAATATAAAATGTGTTTAAAATTTCTGTATTAAAGTCAGAATTGAATAAAACAAATGCCAGTCCTGTATGTAATCTGATATGTGTGTTATTGCAATTACAATTATAACAAACTTGTATTTTATGTCCTACAAAAACTGTGACAATAACTGATGCATCAAATGAAAATCCCGGCACTGTCGTATAGCTCACTTTAAATATAGTAACTAAAATAATATAAAAATGAATTTTCTGCTTATAAAAAGAAAAAAATAAAATTGCTCCCAATCTCAATCGTATTATGCCAACTAATCCTAGAAATCTAAAAGCAAACAACTTGTAATTAAGTAAGTATTTGGAAATAAATAATCATGTAATGCATTTTTGTTAAGAACACCATTCACAAACACCGAACTGGTATTTCCTTGTATCCTTTGACTACAGTACTGAAATTGTCATTTTCTATAAATAAATGATAATACAGTACTTATATTAGAGTGAAAAACCTGGTTTATTTGATGCATTACCTGAAGAATGCAATCTAGAGGGAGAAGCTTTACCATGTAAAGAAATGTGCAATCCAGAGGGAGAAGCTTTACGATGCTGTATTTGGTTATTACCAAACACATGTGAAATTCATGTTTCAGTTGGCATTCTGAAATCTTACCTTTCATTTACTATTAACTCAAAAGATAAATTTATAATAATTTATAATAATAAATTCACTTCCATATCGAGACATTGTTTACAGAGAAATCATTATAGTAACATATAGGCAATGGCTCAGTTATATAATCAAAGCTTCTGAAGTACATCTGCAGTGAGTAATGCCTGTAGGTTTAGTTTTCTTACCAAAGGGAACACTATATGCTTATTATTTTCTTTACAAATTACCACCCTGTGGGGCGCCTCCATAGCCAGGTGGGAAGAAGCAGCAGTGCATAGCACACGCTTCTTGATTAGACCGGGGTTTGAGCCCGTCACCACCAAATACGGAGGATGCGGAAAGGTCAGGGAGTGACCGCCGCATATCCCGGAGCAATATGGCCTTAGTTGCTAATGCTCCTAAAAACCAAATAACAAACTAACAAAGCTTCTTGATTAGACCTGGGTTCGAGCCCGTCACCACCAAATACGGAGAATGAGGAAAGGTCAGGGAATGACCACCGCATATATCCCAGAGCAGTATGGCCTTAGTTGCTAATGCTCCTAAAAACCAAATAACAACAACAACCACGCTGTGGATAAAATGTCACAATGCAAACTTTTAAAGTAATTAGCAGAAATAATTGAGTTAAAAAGTAGATTATGACTGTGAATGTGTGTTTTTTTTTTTTTTGCAAAAGATTATTGTAAAGAGTTATACAGCAAAAATGTGATTAAGGATGATTTTCAAGACAAAATTAACTGAAGATCCACTTTGTGAGTAACTGGTGAGTTTCCATGCCCGACCCAATGAGGACTCAAACCAACATATAACAAATATTATTGAGTGCAAAATATCAAAAAAGCAACAAATTGGGTTAGACTTCTTTATGATTTACAGCTTAGCTCATTCAGCTGCAGCTTTCTGTTGTCATTTTGATGTTAACATGGAATCTGAATCATTTAAAAATAATATGTAATGAAGCAGTTCATTGTGTATAACAGAAAGCATACAAGAAACATTTTGAATGTGTTGGTCCTCTTCAGATCAAATTGCATGCAGATTGACTTTTACAAGTTGCAAAGAAGTCTTTAAAAAGATGTGATAATTACAGACATATTGCTTACAGAAGAAAATAAACTCTCAAAGTTACCAGAAAAACTGCAAAATATCTTTTTGAATAACTATAATTTTCCAGCAGTTTAATGATTTATATTTTATGTAAGTTTATAAGAATTTCAGGTGTGGAAAGTAAAACTTGACAGTGCACAACTACCTTAAGATTTGCAATATAATATACCAGACTACATTATAAATAAGTGTAGACCTCAAGTAATAACTCTTGATTGAGATTAATCTTGTTCGTGATGAAAAAATAAAGCACATGGTTTAGCTAATAACTGTAATAAATACTTCTACATTTAAACTGATTTTGAGCAAAGGAATCACAAGGAATATTCTTTAAGTATAATGTAAAAAATGTTCATATAAAATTTGGAGAAATTTATATGAAATAATTTATCTATTATATGTATACTATGATTTAAGCATTTCTTCTCATTAAATACTCTATACATCAAACTTAATATACACATCAACATATTGCTACTAAGTTTAGTAAAACATGTATTTTGAATAAATTTAAAACATTTTTCCATAATATACATATCTCTGCAAAGAGATATCAGTGAAATCACCCATGTCAGTTTTAAATACAGTAAACTGTATCATTTGAGGTAAAAAGATGAAGTAAAATGAATAATTCAGAATCATAAATAGTTAAAAAGCATGCTGGGTTATATATACAGTTATTAACTAGTTCTACAAAAGTTTTAGAGTTAAAAAGACATTTTAAAAGGCAAGTCCACAAATATTTACAGTCACAAGGAAAAGACAATGACATATACTTATTCTACTACTTAATAAGCAATTATAATAAGGGGAAAAACAAATTCTTTCACAGCAGTTTAATGTGAAAAAACTTGTTTCTGTTGAGCATGACTATTTTCAAAAACCAGTAAAATCTGCTTATAGTTAATTGATGATACATCCATACCGCAAGCAGCAGAACTGTTTCTTTTGGGTTGTGGAATTTAAACAAAATTCTCTAAAAGGAAAACAGCTGAGTTAATTTTTCATTTGACTTCATTCCTGCAGCCAGAACATGAACCATTTGACATCATCTAATCATAACCATTCATTATACAAGAATGGGTGAGCAAAGAGTGAATATCAAATTTTTGCTTCAAGTTGATTGAAATGCAACATACTTATAACCTATTGCAACCAAGCTTATTGTGATACAGTATTATCATATCCATGCACATACAAGTGGTACAGCCGACCGGGCTAGCCGAGTGGGTAAAGTACCTGCCCGGCAACCCAAAGGTCGCGGGTTCGATTCCCGCCTCGGGCTTGGATCAAAGTACTGCAAAAAAAACCTTGGGAGGTGCAATATGGCCACAGAAGCCGATGCGCCAACAACTACCAAATCAAAAAAAAAAAAAAAAAAAAAAAAAACAAGTGGTACAGTCTTTCTTACAGTGGAAGAGAGTCAGTTAAAGATGATACTAGGTCAGCCACCCTTTCTACTCATGTGATGTTATGGTGTACACAAAATTCTGAGAACAGCCATCATGTCACCATCTGGTTATTAACTGAGTTCAACATCAGCAAAACCTTAAGGTATGAACAACAGGAAAGTGATTTCTCTTGCACTGTAATGTGCTAATACGGCATTTGGCAAACTTTTTTTTTTATTCATGGAATTTATGGAACACATTATTTTGTAGCTATTTGGTTTTTTAAATTAAAAATACATAATGCTTAAATATATTTTATTTTTGAAAACAAAATCAAAATAAAAACAAAATATCAGTAATGCACAATTTATATCAGGAAAACATAGAGTATTATAAAAATGCATTAAAAATTAACAACAGTGTTCAGCATAAAAAAGTTAAGATACAAATGTGTTGAGTGAATATGTCATATCCAATATGTGATCTGTCAATAATCGGAAAAAAATAATGTTAAGTTATATGCATACAAAAAGTGCTGTTTGCTTCAAACATGCAAAATTTAAATTGAAAACATAAAAAAAATAAAGTATTAATTATTATAATTTTTTTACAGAACAATTATTCCATTCGCATGGAACACCAGTGTTCCACAGAAGACAGTTTGGGAAATGCTGTGCTAATATATACAGTAGTACCCAAGCAATAGTTTTTGAGAGAAAAAAAAACTGATGTTTTTCCACTACTCCATCTTTTCTTTTACATATTTAAGTGACTACAACAGAGCTGATGAAGAACATTCCATACAATACTTTCAGTTGCTGCATCGAACACTTCTACTTTCAACAATGCTTGCTCGTAGTGATCAAAATAGGACACTACCATGAGTGAAACAAATGCCAATAATTTTGTTAATATCTTGTATTTTTTTTTTTTTATACAGGTAGACTTAGAACTTTTAGGACATATGTTGTATATATCAGTAGTTAAACCACAAAACATCAGACACTATCCCCCATCAAGTATTGGAACACTACACCTTCGGAAAGTAACAATTAATTCCAGAAGTCATGAGAGATGGCAGTATCAGTTAAAAGTAGTATATAAAAAGCATGTACTCTCAGTGACAGATAGGATGGAATAGAATGTGTTGAGAAAAGTACCTGGATTCCATTAAAAAAGTGTGGTAGTGAGTGGTCTGTTCTCCTGATAGCAGAAAGAGCTGGGCATGTAAAATCAATTAATGGAAATGTGTGTCTCACTGGAAGACAAAAGTAGGACAGACATTCATCCCAAACTAGAAGACCACTATCAATGATCCCTAGAGCATGTTGACAGTTGAAACAGATAGCAAAAAGAAATTGCAAAGGTATCTTTATTGAGCTGAATGATAAGGGTAGGACAACCACCACAAAAACACTTCATAAATAGGATACCATGATCTTGCATAGCTGCCTGTAAGCTGAAACTGTATCCTAGTGATATGTGTCACCACCTATCCTAGTGCAGAAAATGAACTGATTGGACATTGCAGCTGTGATAGTGAAATAGTTATGAATTTCATTATGCAGTCTAGGCATCATATCAATGCATCTTCATGTATATATACTGAAAGAATAGTATCACCCACATTGTTTTGTGTTGCACCAGCAGTGAAGTTTGCCAGTAATATAAGGTATGGTATGGCCTGATTCAATTGATCCACTGGTTGGCATTGACGAAATCATGAGTCTGTCATGACAAGCTGAACAATTCTGCATTGTAGCAGTTCTTTGGAGAGGGGCCATATTTATATAAACATGGCAAAACTGTGTTGCAAAGCATAGTCAGTACAACAGTAGTTTGAGGAGGAACAATGGTAAAACCTGCCATTTCCAGCTCAGAGCCTCAATCTGAATTCAATTGAGTACCTATAGGACATTTGAAAGAAATAATTGAGAGCCAGAACAAAATGTCCTAGGTCCAAGCAAAAACTATTTGCAGCATTATAGGAGAACATGAAGCAACATAAACAGTCTCCCTATATCAAAAACTTAGAAAAGTGTCCCTGAGAGTTGTTGTTGGAGCACTTAGGAGCACATTTAATTTTTTTTTTTAATTTAGTGTCCCAATACATGTTGTTGGACAGTATAAGAAACCTTTTGTGGATAAAAAATATGTATCTCTGTTGTCCTTTGCATAAAGAAAGTAAAGTTTGTCTGGCATCTACATAAATATATAGTGCACCCTATTTTTCATAAATATATTATTGAATATATTTGTCCTTAAAAACACTGTTTTAAAATAGAGCAAACCGTTTTTCACTGTCCATTGATTATTTTCAGTGGATTGTCATAAAAGTACTTTCATCAGTACTTGATCACAGTGCCTCATTTTCACATAATTTTGGATTTGACAATAATACATAGATGGCACCACTTTGAGGAAGAAGATTTTGATCAGAGCGTAATGGTTAAAATTATGTAAATTGATTTTCAGTTGAGACAGTCATATGCTCCATTATTTTGTATTAAATAATTTTATTCAAACATGGGAGAGCATTATTATGTGACATGATGTGCAGTTTTATTGATTTGGAGGTGAACTGTAATTATCTTTTTTTGTCTCATCCCAAGCTTGTTTTGGTGAAGCATTTTTCTGGTCGTGAAATGTGATATTTGTCTTTTTGGTACTTGATTTCCTTTCTCTTTGTGGATAATCTGTTTGAGTTGCAGAATTTAATTTAGGTATATAATTACTATTGTTCTGTGCTGGTGTTATTCGTGCAGACTCAATCACTGCTTTAATACTGCTGATAGTTGCCAGATCAAGCTTAGTTGGAATATATGAAGTTGGAGGATCAATTTGATACTTAATATTATGTTCTATGAGATCAGCTCCTGCCTTTTCCTCTTCTGCAGACATTCGGATAGGAATTAACTTGTTGATAGCCTGAGAAATAGGTAAAAGGGATATTTATTTTTAATTGTTGCTTAGAATCATTCAACATAATTTACACACTTTTAGTCATATAACATTTAGTCATTCTATAGTTATTAGTTCTACTAAACAAGAGATTAATGCTTGAAAATTTAAAATGGTATATAAAACAAATGAACTAGTGCTCAGAAGCTAAGGGAAAATGTCAGTAGCTTTGATTATGACAAAACATTGGTGAAACATTCATTCTAATGTATCTCAGTAAATGCATATGAAAACGAACAAGTTTCTATATGAAATTAAGGCATTATGAAAATCAGTTCATGAGTGGCCAAAAAAAAGCCCATATATCTAACACTCATCTTGTGTTTTAAGAAAAGTTCTCTGGTATTTTACAAATAATAAGTAATTTGAACTATATTTTTAATGGAAATTTCAAAAGTTTTTCTAGTTCCTTTTGTATCAGAATCTTGACAGATTTTATAAATGTTATTTTTATAGAAAAATACCAATAAAATATGTAAAAACAGAAATATCAAAGGCTACATCCTGCTGCCAAGCATGGATGGCCACAAACTGGATTTCTGATAGACTAGACTTGCACCTTTTTGACTTGCTCAGTTAGCTAATTTTGGTGTTCCTCTTTATAGCATCCAGTAGTAGTCAGCCATAATTTTGACAGTATATCCTGCTTGATACCATTTATTTTTATTTTTTTTTTGTATCCTGATGGAACCTTTCCCCATGCTCTTTACTTGAACTATCTAAGAACTTGAACTATTTTTTCTGGGGAATAGTTGAGGTGAGAGTACAAGAAGTGGTGTACCTTAATATTCATATTGTAGCCTAGTTTTCTGAACTTCTCCCATGTCACTCATGATTGTCTCATCATTTGGGTGCTTATTGTTTCCATTAAATTTTTAAAGCAAGTCCAGGCATCTCTTTCAATTTGATTTTATTCAGATACAGAGTCTAGCAACAGCTTGTATATTTGAAGTCCACCAAAAATTTCTGCTTTGATTTTTTTTCATAAGTAAGCAATGTGAGTTTAGTGTAGACATATTTGAAACAATTTCCTTCTTTGTTCAGGGCTCGGATAAACTGTTTCATTAAACCTAGCTTTATATGTAGAGGAGATAAAAGTACTTTTCCACCTACTATTGGCTTGTCTTTAATGTTCTTTGAAATTGGTTAGAGACTGCCTTGGCTGCATTTTCCTTTCCCAACATTCACTTTTTGCCCGATTATCCTACTCGCACAGAAAGCAACGCATTTTTGTGCAGCCAAGTTGTTGGCCAAATAGCAGACTAATAACTTTAAAAACTTCACACATTAGCCAACCATGATCCTTTTATTGAACTTTTTCCAAAGGAAGCTTAACATTTTTGTAGTTTTCTTTTAAGTGTAATGAATAGAAGAATACTTGTTTCTATTATGTTGTTTCCATATTAATTTCTTTGAGACTTTGGTTCAGTAAGTCAGTTTTATAGTTTTCTTTTGCAATATATCGCTGAGTCTTCTTTGGAAAAATGGAGAACCAATTCTTTTTATGATGTTTATATCATGGAAAGACCAGCAGATTCTTGGATTTCAGTCTTGATTCTAAAAGCTCTGCAAATTCTTTGGGTAGATTTAAATCTTTTATTTTTTTATTTTCTTTGAGGCTTTGCTTTAATAAGTTTTGGATAATGTTGCACATGGAAGACTGCTGCACAAATTGGAGCAGTGTGGCATTGGAGGCAAATTGCTGCTATGGATAAGGGGATGGTTGAGTGGCAGAAGACAGAGAGTGGTAATCAATGGACACTGCTCAACGTGGACTAATGTTATTAGTGGAGTTCCTCAGGGTTCAGTGTTGGGTCCATTGTTGTTTTTGGTGTTTATGAATGATATTGATGATGGTATATCAAGTTTAATGTCCAAGTTTGCAGATGATACAAAGGTTGGCAGGGTTGTTAAGGACACTACTGACGCTATGCTGCTGCAACAGGATCTGGAAAGGTTGAACAGATGGGCTGAGAGGTGGCAAATGAAGTTTAACATTGACAAATGTAAAGTACTACATATGGGAAACAGTAACCCCAGAGCAACGTATCAACTCTGCGGTACTACACTGACAGTGGTGGAGAATGAAAAGGACCTGGGGGTAATTGTGCAGGCAGATATGAAGTTCTCTGAGCAGTGCAGACGAGCTGCAAGAGTAGCTCATGGTGTCTTGTCAATGATATACAGGAATTTTTCTAGCAGGGATAAGGAGGTGATTATTCCCTTGTATAAGGCAATGGTTAGGCCACATCTTGAGTACTGTATACAGGTCTGGAGGCCTCATTTCAAGAAGGATGTAGAGCTGCTGGAACGGGTACAGAGAAGGGCAACAAGATTAGTGAATGGAACAAAGGGTTGCTCTTACGAAGAAAGGCTTAAGTTTTGCAAATTACAGAGTCTGGAGACTAGGCACCGGCGAGGTGATCTGATAGAGGTGTATAAGGCTTTGAATGGTTTGAGCATGCTCAATGCCAATGGGATTCTTCATCTTGCTCAGAATAATCACCTCAGAGGGCATAAATTCAAATTGAGGAAGAACGGATGTCAGATAGATGTACGGAAATTTGCCTTTGGCCAGCGGGTGGTTGGTTGGTGGAACCGACTTCCATCACTTGTTGTTGAAGTTGATAGCCTAAACAAATTTAAAGCTCAACTGGACAGGTATTTCGAATGAACGGAGGGGTGAAATGGGAGTGGTGTGTGTTTTTTTTTTTTTTTTTTTTTGGCTGATGCTGAATAAGCTCGCTTTCTTGCATCATATGCCTCTACTAATGCTAATGCTAATGCTAAGTTAGTAAAGAGCCTCCACTCTGTTGGTTGGTAAAAAATTCTGGGAAAAAAAAAGTTTATAACTTCAGGAATATTGCAATATATCATTGAGTCTTCTTTGGAAAAATGAGGAAACCACTTTTTCATGATGGCTTAGTCTTTACAATCTGGTATTCCTTCCAATCAATTGTTGTGAGTAGCAGTGATTGGCAGGCCTGTCTCCTCCCATTGGTTGCTTTTTACTTAGCATTACAGTGAATGGTTAGTCTTCAATACAAGCTCTTGCTCATGGACTTTGCAACACTGAGTGATGGACAGGCTCTGCCCACTCCTTCGCATTGTTGAAAGATGTAGTCCTGTGAGTAAGTACAGCAACTGGCTAGTCTTCACAATCTGGAAGTGGACCTGTCAATCCCTGCTACTCGCAATGATCGATTGGAAGGGGTATTAGATTGTAAAGACTAGCCAGTTACTGTACTGATGTTGTTTACAATCCAAAAGTTCCAAAAACTTTCTCTAAACAATTTAAATATGTTTAGCTTAATATTTCTTCTACATAAATATAATTTATTCATTTTTGTTCATTCTGTTTATCATAACTGAGTTTTCAAGCTGCCATAGCCAAGTGGTCAGGTGCCTGGGTACGTAAGTACATGTGCTTTTAATGACTATGGTGCAAGCTGTAACTGCTGAATATGGTGCTGTTTCTTGTATTCTATCTATCTTGTGAATTCCACTTGTGAGCATAAACAGAAATTTTATTTAATTTGGTTTTATATTTTTGTTTTTTAGTTTTTTCAGCTTCTCGATTGGCTGAGTGGACACTTAAATTTGCATTTCCTTATTAATTTTTTTTATTATTAAAAAAATTTGCATGTGTATACTGGACTGTATATTTTATATTTGTGCAATAATAAATAGATATTTCTGAAATTTGAAATGGGAAAATAAAAGAAAATACTTCTGTTGACAGCTATAATGAGTTTCAGCTTGTGGCATAGTATAAATTATAGAATTAATTAGTTAATTAGAACTGGGTCAAATTTACCACAGAGGACTAATTATGTAACAAAAGCATGCAGGACTTATTTAAGGGGAACAATAACCATGCATTTGTTATGTTTTCGAATTTAGTTTGTTTATTTTTGTAAAGATCACATAGAGTTGTGTTCAGGTCGTATAGAGTTAACATTTGGCTGGCATAGTTGCCGATGCGCCTAATAAATCACTAAACCAACAACAACAACATTTGGCTGGATAGCAATCGCTGACTGAAATACAGTTTTCAGAATTCACAAACATTGATGTTCCCTGAAAAAGTGATAGTGCTGGCCTTGTCTATATTTCGATTCATTTATGTAATGTGGAAGTGGTGTTCATCCTTTGGTGGGTGTGAGGGTGAGTGCCACCTTTCTCCTTTTTTTTAATGATTTTATTTTAATTTGATTGTTGGGTATCTCGGAGGTTATGTAGAAAAATCAGACCTTGCTCGTTCTACATTTGTGTGTGTTACACAGATGTAGAACGAGCAAGCTGGCAATTTGATTGCTGTAAACTACCAGACTTTGCCAAAATTCTGCATATACATGCTCACACGTGATCTGAATTGTCAACTTCATCAGTGCTTTAGACTATATCTGCAGTATCCAAATAGCAGTCCTGCTGTTCATTGCAACCTTGTCTCCTTGGATGTTTCATTGGTAGAATGGCCTAGATCAGGTGTCTTTGGCTAGAGGCCAAAGCATATAAAATGTCGAAGGTTGCAAGTAGCATAGGTTCTCGTGGTGAGCTATCTACAGCTGCAAGAACAGTTTCTTACCACCACTAATTTTTTGAAGTGGAATCTAATTTTTGTTATAAGTTTTATATTTACAGTTTATTTATTTATTACATTTAATAATTAAATACAAAAAAATCCAACAAATATTATATGACACTAATAACATTCTTATTATATGGTTATAATTATATTATTAAACACTAAGGAAAATATTTAATAACAAGAAATCAATACAGAACATTCAAATAGTATTACCAAAAATGAATAACTTGAAAAGTCTATGTAAAATTTTTAACTATGATGGTTAAACTTTAGAATGGGTTTGCCCCCTTCCCATGGATCATTGCACAAAACAGTGATGGACACAGCCTAGCCCCTCCAACCCATTGCTTTCTTTTCACTGATTGGAAGGTGCATAGTTGTGGATAATTTATTGGGTTTTTTGCATTTCTCTCCCTCCTTGCTGCTGAATTAAAATTGGAAAATGAGTTTCTGATTTAAATCCAGCAGCAAGGGGGTTTGCACTAGCAGCTTATGAAAGCAACTGATGAAAGGGGGGGGCTAACCCTGTCCATCACACCACGCCTCTGCAATGATCAATTGGAAGTGAATCATTCTAAGGATTAACCACTATAATTTGTAATACTTGTTTTAAACTTGCGGAAAGTGTAACACATAAGACTGTCTAGCCACAGCTGCAAAATGTGAAAGAATGGATCATGGGTTGAACACCGTTATCCTAAAATCACCTGGAAGAGTAAAGCTGCACACAATCACATTATATTAATTTCTCTAGAAAACTTTTAGAATTTTTTTAACCATACTGAGGCTAATTGTGGTGTACTCTATAATTTTATATTTGGAAATGTGTGTGCCTAACTGATAGTTCTAAACATAAACATTTACAAATTGTCATCTGATTCTGCAACACACACACAATTCTACTTAACACATATTAAAAACTTACAAACAGCAGCAAAAAAGTAGCTGTCATACTCCATACAGCCACAGTGACTATGGTTAGTACTTGTATTCCCAAAAGATACCATCCTCCACCGCGAAAAAGTCCTGCAAGTCCGTGGCTCAACTGCATTAATGAATCCTGCTCGACAAAAAGACCTACTGCCAGCATCCCCCAAATGGATCCCACAGCATGCACAGAAATTGCTCCAACAGGATCATCAATCCGCACTCGATCAAGTAAAGGCATAGTTATGTTGGCTAATAATGACCCTACAGCTCCAACAATAAGGGATTCCCAAGGATGATATAGAGCACATCCACCTTAAATGAAAATTTTTTATGAAAAATAATAATAATAATGCAATTTTTTTCATTTATTTAAACAGTTGATTTTTTGCAGAAAGCCTGGTTATCAATCAAAAGAAGTAATTCTGTGTACATTAAAGTACTGTGTAACTAAAAATGAATATAGTAAATAAATATAAAAATGAAGTGCCATAGCCTAAATAGCCCTACCTATACTGATTAGTAAGTGCAATGCAAACTACATATAGAAAATTATAAAAATACAAATAAATAAAAGAAGAACCATCATTAAATTTTAGCAATAGCTTATTAATAAGATATTGCTAAAATTTAATGATCAAAATAATCGGTACTATAAGTTCTTTCTATAAATAATTCATATAAATTGAGACCATACAAAATTTGTTTATAAGTCACTAATGTTATGTATAAAATAACTTCCATAAGTGTTTAGGGCTTATGCCCTAAACACTTGAGTCTTCCATGGGGAATTAAATTTTATATCTAGATAGGGTAAGAAGAGAAATGAATCATCAAGGGGTGAAGTCGGTCGTGCTAAGTTTTTGGGATGTAATTTTCTTCCCTCACAGATAGACTGACAATCATTCTTTCTCTTTCTCTATCCTATCCTATCCTACCCACCCTTCACAGAGGTAGTCTGTCTTGGAAAGGGTAGCATGGCTTTTCCGGAAACTTAAGTTTTCATTAGCATTAGCAGAGGCATACAATGCAAGAAAGCAAGCTTATGCAGCATCAGCCAAAAAAAAACCTACCATTTCACCTCTCCATTTGTTCTAAATGCCTGTCCAGCTCACCTTAAATTTATTTAGGCTATCAAATTCCACAACAAAAGATGGAAGTCTGTTCCACCAATCAACTACCTGCTGGCTAAAGGCAAGTTTCCACACATCTATTCTACAACTGTCTTTCCTCAATTTGAAACTGTGCCCAATCAGGTTCTTAATCTGAGCAAGAGAGAGAATCTCATCAGCATTCGGCTTACTCAACCCATTCAAAGCCTTATACACCTCAATCAGATCACCTCACAGGTGCCTACTCTCCAGGCCCTGCAATTTGCAGAATTTAAGCCTTTCATGGTAAGACCACCCCTTGTTCCTCTCACCAATCTTGTTGTCCTTCTTTGTACTCATTCTAGCAACTCTACATCCTTCCTAAAATGTGGACCTGTGCACAGTACTCTAGGTGTGACCTGACCATTGCCTTGTATAACTCATCAGGATACGGAGATGACAGGATACTCATCTCCCTGTCCCTACTAGAAAAATTCCTACATATCATTGACAAGACTCTATGACCTGCCTGTCTGCCTGCACTGCTCAGCAAACTTCATATCTGACTGCATAATTACCCCCAGGTCTTTTTCACTTTCCACTTCCCTGAGTGTAGTACCACAGTGTTGGTACATTTCTCTTCGGTTATTGCAACCCATATGCAGTACTTTGCATTTGTCAATGTTAAACTTCAGTTACCACTTCTCAGCCCATTTGCCCAACTTATCTAGATCCAATTGGAGTAGCATACTGTCTTTACTATAGTTAACAACCCTGCCAATCTTTGTATCATCTACAAATCTGGACATTAAACCTCATATACCTTCATCAATATCATTGATAAATATACAAAACAACAATGGACCCAACGCCGAACCATGTGGAACTCCACTAATAACATTTGCCCACGAAGAGCAGTGTCCATTGATTACCACTCTCTGTTGTCTCCCACTCAACCATCCCTTTATCCATTGTAGCAATTTACCATTAATGTCATATCTCCCCAATTTTTACAGCAGTCTTCCATGTGCAACAGCATCAAAAGCTTTCCTGAAATCCAAATATATGATATGAAAATTATTTTTAGCATTCAGTTCCTTTGTGACCACATCATAGTGTCCAGTCAAATTGGTCAGACAAGACCTCCATTTAAAAAACCCATGCTGTGTCTTAACTATTACTGCAGTCTTGTCTAGATGATCCTGCAATGCTTCTTTAACCAGTGATTCCATTATTTTCCCCGGAACACAAGTTACACTAACAGGTCTATAGTTACTTGTGTCACGTCACCTTTTGAACCCCCTTTATGAATTGGTGATACATTTGCACCAAGTATATTTGCATGAGGTCCATAATTATGGCTAAGGGTTTGCTTACTTCCTTTGCTGCCTCCCTTAATATAACTGGATAGATCCCGTCTAACCCAGGTGCCTTTTTAATGTTTAACTTCAACAATTTCTCCTCCATTTTGCTCTCAGTTATTACAAAATCACTTAGCTCCCTGTTACAGTTTGATAAACATTTGGCACTCCTCTCATTGAATAATTCCTCATGTGTGAATGTAGATGGAAAATACTCATTCAGTTTATCAGCTACCTGAGCATGATCATCAATAGTCAACCCATCCGTGTTAAGTGGTCTAATCTGATTCATCCCTTTTCTTCTAGAGTTTACATAAGTAAAGAACTCTTTGCTGTTTTTCTTTGCATCCTTTTCCAAAGATTTCTTGTAATCTGCCTTCACCTGCCTAACTTCCTTTGTGACTTGATTTCAGACTAGTTTATATCTGCCATAGGTTTCTGTGTCATCTGATACTTTATATGCATCCCATACATTTTTCTTCTTTGCGCGAGCCTCATTAATTCATCCGACATCCATTTAGGCCTCAACCTTGAACAGTATTTCTTAGTTGGAATGAAAAGCCTAGTGGCCTCCAAAATTAAGTCCCTGAAGGCTTCCCATTTAGAATTCAACATTGGTAACATCATCAGTTGATCCCACTGTACAGAATTTAAAAACTGTCTGAAACCCCTGTAGTCACCTTTATGAAAGCAAAAGCCCTTCCCTTTAGCCTTGATGGTAGTTACATCTTTAAGTAATTCCCACATCAGTACATTGTGATCACTGTTACCCAGTGGTTCCTTTATCTGCAATTTTTTTATGCATGAATAATCACTGCTGATAATCTGATCAATAGTATTACTTCCTCTGTTTGCCTCTCGAACATGTTGCTGTAGAAAACAGTCATCCAGCACATTACAGATACAATATACTGTGGGTGCATGAGCTTCGGTTGAGTGTAACTTGAAAATGTTCTTCACCATTTTATGCAACCAGGTGTAAAATTGCATGAGAGACCAATATAGGTTTTCGTGCCCTAAAGATTTAAATTTACATTAACGATTTAAATCACTAAGGCTAAGGCGCATTTAGGGCTAGAGCCTCAAGCTGCAAACAAATTTAGACTATGTATATAAAGTGCTTAGCATCATAATACACAGCCATTTCTGAATAAACAGAAAATTTTTAAGGTGGCATCGTTTTAGGTTATATCTCATATTGTGAATGCCTTCACAATATGATGGCAACTATATCATGGCAACTCGTTGTGAAGGCATTCACAATATGAGATATAACCTAAAACGATGCCACCTTAAAAATTTTCTGTTTATTCAGAAATGGCTGTGTATTATGATGCTAAGCACTTTATATACACGATTTAAATCACATAAACTTGAAATCTAAAGAGGCTGGGAATCGTTTGCTCTATGGCCATGAAGGAAAACTGCACACACATTATTTGATGGAATTCCATTCAAGGTACTTACATCACATATGACCTGGTCCCCGTTATGTTCTAATTGCTAGATTTCATGCTGTGAGAAAGATGGGCAAGTGCAACCGGCTATGTTGGTAACAATGTTTTATTCGTTAACAATCATTTTACAGTTAGTCTAATTTCAAGCAGGCAAGCAATTCACTTTTGTTGCCTTTTTGGATGATTTAATTTGATCTGAAGCATTCTAAAAAATCATTTTTATACTTGTTAGTGAACTAATTGGATTTGCATTTCACAATTATCTTAAACTGAAATGATGGAGAATTTATTTCACAAGCCCAAATGTACCCAATTTCTGGGAAATGTTGCATGACTGTTGGTCCTGTGGTAGAGCCATCGGAGCTGTTCTGCCATTATGACATTCCAAAACTTATACCTGTCTTTTCGCCCTACGGGGTCACATCTGGCAAGTATCGGCTCTCTCTCTCTCAGAGTAAATCGGATTTTTTTTTTTATCTCACAAAAAAGATACTTCTCTTCCTATGCTTATCTTCAATGACAATCTAATTTCTATGTAGGATCATATATCTCTATTGGGAACTACCTTACTTCCAATCTCTCTTGGCATAAGCACACTACAAATATTGCTTCCTCTGCATCTAAAAAACTGGGTTTTCTCTTACACTCTCAGCATTACTTTTCTTCTAAGCAGCGATATTCATTCTGTACAAATCGCAAAAACCACCCTACCACAGAAAATTGTTCCCATATCTGGGACAATATCCCCAAAACCTCTCTCGGGCTTCTATATTCCATTCGAAAGAGATCAGTTAGGTAAAAAACTACGATCATTTGCTCTGTGTCTCATATTATGCTCTACCTTCAAAACGAGTTGCCATGGTATTGCAGTACCTAGAATAAGTAAGTTTTATTGTACAATAAAGATTTCTTCTTCTTATAATTATTCAACTACAGAAGAGCATGTAGTAAACAGCTTTTTAACTTTCCACACAAATCTGGAATAAAAATACTTTGTCAGACATCAACTTTAATAGAACTCAATATTCCACAGAGATCAAAATCAGAGAACCATGTAGGAGCATCAGCAGTTTTTCCAGACATTACACTGTCAACCCAACTTCCAAAAGAATGCAGTGTCTATAATGAATTATTAGTAGAAGTTCAAATAGTACTGGAGCACTTAAAAACCACATATCGTTTGAGAACAATAATATACTGTGATTCATTAAGTGTAATACAAGCCATACAAATCACCAACAATATATCCCATCACTGGATGGGATATATTGCCCAAGAACTGTCTTGAGCAAATTAAACATAATAACAGACTTAACTAAAGAAAAACAAGAAATACTTTTGTGCTGGATACAGGACACAAAGAATAAAATGAAACAAAGCTGACAGAACTGCAAAATCAACAAGAAAACAAGAAATACTTTTGTGCTGGGACACAAATATACCACAACACAAAGGAATAAAATGAAACGAAGAACTGATAGAAGTGCAAAATCAACAGCCTCCAAAAACAATCTTTCCCAGTTCCATATTTTTTTTTTTTTTTTTTTTATGAAAAACCCAAACACGAAAGGCATCAAAACCCATCAAAACCTTAGTACCGTGCATGGGTTGAAGGAGAAGTATGGGGGGGGGGGATGCCGGAAACTTTGCTCTAGAGACTAAACATGGGTTTCACCACTTCAAGCCTCCAATAAGCAAAGTGGTGGTATTTCACCGGTTGATGAACCAATATACCGGTTTCACCGGTATAAACCAATCATTCAAAACTGCTCTAACATGATGGCAAGAAATCTTTTTTTATTTCTCCTCTGGACACAGAGTAGGAGTGGAATTCACTGAACTTATTTCAGTAGCTAGGGTTGTTTCATTGAAACTGAGATTTCAGTTCGATCCTAGTCTTAGATCATCATCAAAGATCGTTAAATCTTCATCTAAGCCATCATCTGCATCGTCAAGTGCAAGTTCAATCGTCATCTAATATGTCACTTGCACAGTACATCGTCATCTAACAAGTGACTCCTACATCAACATGTCAATCGTCATCTAATGTGTGTCATCTGCACAGTACATCGTCATCTAATGTGGGACGCCTCCATCTACATGAATATAAGAATATTTAAAATAATCATCATCTAATGTGTAATTAGATGATTACGCTTACAACTGCAACACTTTTGTTGAACGGCTTGGAAAAAATGCTATTCTAGGCACAAAATTCTTGCTGGACCAATGCACCATTTTCGATTGCGTGCACTTTTACGATCCAGATTGGATTACGGATCCCAGTAGTACATTGAAAAGGCCTCTGGATTACGGAACTCTGCAATTCATCTGTAATGCTATTAAATAACACTGACTCGAATCTGTAAAACGTCTTTATTGTGATAATATAATATAAAATAAAATAAAATACATGCGTGCTGATCGTATAACTATATGTTAAAATATTAAAATAAAAGAAAATAAATGTTGTATAACAAGAATAAAATTCAATAAAATATATAAAATTTAATTAATATATATATATATATATATATAATTAAATAAAAGTTGTTTAAAATCAGCTAACAGAAAAGTGCAAATTGTTTTTATTGTTTTATGATCGTGACCTCCAGAAATAGCTTTAGAAAAATATCGCAAAAGCATTCAAAACTCATTCTTATAAGGATATAACAAAACAGAGCAATAAACGGTAGTGTGTTTGGAAACAACTTCCTCATTGTGGAATTCTCTTCATCAACGTTAGCTGCTCAGACAGAATATTTTTCCGGTTCGCGCAACTTAAAGTGTTTTAAACGGTAAGCGTTGCTTTTGCTGATTTAATAACTGGACAGTACTTATATGTTAATTTTATCCTTTTTGATTTAAAATGAATACTACGAAAAAGAGTAAAACGTATCATTTTCATCAAGAGCGGAAACTAGAATACTTTTTTGTAATGGTGAAAGAAAAATGTTGCTGTTTGATTTGCAATGCTTCCGTGGCTATACTTTTTTCCTTTCCTTTTTTTGGGTATACCCAAAAAAGGAAATTTAGAAAAGCACTTCAACGCACTCCATGGTAAATACCAATCGGATTTTCCCCCGAATAGTGAACTTAGAAAAAATAAATTAGAAGAACTTAAATCCAGATTAAATCCAAATTTCTTCATGACACGAAAATAGGTTGGGGAAACATGTCAGGGCTCCTCAGTTGGATTACTGTTGATTATTGCTTTTAAATATTTGATTTATGACTATGTATATATTAAGTGCAATAGCATCATTAATACGCACCCATTTCATATAAGGTGGCATCTTGTAAATATTAGATAAATATATTTATAAATATAAATATTAGCCCTAAATGCATCTAGTCTTATTTGATTTATTTAGTATATTGTTGGATTATTTTGTTATAGGTTTTTCTGTAACAATTTGATTTTTATAATATTATAGATATCATTTTTTCAAGTTAATTTTCGTTGATATTTAACTAATTTTATAATGGTAATTACGAGATCTGCCTTAAACACGTCACAGGGTATCTTGACTCGGAAATAGCCGATGGCGATGTACGGTTGAGTCATGATTTAATCCGTTGCGGAACCTGTGTAATTTTTTCCAAGGTCGACCTGGTGACTAATCATAGCTCACCTGGGGATTCTTTTCTTTGTGATCGATGTAAGGAGTGCACCGATGTAAGGAGTGCATCTTAAATTACAATTCTTTTCCACCAAGTCTGTTCCACCAACTAACCACCCGCTGGCTAAAGCGGGTGGTTGGCTGGTGGAACAGACTTCCATCCCTTGTCGTGGAAGTTGATAGCCTAAATAAGTTTAAGGCTCAGCTGGACAGGTATTTCGAACGAACAGAGGGGTGAAATGGAAGTGGTTATATTTTATTTATTTTTTTTTTTCTTTTTCTTTTTTTTTTGGCTGATGCTGCATAAGCTTGCTTTCTTGCATCAAATGCCTCTACTAATGCTAATGCTAATTCGGTGCACCGATGGAACAATTTGAGTCACTGAAAAAACGGGTGCTTGCCCTCGAAAATAATACATCTGGGAGCTCGTCAGGGACTCAAGACTCCAGCAATCTACCAAGCGATGCACTCCCGATTCGGGCCTCAAAACAGAAAAACCAAGTGCAAACTACTCTGGTCAAAAGGACTTTGTTTTATTAGGAGACTACTGTCGGGGAAACGGGGAATATTTTTTGTAATAAGGATAGGTGGAGTATAACCAGGGTACGTCTGCCGGGAGCAACTATTAATAATGTCACCAGCAAATTGTCAGATTTTAAGGGGGTAAAGAGAATATTATTATTCATGTGGGGACTAATGAAATTAAACGTACGCGATCTGATGACTTGTTGGAAAAATACAGGACCAGCTGAGGAAATGCCGCGAGATAGGACACAATGTCTATGTGTCCAGACACGATAGGAGGGATTATATGTTAAAAGTCTTGTGGATTAACTCAAGACTCTGCAAGGCTTTTGGGGGGAAATTTTTATCAGCTTGGCCCACACTTGTAGGTAGACGGAATTTGTTTTTGTAGAGACGGAATACACTTAAACAAAGGTGGTGCAAAAGTTTTTGCCAGTATTATTGAGGATACCTTAAAGGTTCAGGGAAACTGCTAGTTAGGGGGATGTGGGTAATACTGACACGCGTGAATCTGATAATATTGGTCAAAGTAGCTCTTGCACATACCTCAAGAGTTCTTATCTGTTACCCCAACTGGACATATTATCTAGATGTTCTGGGGGCAGAAACATTTCAAGTGAGTAGGTAGCTAATGCCAGGGAAGAGAGCCTAAAAAACTTCAAGGGTTGTGTTAGGGTTGTTAAATATACAAGAACAGTAAGTCTTAATTGTTTATATAGTAATGTTAGAAGTGTCGTCAACAAAATGTGCGAATTCGAACTGCTGGTTAATGCGAGTAGGAATAATCTGCAGACCAGGTGATTGTGAAGAATATGACGAAAGCCTCTACGTGCAAATGAAATGGGCAAGTAAGCGTCAATGTCTTATTATGGGTTATTTCAATTTGCCTCTAATTGATTGGAGTAGATGGGAAGGAAACTCCACATGGGGAACAATTTTTTTTTAAAATCAACTAGATGACTGTTATTTGTCTCAACATGTCAGGGAAAGTACTAGAGAAAAGAATATCCTTGACCTCATCATCACCACCCATGAATCAGATGACATAACAGGGCTGACAAAGAGGAACCAGTAGCAGGAAGTGATCACCGAGTTCTACGGTGGATGATGAAGAGAGAGAAGTAGCAGTAGTAAAAGGCAAAGGAATGGGTTATAATTTCAGAAAAAGGAAATTACGGTGCCTTAAGGTGCTACATGTCCTCTATTAATATCGCATAGAGAACGAATACAATTGAACTGTGGTATGCTTTTAAAACATTAATCACAGACGTCTTGAATGTGTATTTACCATTAAACCAAATACTTCACTAGGAAGGTTCCAAGTTATTATTATTATTATTATTATTAGCTATATGGTGCAAGGAAGCCTGAAGCTTATGCTGCACCGGCCAAAAAAAAAAAAAAAAAAATTCCTGAGCCACCCTGAGAGAGAGAGAGAGACGGGAATCACCAAGAAAGAGAAGAATGGTGATATCCAGCTCAGGACCCTGGGTGTACCATGCCCATAGTCACCAGATGTGAGCCCCCGGGTATAACTTGGATGATTAATGAAGTTGCCACATTACTTGAGCAGAAAAAGGTGGCATGGAAAAGTTACAGAGCAATAAAAAGTACTGAAGCCTATAACAGCTACAAGATGATCTGTAATAGAGCCACAGAAAAGGTTCGAAAGGCAATGGCAGTTTATGAGAAATCGCTATCAAAAGCCGGGGGGGTAAGGAATTCTTCACATATATAAATGCTAAGAAGAGCAGGACAAACCAGATCGGACCGTTACGTAAGGGAAAGGGGATATTATTAAATACACCAGCTGCCGTTGCAGATGAACTCAACAGTTATTTTACATCAATATTTACAGTTGACAAACCTTTTGTGACAATGGGAAATTGTAGGATCGAAGTTGAAAAATATCTAATTAATAATATTGAAATTTCGCAAGATTGTTTAATGAAAAACTTTCGAGCCTACAGGCCAGTAAGTAAGGCTTCTGGAGTTGATGGAATGTACCCTATAATCTTAAGGGAGGCGGCAAGTGAGTGCATTGAACCATTGTGGCTCATTATGCGAGCATCACTAGACCCTGTGGGGAGATTCCGTTGGATTGGAAGAGTGCCAATGTATCTCCCATACATAAGGGTGGTTCTAAGAGTGAAGTGGGAAATTATCGACCTGTCGGTCTGACTTCAGTGGTAGGGAAAATCATGGAGGCAGTGATCAAGGGTGGAATTCAGGATCATTTGGATAGAATTGAAATTCTCAAGGATACCCAGCATGGTTTTGTAAAGGCAAAATCATGTTTAACAAATCCGGTTCGCTATTTTGAAAGGGTCACTCATGAGCTGGATTTAGGGAATAATTTCTACATTAGCATTAGCATTAGTAGAGGCATTTGATGCAAGAAAGCAAGCTTATGCAGCATCAGCCAAAAATAAAGAAAAATAAATAAATAAAAAATAACCACTTCCACTTCACTCCTCTGTTCGTTCGAAATACCTGTCCAGCTGAGCCTTAAACTTATTTAGGCTATCAACTTCCACGACAAGGGATGGAAGTCTGTTCCACCTACTAACCACCCGCTGGCTAAAGGCAAATTTCCGCACATCTATCCTACATCTGTCTTTCCTCAATTTGAATTTATGCCTTCTCAGGTGATTATTCTGAGCAAGAGGAAGAATCCCATCAGCATTGAGCATGCTCAAACCATTCAAGGCTTTGTACACCTCTATCAGATCACCTCGCTCGTGCCTAGTCTCCAGACACTGTAATTCGCAAAACTTAAGCCTTTCTTCGTAAGAGCACCCCTTTGTTCCATTCACTAATCTTGTTGCCCTTCTCTGTACTCGTTCCAGCAGCTCTACATCCTTCTTGAAATGAGGCCTCCAGGCCTGTATACAGTACTCTAGGTGTGGCCTGACCATTGCCTTATACAAGGGAATAATCACCTCCTTATCCCTGCTAGAAAAATTCCTATATATCATTGACAATACACCATGAGCTACCCTTGCAGCCCGTCTGCACTGCTCAGAGAACTTCATATCTGCCTGCACAACCACCCCCAGGTCCCTTTCATTCTCTACCACTGTCACTGTAGTACCACAGAGTTGATACGTTGCTCTGGGATTGCTGTTTCCCATATGTAGTACTTTACATTTGTCAATGTTAAACTTCATTTTCCACCTCTCAGCCCATCTGCTCAACCTTTACAGATCCTGTTGCAGCAGCATAGTGTCAGTAGTATCCTTGACAACCCTGCCAACCTTCGTATCGTCTGCAAACTTGGACATTAAGCTTGATATACCATCATCAATATCATTTATAAATACAGAGAACAATAAAGGGCCCAATACTGAACCCTGAGGGACTCCACTAATAACATTAGTCCACGACGAGCAGTGTCCATTGATTACCACTCTCTGTCATCTCCCCCTCAACCACCCCTTTATCCATAGCAGCAATTTGCCTCCAATGCCACACTGCTCCAATTTGTGCAACAGTCTTCCATGTGCAACAGTATCAAAAGCCTTTCTAAGATCCAAGTATATAATATCAAAGTTATTCCCTGCATCCAGTTCTTTTGTGACTGCATCATAGTATCCAATCAAATTGGTCAGGCAAGACTTCCCCTTAACAAAACCATGCTGTGTCCGAGCTATAACTGAAGTCTTGTCTAGATGCTCCTGCAGTGCTTCTTTAACCAGTGCCTCCATTAATTTTCCGGGAACAGAAGTTAAACTCACAGGTCTATAATTACTTGTGTCAGCCTTTGATCCTCCCTTGTGAATTGGGCTTACATTTGCACATCTCCAGTCCATGGGTACCTCCCCTGAGTCCAAGGAAGCTCTCATAATTATGGCTAAGGGTTTGCTTACTTCCTTGGCTGCCTCCTTTAATATAACTGGATAGATCCCATCCACCCCAGGTGCCTTTCTTGTGTTTATCTTCAACAATTTCTCCTCCACTTTACTCTCAGTTATTAGAAGATTCTCTAGCTTACTGCTAGAGTTGAATTCACCTCTGGCATTCCCCTCGCTGAATAACTCCTCATGTGTGAATGTCGATGCAAAATATTCATTTAGTTTGTTAGCTACCTGAGCAGGGTCATCAACAGTTGACCCATCGATATCAAGTGGACCAATCTGATTCATCCCCTTCCTTCTAGACTTTACATAAGTAAAGAACTCTTTGCTGTTTTTCTTCGCATCCCTTGCCAAGGATCTGTCGTAATCTGCTTTTGCCTGCCTAACCTCCTTTGTAACTTGGTAACAGATCAACTTGTATCTATCATAATCTTCTGTGTCACGTGTTAATTTGTATGTATTCCATGCATTTTTCTTCTCTGCCGTATGCCTCATTAGTTCATCTGACATCCATTTAGGCCTAAACCTTGAACAATATTTCTTAGTTGGTTATTAACATTGTTATAATAAACATTGTTTATTTAGATTTCAGCAAAGCTTTTGACTCAGTCCCACATGAGCGGTTGCTTTATAAGCTGGAACAGGTTGGAATCACTGGGAAAATCCTTGGATGGCTTCAGGGCAGGAGGCAGAGGGTTGTGATAAATGGCTATTCCTCAGATTGGGTTGATGTAAGAAGTGGGGTTCCCCAAGGATCAGTATTAGGACCACTATTGTTTTTAATTTTCATAAACGACATTGATGAAGGGATGGAGGGCGTGAAGTCTAAATTTGCAGATGATGTTAAAATTGGTACAGTAGTCAATGATCACTGAGCTTCTTCAGAGAGACCTAGATAGACTTCAGGAATGGTCAGAAAAATGACAGCTATGCTTTAATCCAACAAAGTGTAAGGTACTACACCTGGGAAACAGTAATCCCAAAATAACTTATTCACTTGGTGGAGTTCAACTAAACCCAGTATTGGAGGAAAGGGACTTGGGTGTTACGATACGGTCAGACATGAAATTCTCTCAGCATTGTAAACAGGTTGCAAGCAAGGCCCATGGTGTCCTATCGAACTTTTGCAAGTAGAGATAGGGACGTGATAACCCCATTATATAAGGCTTTTGTTAGACCACACTTGGAACACTGTGTTCAAGTATGGAGACCGCACCTAAAGAAAGACATCGAGCTTCTTGAAAGGGTGCAAAGACGGGTAACTCGCCTGGTGAGATCAGCAAAAGGGCGTCCTTATGAAGAAAGACTTCGAATATGTGGGTTGCAGAGATTGGAAACTAGACACCTTAGAGGAAATTTGATTGAGGTGTTTAAGGCTCTGAGAGGCATCAGTAAAATGAATGAGGAAGAAATTTTCAAGATTATAAATGATGCTAGAATTGGGGGAAATAAATTCAAGTTACGGGGGGGGATGTTTAGATTGGACTGCAGGAAGTTTTATTTTAGCTAGCGAGTTCTAAATTATTGAAATGAGTTGCCTACATAGGCTGATAGTTTCGAGAAATTCAAAGGTCATCTGACTAGTACCTTCGGGTGAGGGAAGCGCATAGGATGATAGGTTTAATTTCCTTTTCTTTTGTTAATTATTAGTTTGTTGTTTTTTTTATCACTGTTTTATTCAGTTTTTTTTTTTTTTGGCCTGTGTAGCATAAGCCATAGGCTTTCTTGCACCATGCGGCCATTACTAATACTAATACCTAATTTACAATCTAAAGCAATAATTGAAGCATCATTTAAAGTGAGTCATCTTCTTGCAAAAAATGCAAATCATTTTCTGATGGTCAATTTATCAAATGCGCATTTTTAGAAATAACAGATTCTGTTTTTGAAAATTTTAAGAACAAAAATGAAATTAAAAATGCCCTTCAAGATTTGCAATTATCTAGAAATACTGTGATGCGACGCATCGAAAAAATGAGTAAATATGTGAGCGAACAATTGTGTATCCTTTTATTTACAACTGGATGAATCTGTAGACGTCAGTGATACAGTTCAATTGCTCGTTTTTGTTGGTATGTTTTTCGATGATTCTGCCACTAGAGAAGAACTGCTAGGTATGGTTTTGTTAAAAGAAAGAACAAGAGGTATTGATATCTTTAAATCATTCAAACATTTTATTGAAAAAATTAAATTAAATTACCACTATTTAAGCTCGTATCAGTAACAACAGATGGAGCTAAAGCAATGACGGGGCATCTTAACGGATTCATCGTATTGTGCCAAAAGGATGATGAATTCCCAGATTTTTTGAGTTACCACTGTATCATCCACCAACATGTGTTAGCCAGCAAAAGATTAAATACTAAAAGTGTTATGGACATCGCTTTCAATATCGTGAATTCCGTCAGAGGACAATCTCTTCAAAGGAGACTTTTGAAAATGCAACTCGATGAAAAAAGAACCAGATCTGATATTACACAGAGAAGTGAGGTGGCTGAGTCGGAGTAAGTTTCTACGGAGATTTCGAAATTTGCTGAATGAAATTAAAAAAAATTGTTGATCAAAGGGGATATGATTATCAGCAGCTACAAGATACGGAGTGGTTGTGTGATCTGGCTTTTTTGGCAGTTTTTAATTAAGTGAGCAGAATTTGGAATTACAAGGAAAAAATAAAAATGTGGGTGACATAATTAGTAATATTTCTGCATATAAATATCAATTTTTGGCAATAGCTAAGGATCCCAAAGTAAAAAAATTCGACCATTTTGCAAATATGCAAGATCATTTGCAAAAATATCCTGTTTTTGAATTTAATAGTGAGAAATATGTTTCTGAAATTGAGAATGTTGTGGGCGATTTTGAAACCAGAATCAGTGATTTTAAAACAATTGAAGACATTGTTCAATATATTTCTTATCCATTTAATGTACACTCAGATACGAAACAAATTATTTCAGAAAAAATCGCTGTGATTTTTCACATGAAGAAAATATTACTTAAAAATGAAATTATTACATTGCGAAACGATATCTTCCTAAAAGCCAGATCATCAGAAAAAAGAGTTTTAGAAATATTTGCCGAGAAAAGTACCCAAATGCAAATCATTTTCTGATGGTCAATTTATCAAAGGCGCATTTTTAATGAACACTTTTAAATTGCTGTTTTGTTTCCACATATCTGTGTGAATCGGTCTTTTCGTATTTGAAACAAACAAAGACGAAGAGTCGCTGTGCTCTTACGGACAGAAGATTCTTTACTTATCACAGTATATCCCCTATTTTGAAAGCTTGGAAGATGATATGAAGCCACAAACTTCGCATAAATTAAAATTTTAAATACGTATGAATTTAAAATAAGAATTCTGAATTGTATTGAATTTTAAAAACAACATTTTTCAATATGTGTTGATTAACTTTTTTCTTCTGCATTGAAATTCTTGAGATTTTTTTTTTTTTTTTTTTTAGGAGCATTAGCAACTAAGGCCATATTGCTTCGGGATATGCGGTGGTCATTCCCTGACCTTTCCGCATCCTTCGTATTTGGTGGTCACGGGCTCGCACCCAGGTCTAATCAAGAAGCGTGTGCTATGCACTGCTGCTCCTTCCCACCTGGAGGCGCTCTTGAAATGGTAGATCGCGGCATATTTTGAAGGAAAAAAGTAGATCGCATCACAAATTAAGTTGGCCACTCCTGTTGTATATTGTTTTTTATTTTTTTTTATTGTTCCATTTGTTTATTATTGTTTTATTTTCTAAATAAGTAGTTTTCTTGTTTTTGGAACGTTCCATTTGTTTAGTTTTCTTAATTTTCGCAACAGTAATCATTTTTGCCCAAATATGTGAGGAAATTGATATAAATTTACTAATTTTATCGCAATTGGAAAGACAGATTCTGCAGCTCCTTAAGGGCCCCCTCCCCTTTTAAATGGACTTTATTGATTTGTACACAAGCAGATTTTAAAGCCGCATGTATAGGCTTTCGTTTTTTTTTTTTTACTTGAATATTAATTTATCAGTTTAATTTATTTATTGTTGTAGGTTTAATCTTCACGGTGTTTTTAATCGAGGATATAATATGGTCTTCTTTTTTGTTCATATTAGCAATTATTTGATTCTGTTGATTTATTCAACTGTAAAGATCGATGCCAATAAGTTTAAGGCGTATGTAAAATAGCACCGATATGTTAATATTTAAAAATTGGTAAAAATCGCATCATTTTCTTCTATTGATTGAACTCAAGGAATTTTAAGGTGCAATGATTCTTTGTGCAATGTTTCTCGATCTGACTTCGTTTAAAAAATCGGCTTCGATTCCCCTTTATATTAATATTTAATATTTTTTATCCCCGATCGCAAACACCACTGGTAGTATTTTTTTGCCATTGTTATTTATGAACAGGATCGTAGTGATTTACATGAGACAATGATTTTTGAATTCACTTAAGTTTTCAACTCCACGTCGAGTTGTTTTTCTTTAAAAATATGCTCCCTAAAAGCATATTTTTAAAGAAATATGCTTTTAGGAGGAACATATACATTTTATAATGTGTATGTTCATTCCATAACAATGTGAGTACTATACGTACACGAGACATTTCGTTAGGTTGCACAATGCAAGCACCATGAGTTATCACAGTTTAAGTTACCAATAAACAACAGTTCCCTTTTGAGAAATTCCATTTTCATTAATTTCAATTAGACTATCTTCTGAGCTTTATGCACTTCAGGTCCTTGCACATTCAACTTCAGGGATTAAAAGTGATAAAGCTCATAATCTTTCGAATGTTTAATTATGAAATAATGCAATCATTAATATTAAAAAACCAGTTTAATCATCACCTGTTGCGAAACAAATGTTCTTAAAGTCCCTTACCTGTTATTGAAACAAGAGAAGCTAAGATGCCATTGATAAGATCAAGGACAACGAATTTTTTGTGATGGACAAAGTAGCTGAAAAAGAACAAAGGAAATGTCTTTAGAAGTAAAGCAGAGAAGAAATTTTTGAAGTATTCTTCCCATTAACCATTGAATAAAAAGAGTAAAAAGAAATAAGGTACTATTACTTTTCATTATTAATCAATACGACACAAAATAGTAGAAATTAACAATCAGAGAGGTAGTTCTAAGTTGTAAAATGTGATATTTGTGGGAGATTAATGGCAACTGCGTCATTCATTTTATTTAAAACACGAATGTATGAATACATAGTTTTAATCTTATTTTATTTATGGATTTACAAATTGCTTTCTACCTTATTCTTTCAAATGGGTGAATGCCACTTCAAAATATCCCTAATTATTATTTTTTTCAGTTTAATTCAAATTAAATGGGTAGCATAAAGGTAGCAAAATCTATAGGGTCGGAAAACTGCTACCTTGAGAGGGGGATACACAGACTAATATATTAACAATAGCCGTTGGCAGAGATGAAAGTGATTCTAGGACTGAAAATAAATAAATAAATAAATTTTCTGTTTATACTCTGGCACGACAACCAAGTCAGCAGAGTTTACAATAAATCGTCAATACAAATATTTATCGTATTTAGTAGTCACGGGCTTGAACCCCGGTGCACTCAAGGAACGCGTGCTATGCACTCTCGCTCCTGACCACTTTGGAACAAGAAGCAGCCATGAGGGCAAGGTACCGAGGCCTGCTGTTGGTCATTTTGGAACAAGGAAATACAAGAGCTGTGTTAGAGTGAATAAGAACAGGTGTATGTCTACTTACATATATACACCAATGCTAGGACCACAGTAAATAAATTTGATGAATTTGAAGTGCTGGTCATAACATCAAATGCAGACATTGTAGGGATATCAGAGGCGTGACGTCACTCAGATATAAGGGATGTAGAATTTTAATATGGAGAATACAATGTATACAAAGATGAGATGAGAATGTTACAATAAACTAAGTTCATTATTCAACTCATATAAAGATACACAAAATTATCACATTAGTGACATGAATAATATCATCTACTTAATAAAATGTCAAGATAACTGTAACGCTTGCTACATTGGTAGCACCACCACAAAATATGGTTCTACCAAAACATCAAACACACGTGCTTACTACCACTACAATAGCAGTAGGACGGGACAGTCCAATACCGAATTAGCAACACATGTTCAATCCCACAACCACTCCCTTAGTAGATTCAGCCATTCCTATTATCAAATTAAAATCCAGTTTTAAAATTTTCCAATATGAAGCCCTAGTTATAGAATGGTTTCGCCGCCATTCCACTCTTCAAGTATTAAATTTCAAACTACCCTATAACATAGCAGCAGTCTGGAATCTCATGCACCTGAGATTCCCACGTGTATCCAGGAGCATCACGGGAACCTAGTCTTTTTAAATACGCGCGTTTACTCTCATTCTACCATTGCCAACTGAAGACGTGTAAAACGAAAGCCACTTGTTGTGGCTATTGGCCTTCTGTTGTGCACTTCTACTTCCTTGCGCACATTTTAATTCTTTTTTTAAATCCTAACTTATTCATGCTAACTTAAATTTAAAATTATCATCCAATTTATTCCAACATCAATGCAGATTATAAAAAGGTGAGTATCATAATAAATTAAATTAAGCTACGCTATTATATTGTGATGTTACCAACATATGGGAAGCATTCAGAGAAATAATCATAGAAGCACCAGGTTTTTATACCAACTAAGAAATATTGTTCAAGACCTAAATAAGTGTGAGATGATCTGATAAGAAACGTGGCAAAAAAGAAAAATGCATGGGATGCATATATATTATCAGGTGATATAGAAGCTTAGGGTAGATATAAACTAGTCTGAAATCAAGTCACAAAGGAGGTTAGGTAAACCAAGGCAGAATATGAGAAAATTTTGAAAACTATGCCGAGAAAAAGTCTTCTTTACTTATATAAGTACAGATGGAAGCGAATAAATCACATTGGTCCACTTGATATCGATGGTTTAACTGTTGACGATCCTGCTTAGGTTGCTGACAAACTGGATAGGTATTATCCATCTACATTCACAAATGAGTATTTCTTTAGAGAAGAGGCTGCCGGAAGTTTATTAAACTCTAACAGAGAGCTAAATGATTTTGTAACGCCTGAGAGGAGACTGGAGGAGAAATTGTGAAGTTAAACATAAAAAGCCGCCTGGGGTGGACGGGGGGGGGCTATTCACTTATATTAAAGGAAACTGAAAAGGAGGTAAGCAAACCCTTAGCATCTTTGGGCATCTTTAGTTCAGGGGAAGTCACCAGGAACTAGAGAAGTGCAAATTTATCCCCAATTCACAAAGCGGGAACGAAAGGTGACACGCTATCCATTCCAGCGGTTGACACAGTGATCGGGATGGTCATTTCTTGTTCCATATAACACATTTCTTTGAATTCCTGTTTTTGGTTTGTGTACTTCCTCTCATTTTCCTTGTAGGTTTTCTGGAGGTTGCTGGTGTTGTGCACCGTTATGTCGCTATGTCGACCAAGTAAGTAGCCACTTCCTTTTGTTTTGTGGGATCGTGTTGTCGGTTATTATGGCACGGTCCCACTATAGTTCGTGATTAGGGGGTTTCTAGTACTGCCTGGGGTCCGTACTTGTAATACGGAACACACTCTTAAATCAACTGATATTTTTGTGCTAGCTTCTGATGTATTATCCTGGCGGCCTGGTCTTGTCTGAGAGTATATTCCGTTTGGATGATCACCCTACATTTGCGATGATATGCTGGATTGTTTTTGGGGCCAGGTGACATCGTCCACATGTGTCATCTGTCGCTCTCGGGTCCTTGACAATGTACGATTTCCTGTAGTTTCTGGTGTTGATTATCTGGTATTGGATGGCGAGCATGAATCCTTCGATCTTGGGAGAGAGAGCTTCCCGTTTTTGAGCCATGCGTTGGAAGTCATTTTATCTGTGCAGTCTTGATGGAGGTCATTGTAGTTTCTGCCATGGAGTGCCTTCTTCGCCATATTTCTGTCTTTGTTTCTTCTGTCTGTGTGAGTAGGGTCTCCTTGTAAGGTTGAGTGTTGTGCCGTTTGTCTATCTTTCTTATGGCTTGGTAGATTGGTGCTGTGTTTTCCTAGAAGTAATCTTGCAGGTTCTTAAATATTGTCCTCTCTTATTCAATTAGGTCAGTCATTCCCCTCCCTCCCTCCCTCCTTCTTTCGAAACTATGGTCAGTCTCTGGATGGCCGACTTCGGGTTTTTCGGGCCAGGTAGCCCAAAGCGGATCTTGGGCATCGTTACTTGATAGATCTCATAATCTCCTCCAGCTCAATGTTAGTCCAACGTATGATCCCGAAGGGGTACGTTAGTACTGGGATTTCTTGGTGTTTATGGCTTTGACCATCTTCCCACAATTAAGCTTTGATTTTAGCAGGCTTCTTAATCTCTGTTCGTATTTCTTACAGAGGCAGGCCTTGATCTCCTTGTGTTCTAGCTATTGAACCTGCATTATCTCCAGATATCTGTAGGTCTTTCTCTCTCTCTCTCTCTCTCTCTCTCTCTCTCTCTCTCTCTCTCTCTCTCTCTCTCTGTTATGGCATCAATCTCTTCACTGGTCTTCAGCTAGTAGTTTTTGCCGAATCCATGGAGCTTGCATTTGTCTAGGCCAAACTGCATCTTGATATCAGTGCTGAACTCTTCGATGATCTGGAGTAGGTGTTAGAGTTTATTCTCGGTTGCGACATAGAGTTTGATGCCATCCATATACATCAAGTGAGACAGGGTGTACAGTTTCTTCCTCCTATTGAGCATTGTGGACATATTGGACATTGTGGTTGAGTGCTAGACAGAACTATAGTCGGCTGAAGGGGTTTTCCCGGAAGATTCATCTTCTGATGGAGATCGGTAGTGGTCCTCCATTTCTCCATGGTTGCTTCTAGGAAACGTGTCAATGTCGCGTTGAATTTGTAGATCTTCATTGTCTCTATCAGCCATCTATGGGGCGATGAGCCTTGCGATACTCGATGTAGGCCGTGATTATTTTTATTATTTGAGAGATTTAAAACATGCAGGTAGAATATGGATGGCTGGTTCATTTTCTACGTCCCCTTCAATAATTTTATTATAATTATAAAATTGGAGAATTTGTTCATTAATCATTGATGAAATATATTATCACAACAACAATGTTCAAAATCTGACAGACAGTATCAGCGCAAGAGACACGAATAGTAATATTAGACATATTGAGTTCAAAGATTTAGCATAGTTGACAGTAACCATATCGATTCTGATAAATTATATTCATAGATTTCAAGTTTGAACACGAAAGATTTTATTTGGAAATATCTGAAATGTTGGGGTGAAAGATTCTCCTGACATTTGTCCTAATGTTTGGCTTTACTTTTTTTTTTTTTTGAGGATTTTTAGGGCTTTTTTACAAATTTTCAGGTCTTATTCTGCACTTTTTTTCATTCTAATTGGTAGCTAACAACTTTTTTCTTCGAACATTTCTTTCGCATAGACAGAGCAAGAAGGGGCAAGTGTATCATACTAGTTTTTAACACGTAATCTGATATATTATTTTAATTTAAATTAGTTCACTAAGCGGAACAGATCTCCTCCTTCCTCTTACTCATTGTGCAGAACTATTTGCGACCAGTAATTTAAGCAGAAAACGTTTCAAGAATGATCAGTATGTATAACTATTAGAGGCAAATGCTACTTATTCAAACATTTATTACCATGCCAGAAGTGATCGAGAGTAGTGGCTGAGCTTTGTGTCACGCTTTTCCCGAGCTCCCTTCAGTCTTAAAAATTGAAGTGCTGTTTTCGACCTTTTGGTTAACTTTTGAATATCTTTATTTGTAACCTGATAACAGCAATAATTATAGGTATAGCATAGAAATGCTAAAGATAAAAAACTTGAAAAAGAATACTTTCAGAGTATGAAAAATTTAGAGTAATGTATTTTGGCAGTTGCGTAACATTTGTCATAAATATCATTAGCATAACTAAAACTGCAATTATACAGATATTTGTTATTAGCTGTACTTGCACGAATTTCTTTGACAAGTACATTAAGCATTGGCCAGGGCGCCGGCAGGATATTTTGAAAGGAGTAACAGGAAAAAAATATCCCATTTTCTTCTTATTATTATAATACTTAAGATTATTTAAGTATTATTATTAAGGTTATTGAAGTATATTAAGATTATTATAATACTTAAACGTTTGATTATAATTTGTATGATTTTTTGCAAATTTTAATCTGTGATTTTGATATCATTAAACTGTGATTATTGTCAACAATGTGGTTTTTGTGAACTGATATATATATATATATAATAAAATTTTAATGTTTTTAGTGGCCGTTTTGATTACATGAAAAACATTTTTTATTGCAAAAACAGTTTCTCAGATATAGACTCTAACTTTTTTTTTTTTTTAAATACAATCGGTATGTCGGGATTTTGGGCAGCACTGTTTTGCAAATGAGGCATTTATTCGAAGATTATTAGTTTTGGATACGTCTTCAAAAGTTAGAGCTAATAGATAATTATAAGATTATATATTAATATAAAATGGAATTTAGATGGATATGTTTAGAAGATTTAAGGGAAACATGTTTTTCATTTTGTTAAATAAATATTTTAGTTAAATGAGATTTATAATAGAGAATGACTTCAAATTTTTATTACCTTTGTGTTACCTTTTTACGTGGGTGCATAAAGAAGTAATATTATGTATTACTTCTGAGTGGGACGGCCTCAGATGAAGTAGTAGTATGCTTCCAGTAATAAAACAATTACGAGAATGGGCTTAGTGCATATTGTGAAAAACGAGTTCCCCAGAGTCTTCGTTTAATATAAATTTGAGAGTCTGGCATTGGGATCTAACCGTGTTATATGATTCTGATTTATTTGTTTAAATTCAGAAATTTAATATTGAGATTTACAACACCTCTGGGTGGGATTGCTTCTAAAGAAGTATGAAGACACGTAACTGTGACTTAAAATTATTTTTTCAGTTATATTTTGTGTACATAACGAAAGAAGAGCTTGCTTGCTTGGAACTAGGGGTTTCAATATCGAGATTTCGGGATCCTGGTCATTTTTTTCCGGTATTCAAATCCCGGTATTGATACAAAAATACCGATTTTTCGGTACTAATTTTAAAAAAATAATTATCCATGATTTATTCACATAAAGGTTATAAAATTGATACCAATAAATCATTAATACTGCTGAATTTGCAAATGAGGGAGGGATTGTTATACACAGTACAAATGCAACGGAAACCTGAAAACGTCATGAAACTGTAAGACATTAAATCTTACAAATATGTTTCTCTTAGTAAGTATATTGTGTGTGGAAGTAAAGCACTTAAGGAATTATTTCCATTAGTGGGTGTAGGCCTGGTAGGGCAGTTAAGGAATATGATGAACAATGGTACGGCAGGTGCAGAAGGGTTAAAATTAAAAGCTTCTGAACAATAGTTTAATCCCTCTAATACACCTCTACTTGAGGATGCGACAAGCAACATTTAGTGCATTTTGGGAAAGGGTGTCGGTATGGAGCAGTTCAAAGGTATTGTGAACAGGTGATCTAGAGGTAAAAGATGAAAGTGTTTCGTTGTGTGGGAAAAATTCTGTTTTTCCCGCCAAAGGAAGAAGAGTGAGTTTAAAGAATAACACCGTGATTGTGTCAGGTTTAAATTAGATAGGGGGAGATACGTAAATGTGTGCAACCACTCTGGGGTTTGCACATAAGCTTGCATATAAAAAAGTAGTACAAGGGGCGATTGCAACTTGCAATCAATTCAATAAATAAATAAATGAGAAGGAAATAAATAAGGTGCTCGCACCATAAGAGGGGTTTGTGGTTGTTGTTCGGAGGGTTTGTTATTTGTTTTTTTTAGGAGCATTAGCAACTAAGGCCATATTGCTCCGGGGATATACGTTGGTCATTCCCTGATCTTTCCGCATCCGCCGTATTTGGTGATCACGGGCTCGAACCCCGGTCTAATCAAGAAGCGTGTGCTACGCACTGCTGCTCCTGCCCACCTGGCTACGGAGGCGCTTGTTCGGAGGGGTTGCAGACTTCCAATGTTAGTTCTGGATTCAGTTCGGGTCCAGTTCTAGGTGTGTCCAGCTATATAGTGAAGGGTTCCGCCGGGCATGTTCTTATGCTAGAAGTTAATCCGGAAGTTGAATAACAAGTCAGTCAGATAGTGCCCTGGCTTCTATTACTGCTGTGGTAATTTCCTTCAGTATTAACAGAGAACTGTTCTCGAAATAAGACAGTACTGGAAGAGCTATACAGCAGAGATGCAGAGTTCAACTAAGAAGAGAGAGAGAGAGAGACATCACCGCACTCCGTGGAAGGAACCTGCACAAAGCAATCCCACCGTGAAAGAGAAGGAAGGTAAGTCCTCTGAACTGTGTTTTGGAAATGGTACTTAGACAAAATGCGAAATTATTTTAGAGTAAGGTTGAAGTTGAAGAAACACGAGAAATAATAAAATGTTTAGTTTTGAGTTGGTTTATTGGTTGAAGTTGTAAAGGAAATTGAGAGATTAAGAGCTAAATTAAGAGAGATTACATGGAATTGTTAGCATTAAGTTAGCGACTTATGGATTGCTGTTGGGAAGAGAATTGATATTGGTGAATAAGAGAAATATGAGGAAGTGATTAAGATTGAATTAGTTTAGTGTTTGAAGCTGTAGAGAGAGTTGAGATTGTTAATTGAGAGAAATTTTATGCAAATGCAGATTTGTATGGTAAATGACTTTTGTTTTATATTTGTGTCATTGCTCTCGAGATTAGTGCTTGAGGGGAGATGCTGCACGAAAATCATAACAGTGGCGACTGACGGCGATACTAAGGTAAGGAAATAAAAATTAATACCCCCCCCCCCAACTTAGATTTGGTTTCCTCACAAAGCTTAAATGTCAGTCCCTTTCTTTCGTTAATACGGATATAGTGCCATAAAAAATCAAAAAAGAAATAAGATTTTTTGAAGATGATGGAATAAAGGGGGGGGGGATTAAATTGCATACAGGAATAATAGATGCAGAATTAAAGTGGATCACCTGAATTCCACACTTCAAAAGGCTTATTACAAGGTTGTTGCATGTCACCAACACTTTTCAAAATTTATATCGACATCTGCCTAAGATCCTGGTCAAAAAAATGCAATAAAATGAGATTGTCGATTAATAAGAACACCTATATTCACAATTTACTTTTTGCAGACGATCAGGTGGTGATAGCACAAGACTTAGAAGGTGCAAAGTATGCATGTCGTCAATTGTTTGATGAATATAAACAATGGGGTCTAAAAATCAATTTTAGCAAGACTGAAATGTTGTCTTCAGGGCCAGGACACGTTCTAAATATTGCAGGTTTTAAAATCAAACAAGTCGATAAATTCAAATATTTGGGATCAATCTTACAAAGTGATGGATCATCCCAAGTAGAGATCAATAAGAGAATTGCAGACGGTAGAAAGGCTATCGGCATGTTAACTCTGTTCTGTGGAGCAAAAATATCCTAAATAAAACAAAGAAACTTATATTTCAAACGATTGTACAAAGTCTTCTATTGTATGGAGCGGAAACCTGGACATTGAATAGGCGAGCGGAAAACAAATTGCTCTCCACAGAAATGGATTTTTGGAGACGCTCAGCAGGAACTTCTAGAAGAGACAGAAAACGGAATGAAGACATAAGGGAAAAAGACTATTATTGACACCATCGAAGAAAAGCGTCTAACATGGTATGGACATGTAAAACAGATGCAAGAAAACAGATATCCAAAGGCTATCCTGGAATGGATACCTCCTGGAAGAAGGAAAAGAGGAAGACCTAGGAGGACATAGATGGATGGAGAACGGGAGTGCATGACAGCCCGAGGCTTAACCGACCAAGACACCTTGAACCGCACTTTATGGCGGGAAAAAATTCCTAACAAGAAATAACTTGTAGGCTGAGGAAACCCATTGTAAATGAAAACACTCCTCTTGAAGAAGATTAAATTGCAACTCGTCTACAATTTCAGTACAAAGCACCAACCAGCACAAAATCCAAAAGGACGTTTTCTGCCGCTAATTAAATATGTACCAAAATTAGATCCAGTTTAAACGATAACACTACTGAGTTTCTTAAGAGCTCATTTTATTCGGACAGGTAGTGTAGATGCTTATTTTTTTGTTTTTGAGAATAACTGTATGTTTAATAATTTTTGTTAGAATATTTATTATTGTAATAAAAGTTTAATTTAAAACGTGAATTCAAGTAATTACATGTTTTTTTTCCTTATTTTATTGCACCTAATTGTCATCAAAATTTATTGCGAGAAATGTTTTTTTTTGGAATACCGGTATCCCTGTTTCATAAATTAAAAATACCGAATACCGATATTGTGAGCCCTAATTAGAACTCTTAATTAATTACATCTTGAAGTGTGTTTCTGTGATCTAATGTGGAACGTCTATATTTAAAATGAAAAAAAAAAAATGATCAAGTTTTTCCAGCGGTGGGGGGGGGGGAGCATAAGCAACTGAGGAACATTTCAGAGTTTAGTTATCTGGCTGTATAGGTTGAGATTTGGACAGATTCATAGTAAATCCTTGTGAAGAAGAGTGGTTCTGTGTTTGACTGCACCCTTGCTGTATAGGGTACAGAAATTCCTTCCTCGGAAGGTTATGGTCTTGCATTAAGATTCAGTCTCATATTCGGTTCCTTATCCTAACTGTAAAATAAAGATTCTTAAAAAGTTCTTAAATACAAACCACTCTTTCCATATATACAGCCGATACGTTACAGAATTTCCACAAAAAAAATCTCTATATTTCGAATTTAAGTGACTGCTAAATACTATAAGACAAATTAACATAGAAAATTTTGATTTATTTTGCAAGTGTCATTTTTATATAAGCTGCATTTACTTCTCGGAATGCATCTAATTCGCAATTTGGCTATATCCAAGTGCGTCTGCATGGATAGCACAGTGGTTGCGATCACCTTCTTCCCCCAACCCCTGGTGGAAAGGCCCGGGGTCTAATCCAATCGATGATATGAGGAACTTTTATCGGCTATTTTCACTCCATGGCTGAGTTAGTCGATCTCTGGCGTGGCTAGCAAGGTACTCCTCCAACAGAAAAAAAAAAAAAACTCTCGTTTTTCGTCCAGCAAAATAGGCAAATCAACTAGAGAACGCACGTAATTCATGGACATAATACACGTGGTCAGATAAGATAGCTGTTGGCTCTAGCCCTAATATAATAGTTTTTCAATAGTCAGGTGCGCGAAGTTTTCGTGGGCTACCCAGAGATTATAATCACTATCCTGCTCCACACGGAGTAGTTGAAGAGGGGAGTTCGAATCTGGTCAACGACACGAGGAACTATTATGGGCTTTTTTTCACTCTGTGGCTGAGTTAGTCGGCCTCAGACGAGGACAGCAAGGTTCACCCTCCCCCCGGAAACTTGGATTTATCGTCCATCAAAACTGGCAATTTGATCAGACCGACCAGGGAAAAGACGCAGTTTACCATAACACGCAAGGATAGATGAAGGAATTCTAGGGTGACTCTAATATGACAGTAACTTTTTTATTTTTCATATCCAGACGAGCACAAAAAATACTGTATTATATACTGGTACTTCCTCAAATATGTCAAGAGGAGGTGTAACAGCAATCCAAGATTAAGAGCCTGACATCTACTCGCGATTTTCCTGCCATTATCCTTCTAATAACCATACGCCGTTCGGAATCATTCAGATGTCTATAGTGCATTCTACAGAAAGAAGAAAATCTAATTAGGTGTAGTCTGTACACTTTAGCTCAGAAATTAGTATTGTTGTTGTAATGTGTGCACGCTTATTGGTCACTTGATTTGTATACTCTATTATAAAGTCTTATTCTGACTTATCTTTTTAGTTTTTAAGAAGAATCTGCAGAATATATATTTTTTTTATTTGTCGATTTGTTTTGGCCTATTAATCTCTCTGCTCTCTAGAACAGCACATCTGATATGATGTCTTAAAACTTACAAAAATGCTTCTGTTGTTTTTATCAGAATCTTGCATATTATATTAGCCCAATTATCAATAAACTTTATTGGTTCTAACATTCGTGGCATGTGCCTGACGATTACCACAAAATTTACTAAACTGTATTAAAACACCGTTATATTTATATTTATTTTTTACAATTTTACACTATTTCAATATTTACTGAAGTATATTAGAACTTTCACTCAGCATGAATTGTTGAGGAGGTTTCCACCTGCAGTGGGTTGATAATGGTTGCACTTTACCTTTTTTTTTTATTAGAACTTTCACATCTTACTTGTGGTCATTGAATTATGGAATATTCAATCTTCAGGTTTAGGTCTCAAACAAGTTAGAGGTGGGTAGGAGTGCCTTCGGGCCCAAAAGCTTAAGGTTTGGAAAGTTGTTATCCTCTGAAGAGCGAACAGTTTATCTCGAGCCATTCGCAATTTCTTCAAAAGCTTTGCTTTTCTACTTTTGGGTTTGGATGGGCCAGGAAAATTGAAGGCCTCTGTTGTTGAACAGGTAGGTTCAGGACTGACAGAGCTGGTGGCAGATGGAGATGGAGTAGCTTGGGAGATATCGGCAGAACTAGTATTATTACTAGCATCAAAAGTAGGAGGGAGAGGTAACGTTGGTTTTCTTTCAACGATCTTGTTCCTTTTGTTTTTGCGAGGGGGCTTCACAGGTCGTTTTCGATCAGCATTCACTTCATTTCCATTTTCTTCATTTCCGTTTTCTAAACTAGACAGTGGCGATTTTTCGCTACTTTTTGCTGCAGATAAGGGCCTATCGGATTCCATTGTTTCATTTTCAGTATTACTATAGGTGGATTGTTCTGTTTTACGAATCAGTCCTTTTGGAATGGAGAGCTGCTGAAGCCTTTGGATTTTGTCTCTCAGGCATAAGCCTCCAGGTTTAGTGATGGCTTTTAAGACATTGCTGAAAGATGTGCGGGTAAGCTTTTCACTTTTCTTTTTACTATGTTCGACGTACTGCTCAAGTCTTGCCATATCTTCGTCTTCTTTATCGCTTAAGGTGCAGTTTGATGAAACTGAAATTAATGAAGGGAGAGAATCTGATTGTTTAATAGTTTCTTTCTCTTTTGAAGAAATATCTGTTGCTTCTATCATCAAACGATTATCTTCTGCTTTATCAGTTTTGACTATTTCTGGGTAGCCAAAATAACTTCTGTGATCTTCAGACAATTCAGTTTCATCAGAATCTATTTCATCTCTGTCGCTCTCGTCTAAAACAGATGTAGCATCAGAACTGCAGAAAGGATTGGTGATATCGTTTACAGAAAGGAATCTGTCTACTCTATGATCTCCATTGTGGAAATTCTTGGGAGACAATTCCTGATTATCACAACTACGAGGCTCTCTCAGATAAATTTTACCCTTTTTCTTTCTTATTGCTGTTCCTTCGATTGGCAAATCCTCTTTCGATACAAAATTGGTTTCTTTTATTTGCATAGTTTTAACTTCTTGTGGATTTTCAATATCATCTGTATAACAGTTGCTTACTTTTGCATTTATTTCTATATAATGTTTACTCATTGTGTTTTCTGAATTAAGATAACTCTTACATATAGTGATAATCTGCTTCTCAGGCTTCCTAGTTACTGGTAATTGTTTGAGAGGTGTATTTGTAGCTTGGATTGCATCGTTCTCATTCACAATTCTTTCGAGATTAATTTCTGCAATAGATGCAATTTCTTTCTCATCATCCGTCTCGGAGAGGACCTCTGTGATCATTTTCTCATGTTCAATAACGGGTTGTATCTCAGAATATCGAATTTTTTCGGCCTTGGTCGGCATTTTACCCAATCTTTCTGCGTTGTCGTCAGAATAATCAATTTCATACAAGCTGGTAAGCATTTTAGTAAAACCAGTAGATTGATGCTTTAGCTTACTGTTATGTTTCACGGTCTCAAGCTGTTCATCTCCATTACTGAATGTGGCCAAATTTTCAGAAAAATCGTCTTCCTCTTCCATGCTAATGGTAAGTCTGTTTTCAGAATTGTTATCGTTGTTTTCTGAAGAATGGCTAGATATTTCATTTGAATTAACGTCTGTTTCGTAAATTTCGCATTCTTCTACTGGAGAGTCATGTTCATAAGTGCTGTCCAGGTGTTCTTTTTGAAGAAAAATGCATCCATCAAGCCACTCGATTTCATCGTCGACATCGGTAAATTCATTAGTAGCACAAAATTCATCTTCACTGTTATTATTGTTGTTATCATCAGTGCGATAAAATTTTAAAAGGAAGTCAGAGAGGTCAGAGCTGTCTTCGTTTATTTTCGGAATTTCAACTTCTTCAATTAAAGTATCGTTTTCGTAATCTACATGTGTTGAGAAAGAATCTTCCGAGTTTTCGCAACATTCCTCTGAAGGTGTATCATGAATGTTGTTTAAGTGTCTCTTTTCGAATTCTACATGTGGTAAAATATTTTCATGTTTCTCTAAGTTTGATGGCAAACTATTAGTAGAAGACACCTTACAATCTTCTTGGGAACAGTTTTTATCTTCCAAGCAACAAACAGACTTTGTTCTGTTCACTTGAGTATCAATTTCGTGGTCTCCGGTCTTCTCTTCAGAAGTATGATACGTCATAGTTAACCGATTAATGCGGTTTTCTAATTCTAAAATCGCATCTTTGGCGCTTGAGTAGTAGGCTTCGCGTGTATTGTAGATTTGGCTTAAGTGTCCGACACGATGTTTAATTCCTAATATTTTATTCCTACTGCTCTTGATTTCTGAATTTTTGGAACTGCTAGAACTCTGCATTGGTTCATGGTCATCTTTTTCAACTAAATCTGGTTCGATTCGAACTTTAGTATTACTAATATTTTTCTCCTCTATTTTAGTTTTCATATTTACCAACTGCAAACCTTGAGAAACGTCAGCAACCTTGTCATGATAATCTTCGAATTCGTCTAAGTTTTTATTAGTGTTCTCGAGGGTCTTCTCAAGGTTTTGCGTATATGCCTCGGAAGGAATCGTAAGATCGCTAATAATATCAATAGTGCTTACATCAGCGTTCGTTATGTCATCTTCCAAATGAGCGAGAGCGACATCTAGCAATATGGTTTCCGTTAAGAGATAAGCACTATCTTCAATGGAATCATTTCCTGCTTGTGGGAAATTTAAACTACACGTGTTGCTCTTAGACTTCTGTGGAAGTCTGTCATTTAGTCTATCCATGTCAACATCTTCATCGGTACTTATATTTCCATGCATTTCAGCTTCTTTGTCTGAGTAATCCTCGGGACATATTAGATAAATAACAAGATCTTCAATCTCATCGGTTGCACTCAATAAAAAGCTCACCTTTTCTTCTTCCACAGATATAACTCTTTCTTCTATTATATCGAGATCTTCTTCAGCGATCTCCAGGCTGTGACCTTCATTCACTTTTATATTAAAATGCGTTCTGCTATCATGTTCTAGAATGTTGAAGGCTTTTACAACATTGCAGGCTTCCGAGTTGCCAGTCATAATAATGGAAAGTCAATTGGGAGAATTAATTTGTAATTTTGGAAGTTAAGTTTTGATACTATTTATAGACGAATCAAACAGACCAGTACCCTCGGAAGAACATTGTACCATTCCCTCTGATATCACCAAGCTATCTACCACTGTTGGCAGTATTGCATAACACGCTTTTACAAATGGTACTGTGATGCAATAATGCATTGAGAGGTTAGGTTAACGGGTCCTGAAAATATCAGAGCAATGGCTGATGAACAATAAAACCAACAGTAAAGTCGTTTCGTAACTATAATTGACTGTTATGTCTTGCTACAGATCATTATAGTTTGGACTGTAAATTCTAACCGGAAGGAGTTGACAGACGGCTAAGGTGATGAGACCCTCTGATTTTAAGAGACCCTCAGTTCTCCTTAAAAAAAAAATTAAAATTTGTCTTTTCAGCGACTAAAAAAATTGTGATAGAGGGCAGACCTCTGTTGTGTAACAGCTTCGCTGATTGCCACGATAGCTGGAAATGTACTTACTGGTTCGATTCATCCTGCAGGATATCCCGGTGGATAGCGTTATTGCTTTTTCACGTGTATTGAAAATTGCCCAAGTTCTGTTTCCATCATTAGCAGGACTAGCTTTAGGTGTGTTCATTCGGCTCCCAGTTTTTATGGGCTCTGTGCAACTATATTCAAAATTCATTATTGTACTGCAATACAGTTATGGAGAAATTGCCTTGCCCATTCGTGGGGTCAGTAAGGTAAAATAAATAATTCCTTAACCCTTCGATGGGATCGTCAAAACTTTTAGTACAGCGTGCATAATTCAATTTGTGTGCCATTATATTTTTAATAATAATGAGGCACAAACGTTTTAAAGAATTTAAAATATTCATCCTTTTAATGCCATTCTTTGATTTTACATTATATTGGAGACAGTACACGTTATAGATGAAAACATGTATTTTAAGTATTCATGTTTAATAATAAATATTTTAAAATAAATATTCAATTTAATTTAAAATTAAACTAATTTTTAAATTATTTTTTAAAGTGTCCGCTGGCATATTCTGTGAACCACACACTCTCGTAATTATTATTACTTTATTTTTGAGTATCTTCTTACTATATGTTAAAATTAATTAATTTTATTATAAATATTTAATTTTGTTAATTTTAATTCGTTTTAAACATTTTTAAATATTATTACAGTATTTTTAAAAATTATTGTACATTGTTATAATATAAACCATTGTGTGTGTGTATATATATATATATATATATATATATATAGATATATGACAGTCTGTTGTATAGAATTGATATTAGACATTGTATTGAGAGTATAGCTTATAGTTTAGCATTGATAGTACAGCATTGCTATTAGATATAGTGCCTAGAAAGATGGGCCCCGCTACTGATTCTTCAAAAGAGGCTCCGCTCCAACTTAAAATCTTAAATCACTGGGTCGAATTTGTAGGGGTTCATTCCATTGGGGACGTGAAGAGTATTTATAGGCTGTTTTCATTTTGTTTCTAAGTTAATCGGGCTCGGACGATGGAATGCATAGTTCCTTCATCTCCGAAACAGTGTTATTGGACTGAGTTTCGGAGATAAGATTACTAGGTCACCATTGAAGAATTTAAAACATTAAACTTTTCACTGGATACACGCGATTCACTTTTCCTCTGGAAAATTGACCATAGAAACAAGAGTTTACTTTCTAGAGTTGTATAATGGGCCCAGTTGTGCTAAAGGTCTATTGATTCCCACCCCTCACCCATCAGAAACCCTATGAATATGGATGGATGGATGGATGGATGGATGGATACAATAATTCGATTGGATTCGAGAAAAATGCTAAGATCCATACCAGAAAATAATGGACAGTGGGAAGATATCAAGAAAGAGTTAGGGAAATTCTGCAGGAGATAGTGAATAAAGTACAAAATGTTTGGAGATGGGAAGAATAAAATGGGCACTCGAAACAGAGATGTCGAAGAGAGCGAAGGTAAATTTTTGGCGAAAAGATTCGCATCACTGACAGAAAGAATTATGATTAGGATCGCTGCCCTCCTATACCACGTGGAAGTCGGCTAGGTTGGAATCCTGCCAAGATGGGAGGAATTTTTTTTTTTTTTCGCACTGTCAGAGTAGTTATCGGTCGCGAGAAAAGGGCACACATATTTATCTTCCAGAAACTCAATTTTTTTTGTTGTTTTTTTTTTTTATGCGCAATTTATAAACGTAATATTGAGAATGGAGATATGAGACTGTCGTACGTAAGATGGAAGTATCTACACAGAGAGAGAGAGAGAGAGAGAGAGAGAGAGAGAGAGAGAGAGAGAGAGAGAGAGAGAGAGAGAGAGAATATGAATTAATTTTAGGATTGCAAAGTCTCAAGACCAGACGTCTACTTGAGACTTTTTATTATTATTATTATTGAACTTGGTGTCTATGGCTCTGAAAGATTTGAGTAAGTTAACTAAGGAGATAATGTAAATTTAAGAAGGCCTAAGTTATACCTCGATGAAATCAGGTGATATCTTTTTAATGTTTATGATAAATAATCCTGACTTTCTTACCATCATTTTTCCTTGATACTAATGGGACAAGAATAATCAGAACGCATCACCGCAGCGCTACCTCAGGTGGTAATCCCAACTGTTCAGCTAGGCCTATTCTTAACGGTTTGCATCGATTTTGTCTCGGTATATTTTAGTTTTGAAAGTTGGGAGCTTCATATTTTATGATAAGTAAGTATGAGTTATATTCATTCGTAATTCTTATTTGCGAATTTCTCTTTGTTATAATTTAATAATCTAAGTTAATAAACATTTACAGTATGGCTACTGTGCTTCACCTAAAATGGCTTTTGGAAAGTGTACTCTTGTCATTTATAGAAATTGATAGTTATCTGATGTGTTCTCAGTACAAATTAATGATCCGTTTTGAGAATAAAAGAATAGAAATTTAAGAAATTATCAAAACAAGCCATAATTAAATATAGATGTTCTAAGAATTGCAGGAACTTCGTTATTTATAATCTTACATAGTAACCATTCCATCTTCTTGGGAATATTTCTTCATGCGCCATTCATCAGTTTCTTCAAAAATACTAATTTTGCATTCTCGCTATTGATTCTTATCCAATAGTGAGATTGCAAAATTAGTCCGTGGAGCTCAATGGCAAGTGTTAAGGGCTATAATGAAGAACTACTCTTTCAAGATGGTGCACACTGCGATCTTAATTGTCGATGTGCCAAAATACTTCAAAACAACCAACCATCCCTTTAACAAAAAACCTCAAGAATTCAGACAGGATTTTATTGTGGAATAGCAGCAAGCCAATTGTTTCACATCTCTTAGATAAAATACTACAATTATTATATAATAATCTATTATATAATTATTATATAACCAATAAACAGAGCGCGTTTTTCGCACTTTGCGGTAAATGCGACAATAATGCGAAATTAAGAATTCTTCTCAAAAATGCCAACTCCTTAATATATTTCCTTTTCTATCAAAGGAAATACTTTATTTGACAAACCATAAATTAATTATTCTTTATAGTAAACAGAGTCTAACTCTTAAATATTGAGCTCTCTGATTGGCTCTTTCCCTTCTAAATATTCCAATTTCCATGTTGTGGAAGTTGACAGAAATTCAAGGCAGAACTAGACAAACTTTTGGAGTTAATGGATGGTTGGTGAAATGGGAAAGGGTTTTTTTTTTTTTTTTTTGGCTGATGCTGTATAAGCTTGCTTTCTTACATCATATGCCTCTGCTAATGCTAAATTCGCATTCCTTAAAAGCAATATATTTCCGTGTCATCATTCATCATTGTTGGTGGTTAAAAACGTTTAATATGAACAATCTTATTTTCTAAGTTTTGTCGAATAATAACCACAGTCGTAATTTCATTGTGCAAACAAATAAAAAAAAAACCCAAATGGTGCCCAGAATTTGGGTCACAAGCAGCACAGAAGTATCAGAAGAATTTACACTGTCGAGATCACAAATACCTGGACCACTATAGATTTGTCCGAATCTTCTTTCTTTTAGTAAAAACTGCCGAAGAGAAATTCTGGAAAGCATTGAAGTTATAAATACTAGCAGTAAGAAGACTGACATTTTCTTCTAAGTTAGGAACTTGATTTAAGAGAATTTGTCTGTATGCCACATAATGACGGCAATAAAATAACACATGATTCCATGTCTCTTCAGCTCCACAAGAACAGAATGGGTCCGATTCAAGTCGTCTTTCATACAACGTAGCTCTAAGTGATTCGTGACCGGTCAAAAGGTATGTAGTGTACATGGAAGGAGAAAACCACGGCGATACCTTCTGGTAACAACACAAAACTGAGTAGCACCCCAGAGAGTCTGCCGAAGGTGCAAGATCGGGGGAATGAGCAAGATGCAGCAATATGTCAAATCCACGTTCGTGGACACCTCGCTGCAGCATGCGAGGAATACCCAGGGACATTATCATGGAGCAGGCGCACACCATGTGACATCTTTCCCCGTCTTTTTATTTTTTATGCACCACAGCTTTAGGAGGAGGTTGGAATAATACTTCGCCGTTACGGTACAGCCGTTTTGAAGGTAATCTGTTAGTATTATAGAATGCTGATCCAAAAAAAAAACTTACAGCATTATCTTTCCAGCACTTGGTTGCACCTTTGCCTTTTTCGGAGTGGTGATTCTGCATGCTTCCATTGTTTTGACATTAGTTGCGGGATCATAGTGATGGATGCAAGTTTCGGCCATAGTGATTGCCGTGACAAAAACTCTTGCTTTTCCTGTTACATCGACAACATATATGTGCACATTGTACCCTTTCCTTTTTCTGGTAATGAGTCAGAAGTCTGAAAATCCATCTAGCTGATACTTCACTTATATGCAACTGTTAATGGATAATGTTCTCCACAGACCCTACAATAATTTGGAGCTCTCCAGCTAGTTCTTTGACGCTAATACAGCGATCTTTCAGGATTAATGCTCCAATTTTTGCAGCACTCTCTTCTTCAGGACGCCTCCAGCAGTTGCTGGGGGCGTCCTGGATTTCTTCACTATGCACTGAGGCCATAATGAAGTCCCACAATTGAATTGTTTATTTGAATTGTTTATACCAAAATGCAACAACGCTCTAACCTGGGAGGTTTTCTCCATAAACAGCGACCAGTTGTTCCTGGATTGTTTTGGGTGTTTTCCCTTGCAGAAAGAGGAACGGAATCACTGATCTGTATAGTTAATTTCCACTTAAACATATAGTTAATTTTTGTTTTTTTTTTTTGCTTTTTTTTTTTCTTTGTAATTATCAGGAGACCCTAAGTTCAATGTCGAGAATAGACTTTCATTGGTAACATTTCCCCATGGTAACAGTATTTTTATGGAAACATTCACCATATTAATCACTAATGAGTCCAAGGTTATTAGAGTAAAAGTCAAAATAGAGGAGATGTATTTTTTTGAGATTTTGCAACTGAGATTATGAGAGACTTGTAATAAATTTTCAATCAAAATTTTATAGTTATCTCGTCTGTTGTTGCCCAATAAATGTTCACGAAAGCTTGAAAGATTTTCAAGCTTTCAGCTACTCATATGCTGCACAATTATGAGGAGCCCACTTCTTGTCCCGATCACCTAATTTTGCAGCCAAAGTAAAGCTTATATACTTGGTTTAACGCGGAAGTTATAAACTGAGATTTAATTGTGTAATCACCGCGAAATAACCAAAGCTATCTGGTGGAACGCAGTTACTTGTCTTTTTAAAAGCACATTCGACTGCAATTGACACCAAAAACTATGAAAAGTGAACGAGTTTGTAAGTATGTGGGTTAATAAGGTTAACTCAGACACGATTATAACTGACTTACCCGTCTAGGAACTTTGTTTTATATATTCGTTCCAGGAAACAGGTGAGTCAGATTAGTTTACAAACTGATCACTGAGCAAGATTTAGAAAACTCCAGCTTTCAGATCTTCTCAATCAGCAGTTCAACTGATATAAAAAGATACACCAAAATTTAAGTATGTGAAAACTAAATTATGAAATATCTTGTGAACTGAATGTGCTACGAAACAATGGTCAGCACATTGAAAATCAGCGTTAAAATCTGTTAATGCACCATGTTTCTATTGGGAAAAAATTCATTATTGTTCGGTGTAATTAACAAATGGTACTGAATATGGTTTTGTATTTTGCATATTTATTTTGTGCGTGGTTCTAGCCATTCTTTGATTTTAAAAACTGTTTTGTTTCACTCAAATCTCGCTTCCAGATTTAAGTGCTGAAGTATGATTACGTCCATTGTGAATTACCACTGTTTGGTAATTAAGTAATCTGAGTGTTCAGTGGATTTTTTAACCTTTTTTTCAGATGACGCTAACGCTCCACTCACGCATTTTAAGTTATGTTAATTCTGCTTAGCGCCCCACAGTTTGTAATTTCCTAACCTAAGTCAGTTCATAAATCACTGACTTAGGTTAGGAGAACAGGCTGAATTAACAAAATATTTATTTTTTAATTTATTTTAATACAATTTTTAACAATATCCAAGATAATACTGGGATTTTTAAATACAGTAATAACATATTAAAGCATAAAAGACAAACAGAAAACTTTCTGCCAAAGTTTCTTAAGAAATATTTTTCATGTAAAATTGACTCATAAGCGAAATAAGCAAACATTTCCACAGGGACCTGAAAAACAGTATCTGCAGTAACTACATCAGAATTTAAACTGACTTACCTGAATATCAGGGCTGCTATTCCTCCTCCAACAGAAGAGTTTATTGTAACTATAGCTGACCTACAAATTAAGAAACAGCGGTTACTGTTTTCGGACCCATTTTAAAAATAAAAAACAAACAAAAATTAATTGGAGGCAATAATTTATTAAATTTAAACAAATTGCGTAAGTAAAGAAATTAAGGGACGCGACAGCTTTTGCTGGTTTTTCACATAAGAGTTTTTCATTGGCGGAGCGTGTTCTCAATCCAACTCTGACAGATTTTCGTTTTTGACACTCACAAGACTGATTTTTGGGCTACTTAACTTCAATAATATTTTTCTATTCTCTAACGGATTAATTATTACTTGTTTTACCGGTAACTTAACTTAATACAATCCTCTTTTGTACATATGCTTTTATTGTTTAAATCTATATCAATGTTTATCGTCCTGTTGGATTTCATATTATTGTTATTATGTTTATTGATCTGATCTCAGATACACTGTTAATGGTTACCTGTTGCGTATCTTGCTATTAATAAAATAAAATAAAATAAATTATGAGGTATTTGCAAAGTCATTCGAACCAGAAGCCTTCTGGCTTTAAATCCTGCAGAAGGCCTCAGGCTTAAAACATGCTTCTTTTAATGAAGCAAGGATATACAGACATTGTTTGAACCGAAGGGTCAGATGGATTCGGATATCGCATTATTATTGGTGGATTCGGATATCACATAAGCTCGATGGAGTTGATCTCGCCGTTGACATACAGGAAGGAGGAAGATCGCCCAAATATTCCTCAAAGCTGTCTGCACATACTTGTGCAGACAGCTTTGAGGAATCAAAGCTGTCTGCACAAGTATATACGTCTAAAAAAATCAAATTATTATTTCAAATGTTCCTGAGCTCTCATCGCTTATATCAGTGTAGTGTGTATCTCTGTAGAAGTGTATTCACGTGCCAATTTGAAAGTTGTACGAGTTAACCTGGAATAACTAACCGGGGGAAACTTTATTCCCTTTATTCTCCAGTCGTCTCCAAACGAGTAATAGACCGCGATGTATCATTTCGACTACCTTGCTATGAAGGACACAACAACGTTCAGATATTTCGCAACTGTCTGACGTTTCATGTGTATATGAGGACCCAAAAATTTCTCCAATTTATTTCCATTATCGCCAATATCTTGTACTATAATAAACTACGTATGTTGGATCCGTTGCCTCATTTTTGTGTCATACACGGTGTTTATTGTAGGCATGATACAAAGGTAATCGTAATTAAATCATACCAACACACCCTTTTTTCCAGCTCTGAACAATTCAGTCGCTTCATCAGTGACACCATACGCGTCGCAATTGTTCATGTGGGGTTAGTTTGAGGCACGGAAAATATGTGGTAGTGGCGTTCTAGACTGCGTGGTATGGTTTTGTGCAGCGTGGTTAGTATAGTAGTTAGAAATGTTGTACCATAATGTGTGGAAAAGACCCTTAAATTCAAAAAATTTAAATTCCTTTAAATGCAGGAGGAATTCATATTAATTTTATTTAATATTTTCTCCTCACTGTGGCCGAATCAGTATGTGTGGATGAGAACTGCATAATTTTTATTTCTCAGAAATTCCGGATTTTCATTCTACAAGCTGGCAAACCAGCTAGAAAATACACGCAATTTATTTCCACTCTGCCTCGCTCCACACGTTCCACTTTCCAGTGCATTGTGGTTGATTAGCTAGTTGTCTCAGTTGCAGGTGGCGTGCGTACACAACACCTCTGGAGCAGACCATTATACATGCTACTTGAGGAAAGAGAGCGAGAGCGCGCTTTTGGTTCAATTATCGGTTTACAAAAATGTACTCTATTAGACATCTGTTACCTCATATTATATAATATCGTCATGAATACATGATAATTTACCCATAAGTTTAACTACATACGTAGTGTAACGGCATCGTTTAGATTTTATCTCATATTGTGGCTACCTTCACAACGAGATACCAGGTATTGCACTACTTGGAATAAATAACGCTTCTCTAGTAGAGGAGACTACTGTTATTTATTCTCAGTGGGCACCACCACCCAGACGCGTTTCGGAGCTTGTTGGCTCACTGATCAGTGGGCGGGCAGGTACCCTGGTAATGTAGACATGCCATCACAGTTGCGAAGTTAATTCCACAATATGAGAGATGTCAAATGGTGAAGATAATGATAATATATTATGCCTTGTGCATTTAGTCTTCAACATTACCTCATATTATATCATTTTTCTTGCATGTGACCCTGAGTTCGATTTCATTTGTCAGCCTGACGTTGCCGAGTAGTGTAGTAGTAGTAGTACAAGCGTTTGAGTTGACTGTGGTTCAAGCCCACATGGCTGCTGAGTACAGTAACTGATTGTAGTCGTGTTAACGTGACAAGAATATAAACAGTATTTGTTATCTGTGGGGTAGGAACGTATTATTACGTCTTTTCATATGGCAGCAAAGTCAGTTGGTTTCAAGGGAAATCGAAGGGGATTTCTCCAATAACTCGGTTTTTCATTCCGTAAAAAATTTGTTCTGTAGTTTTGTTCTTTAAGGAACAACTTCGATTTTTTGGCCCGCTATGTTAAGAATAGGACTGTACTAATATTTTGTTTTATCTCTGGAAATTATCAGAGTTCAAAAATTATCGTATTACGCTCATTGTACATTGTTTAAGCCAATCATATTCCTACCTTATGGTGACCAGACCTCTTAGTTTTATAAGATTTGCCCTGGTTTTTAATTTTTTTATCCCGTGTTCCGAAATTTCATTTTCGGGATGCATAAATGTCCCATTTTTTCTGCATGTTTAAATGTCATGGTTTTCCCAACAGTTTATCATTTCCATTTGCAGGAATTCATGTCCAGTCTCAACTTTATACTTTATACGACTTTATAAAAAGGCATTTCGCATTTCTAATGTTGCTCGCAAGTTTACTAAGAGTTGAGTTTAAGATTTGTTTGTTTGTTATTTGGTTTTTAGGAGCATTAGCAACTAAGGCCATATTGCTCCGGGATATGCGATGGTCATTCCCTGACCTTTCCGCATCCTCTGTATTTGGTGGTGACGGGCTCGAACCCCGGTCTAATCAAGAAGCGTGTGCTACGCACTGCTGCTCCTTCCCACCTGGCTACGGAGGCGCCTTTGAGTCTAAGAAAATTAGGGCGACAGCTGAGAATACACTTCTTTTCCTTCTATTTATAAGCGGTCTTGAAAGTGCAAATTTTAAGTGCGCCAGCTGTACCATAATGCAGAGCATCCTTCTATCGGCTAAAAAGGTGGAATTCATCATGGAAATTACGCGCATTCTTTCGTGGAGAATGCAAGACGACCACAGAATACAATTCGCGATCCTCAGACATAATATAGCGACTCCTCTGGGCCTTAGTTACCTCCGTGAATATTGTAAGCGACTCGCCAATGTAAATATGTCAAGTCAACAAATAAGATCGAACAACTTCCTCAATACGATGCTTTGTTGTGTAGCAAATTGAATTGAAAACAAGAAAATAAAACTAAGCGAATGAAACAAAAATCTGAATGTTCGCTGCACACATTTCCCACAGTTTACATTTTGTTCTCTTGTCCTCTAGGAGTTGATTCTTAGTGACAACAGCTGCAGTCTTCGGGTGCAATTTCAGTTTGCCGACGAATAATTGTATTTGTTGACACTAAGCATGGTTTATTGTGTAAATAGCCTAATCTTGAGACGGGGAGGACAGAGAGATTGGCACCATAATTTGTACGTGAACTGTTCCTAACCGGTCTTATGTACAGGCAATTACAACTTTTCGTTTGGATCCTCCCCAGTGTTAGTCACCCAAATGAAATTCTCCGCTCTCCATGTCGTCAGCACACCACTGCCTAATCTAATCTGCATATAACTGTGCGGATATATTAGCTGGTTTGGCTGCTTGTGAGCAGAAAAATCAAAAATTCTGCGAGGAATTTCGTGAAGCGATCTGAGATCAATTTATGCTCAGTTGTGCGTGTGCTCGCTCCCACCTTAGAAAACAGATGCTACCAAATCGTATCTTTTAGTGTTAATGTCATCAAGAGACATTTCCGATTTAAATAGATGGTACCCGGCAGTTAACGCACTCTTAACTACAGCTGACAGCAAATGGAACCCTTTTTCCTATTCTTGTGCCTTTTGTGCCAAATATTATGATTGTACCAAATTTTTATTTGATACAAATATTATTAACTTCAAATGAATTTTGTAGCCTCCTAATTTTGCTTACCTGATACTTGGTATTGCAAAGGTTCATACTACTTTTAACGAAATTATGTATTCTAGTTCTAAATAAATTTGAGGAAAGAAAAAAAAAAAAAAAACCTACAGCCGTATTATCATTTTTGTTGTTGTTTTCCTTTTTTTTTTCAGTTTTGGTCTTTTGCTTCTACGCTTCTCATCTGTGACTTTTTATTTCTGTCATCCTGCATATTCAAGAATGACCGGAATAAAAATAGAAAGTAGAAAACTTACTTTCGACTTAATCTAAGAAGAATGATAAGTTCATAATACCTTGCTGCATACTTCCACTTATGGCCTGAGACGCCAAATGTGCTTCCGCAATTAAAGCCTAGCCATCCCCACCTGAAAAACATAAAGAAAGAATATAACTAAAAGAGGAAATCATTTGAATAGTCACGAAAAATTAAAGGTAAACATGGTTTAGATCGAAACAAACGAATGATATGGATTTTAAAACATTTCGAGAAAAGTTTCTTTTGTACACGGCTATTGCTTTACATCAGGAACACCTCGACCATAACTTTATGGTTTGCCCCTGCCACCTGGTACTTGCTCTATATTAGAGCAATGTTCCGCGCAAAGAATTGATCGTTCGAGCGAGATTAAGAGCAGCGAAGGTTTTGGACACGCTGACTTCGTCCAAATTTCCCATACAGCCTTGTCTCGTGTGTGTCAAGAATGAACCAACCGTGGAAGAAGTACCAACCAGCGGGCCCATACAGGCCAGCCACACGTTCTTGACTAGAGGAGTAAAAGGAGAATACAGCATGGTATTCAGCAGAACTGAATATATAATGGAGCAACTGATCGCGCAATATCATACGCGGATGGCATGACCCATTTTAATATGACCCCAACACAAAGCTATCTTAACCTACTACCATTCCGAGTGCACGACTTCTGAAGATGTGTACCCGTTGTGGTGAACATCTTCCAGTCTATCAAGCATCTTCAACAAAACAATGCTCCATGTCGAAAGGCTGTAACAGTATTGGACTTGTTAGACAATTTCTGCGACTTCTCAGTCCTATAGGTGGCAAACTCGCATGACCTCAGTGATCTGTGGATTGAGATCAGGCGAATGTCACCCATGGAATATCTGTGGTACATCTAGGAACGAGACATTCGGTGTCTGCATCCAGTACCATTGAATGTCCAGCAACTTTTGGATGTAGTGCGGTTGGCATGCCTGTGAACACCCTTCAACAACTTTTGGTGTACTTGCTGTGCTGCCCTCTAAAGGTGGTACAACCAGGTACCAGGTAGATGTTCCTAATGTGAAGCTGTCTCAATGTATATTATTAAAAGAAAAAAATTATCATCTCTTTACAGATAACATTAATATTCTACAAGTCATTGTAGAATGTAATTCTAATCGTCATTCACAAACTAACAGATCATTATAAGATAAGGTGTTCATGAGCTTAATATTTTTCTTTCAGGTAATGAGTTCTAACTCTTCAGGATACCCTAGGATATCCTGAAGCAGGTGTTTTATTTCGCTTTGTAAATCTGTATTGAATCAGCCTGTAAACAATAGGGAAGACGTGCATACAGATAAATACTTTCCATTTTTGAAAACTGATTCTGAAGTGTCTCAATGTGAAGCCTAGCTTATGGCTTTGTTTCTGGTTATCAACTGTGTGACAGTCGCATAGTGGCAATTATGAGGTCCTTTCCCACTGAAAAGCTGTCGGAAGTATCGAAAAAAACTGTTGTTTGCATTGTAATCAGTATATATAGGATTTTTTCGGTATTTGTCCACTAAGGCTAAAAAATTTATTCCCTTCGATAAAGAAATTAGCTTTTGTGTTCATTATAAAAAGAAATGATTCTTATATTGGCAAATTTGAGTGTTTGTTAGTTGTCATCTTATTCTTCGCTGCCAAGGTAAAAAGCTTGAAGCTGTTCCCTAAGAAACAAAGTCCATTTTAAAATGGAATAGCATGGTGTTATTGCAGCCGTCAGAGCATAGCAAAGACAGATGAATGTGTGAATGCCTTGTGGGAGAAGAACTGTATTAAATATTTACTGTAAGGCGCTTCAATGAAGGCTGCCAAACTCCTAAACCTAGAAATGATTCTTAGATCGATGGAGGCAACAAGAAAAGCCCATTCAAATTCATTGAGATTATCCAGTACTCATCAATATATCAAAACGTATGGCGAGCCATTGCAAATTCAAAACAACAATTAATGGCGTCGTTTTAACTATATTTGGTGCGATTTTATCAATAAATAAACTAGAATCCTATGACAATATCATCGTTCACTCTATTGTAAAATGGCAGGGAAAATACTGGAAATGAAAAAGGGAAGAAAAATGAGTTGAATGAGCTGTTTGAAATACGATGTAATTTAAAAAGTTAGATAACAGATATTCTTGGAGCGAAACTGTTATTTTGCCTGTAGTGAAAAGTCGCATTAATGAAGACAATTATTGTTTCTGTGAATTTTGTGTGTGTGTGTGTGTGTTCAAAGCAAAAGACGGCTGTGTGTGTACATATATAAATATATATATATATATATATATTTTTTTTTTTTTTCTATATAATTATTTCTGAGTAAGCGTTAGAAACAGTGCGGAAATTTCTTGAAAACTCAACTGATACTAAAATAATTTGATATTCGTGAAGTTCTTTTGTAATTTACTGTAAATAAAAGTATTATTTGAAGCATGACTTTTTTCCTACTCATATTTGTCATAGAGCGGCGATTTGGTTTCCTTTGGTATGAATATTTCCCACATATTTTATGAAGTCCGAGGTTAGCTTGAGTCGTCTTTATGCCAAGTAGTTTTAGTTTGACATACAAAGATTTTTAATGGGTAGAATGGTGAAAGAGGAAAATTATGCTACAGAGATATTTAATAAAATTATGTTGCACCATTTGTGTGTGTTTGCCTGGTTGAGATACAAAAGTATACTGACTTTGCGAAGCAATACCGGAAACTGCGCAAATCACATGAAATGATTGTTTCTCTTGATGAAGCGCATATCAACCTGCAGGTCAGACTAGGGGGTAGAATAAGAAATGTCTGTCCAATTTGCAGTTCCTTAAGAAAATCACGCCTAAATCCCTTACGTATTCTAGTCTACGTTCCAATGAAGTCTTTTTTGCTGCGCAGGATGGAAGAGGGGGACGTCTGTGTGTGGACATGTTTTTGTAAAGGGCGGCTCCTAGAACGTTAGTTCAACTTCGCCTCTTATCTGTATGAAGAACAGTATCACTACAAAAGGGCCAGATATGCGGGTAATGTATGTTTGTGTTCTGTTCTGGCCGTTTGGCTATCCAGAAGCATCACTCAACTGGAGAGATGATTCTGGGTACTCCTCCACCACACCAGGGGAAAGTGAGCCAGTTCCAATAGGGCTTGTACTGTCTCAATTCTAACTCTGGCCTACCTGATGTTGCTAAAAGGCGGGCTAGATTCCTCTCGGGGGGGGGGGACCCACTCCAGAGGAAGAAAGAAAAAAGTTCCCGTGGTGTTAAAAAAAAAAGTGTTTCATCCCGCACAGGACGGGAAGTAGGGGAAAAAACTGTCTGTGCCGATGCTGATGTCATTCCTCCAACAACGGTCGGTAGAGTTCTGTACATTGTTCTTCTTCGCTTGAAGAGGCTCGTCGCAAAATTCTGTATTGCTTGAAAAGGGAACTGGATCTAGAGTGCCTGGCAGTGTTATTGAGAATTTATTCTCTATTATCCACTGATAGTTTTGTGAGGGAATGCTGGAAATTCGCAGCGTCTAAAGGTTTTCTTATTCGTTTCACTTCACATCGTCGGAAAACATCACTGTTCGTATGCTGTTCCATTGGCTTATGCGAGCGTATTCATCAATTTATTTGGTTATTCATTTCTCTTCAGTTTCTTTAATGAAACTGAACAGATGCTGCTACTATTAGCAGAGAATGGAGAATATTTTGGTGTTATCCATTATTATGACTCCGGCGGAATATGTAACTTTATATCCAATTTATTAGAGGGATCTGGAGTTTTCTGATAATTAGACCTCGTGTGATGCTTTTAGAAATGCTTTTGCACTATCCACGAATCCATTACTTCACGCTGTAAGCCTTTATCCACTAGTTAACATATTGCCAGTTATAGTAAGCAGAAATCTTTGCTGTGCTGTTTCTGGGATTGGCGTGTAATTGCTTACCAGATCTTTTGATCCATTTTTGAGGACTGATTGCATATACCTGTTTAAAGTAATTGGGATAGGCACCAGATTGAAGCGAGTGACTGAGGAGGTGGAACAAAGGATGCATTATGCGATGTTTGTTTTTCCCTTAAAAATTAGTGGAATTTAGTCAATGCCTACGGCACAATTATTTTTATTGGACGAAAATTTTCTTGAAGAGATGTAAATTGGGATGGATGCACGCTGAATCAGATCAGTGCCGGATTAAGACACGGGCTAACAGGACAGACACTCGAGACGCCAGAAGCTGAAAAGCAAGGGAAGGATTTTTTTACAAAACCTTACGCAGATTTCTAGGATATGCAAAGGGACGCCAAAATAATCGTTCTGCTCGGGACGCGGGAATACCTTAGTCCGGTCCTGTCAGCTCAATTAATATTATTATTGCATAATCCAGAAGCAAAATAGTCGAAAAATGCATCTGAAGTTAGTTGGGATCCTGTAATGCATTTTTCATAACTAGATCGCTGAAAGTGGATGCTGCCCTTTGTGGAGTTGGAGTTCACAAAGTTCTAGAATGGCTTCAGGTCAACAAAATGTAAAACTAAAATGTAATACAAAATTAAAATCCAGTGAGAGGAATTAGAAGTTCGTGATTTTAATAATAATGGTAAGAGATAACTGTAGGTGCCAGAAGAGCTAATGGAGTCACTTACCACAGCATAAACATCCCTACTAAGGCATTTGTTGGTGAACCCATTGGTGGCGGATCTATACCATTATCATAGCGTCCTGTTCTTGGTTTAAGCATCATGGCTGCAATGAGTGCAGAGGACCCACCTACTAGATGGACTGCAGAGCATCCAGCTATATCTACCACTTTGAGACTTCGTAGAAAGCCATGATCTCCCCAGACCCAGCCTGCCGGGATGCAGAAGACAATTGTGTTGAAGAAAGAGAAGAAGCAGTACGCAATGAAGTTACACCTCTCTGCCATGGCTCCAGACACAATAGTTGTGGCAGTGGTGGCAAAGGACAGCTGAAAGATGTAAGTGGCAAATACAACTCCCATCTCGCTCTCCTTCGCATCCAGTAAGAAGGAACCAAAGCCAATGAAAGGATTACTTCCAGCATCCGTTCCAAAGCTAATTCCGTAACCGAACATCCAGTAGCCGAGACCTCCAAATACAACGTCCACAGCATTCTTTACCATGATGTTTACTTCGTTCTTCCTGTTAACGCACCCAGACTCCAGCAGTCCAAAACCTAGAGGAAAAGAAATGTGTCAAATAGTTTTAAGATAAGACTCTTTAAATTCAGAATATTAGATATCTATTAAATATATCAATATCAATTATGACTTCTCACATTGCGCCATTGCTGAAAAAAAAAATCAAAATTTATTATTCGTATAAATTCTGCGATAAATTTCATTTTTAATAGTAGATTAGGTGATATTCGAGCGTCAGAAACATTCAACTTGCAGGAGTCAGCTTTATAATAATTAATCACAATATCCTCGCCTAATTATCAGTGTAAAACTCGATGTTCGTCTTATTTTAAATAATTAACTGATAATTTCATATGCATGCCTTTGCTTGAGTGTTAAAATATAATCAAAATGAGGTCAGCAGTCCATTTAAAGGGAGGAACTGTAAATAAACTGTGGAAGAGAGCTGAGGGAAGGAGAGATTTTTCTTCCAAACAGTTTCTTCAGCTTAATTTGTAAATAAATGAAATCTATCTGTTTAGAAATTGGACATGCAATCGTTTGATATTATGCTGTATATCCTGTTGTACACTTACTGCTGTGTATCCTAGTATATAGAGGTGGCTCTAAGAGTGAAGTGGGAAATTATCGACCTGTCAGTCTGACTTCAGTAGTAGGGAAAATCATGGAGGCAATGATCAAGGGTGGAATTCAGGATCATTTGGATCGACTTGAAATTCTCAAGGATACTCAGCATGGTTTTGTAGAGGGAAAATCATGTTTAACAAATCTGGTTCGCTATTTCGAAAGGGTCACTCTCGAGCTGGATTTAGGGAATAATTTCGACATTGTTTATTTAGATTTCAGCAAAGCTTTTGACTCAGTCCCACATGAGCGGTTGCTTTATAAGCTGGAACAGGTTGGAATCACTGGGAAAATCCTTAGATGGATAGAAGGATGGCTTCAGGGCAGGAGGCAGAGGGTTGTGATAAATGGCTATTCCTCAGATTGGGTTGATGTAAGAAGTGGGGTTCCCCAAGGATCAGTATTAGGGCCACTGTTGTTTTTAATTTTCATAAACGACATTGATGAAGGGATAGAGGGCGTGATGTCTAAATTTGCAGATGACGTTAAAATTGGTAGAGTAGTTAATGATCACTGTCAAGCTGAGCTTCTTCAGAGAGACCTAGATAGACTTCAGGAATGGTCAGAAAAATAGCAGCTGTGCTTTAATCCAACAAAGTGTAAGGTATTACACCTGGGAAACAGTAATCCCAAAATAACGTATTCACTTGGTGGAGTTCAACTAAACCCAGTACTGGAGGAAAGGGACTTGGGTGTTACGATACGGTCAGACATGAAATTCTCTGAGCATTGTAAACAGGTTTCAAGGAAGGCCCATGGTGTCCTATCGATGATCTATCGAACTTTTGCAAGTAGAGATAGGGACGTGATAATCCCATTATATAAGGCTTATGTTAGACCACACTTGGAATACTGTGTTCAAGTATGGAGACCGCACCTAAAGAAAGACATCGAGCTTCTTGAAAGGGTGCAACGAAGGGTAACTCGCCTGGTGAGATCAGCAAAAGGGCGTCCTTATGAAGAAAGACTTCGAATATGTGGGTTGCAGAGTTTGGAAACTAGACACCGTAGAGGAGATTTGATTGAGGTGTTTAAGGCTCTGAGAGGCATCAGTAAAATGAATGAGGACGAAATTTTCAAGATTATAAATGATGCTAGAACTAGGGGACATAAATTCAAGTTACGGGGGGAAATGTTTAGATTGGACTGCAGGAAGTTTTATTTTAGCCAGCGAGTTATAAATTACTGGAATAAGTTGCCTTCATGGGTGGTAGAGGCCGACAGTTTGGGGAAATTCAAAGGTCATCTGGATAGTACTTTCGGGTAGGGAAGCGCATAGGATGATAGGATTCATTTCCTTTTTATTTATTTTTTATTTTATTATTATTTTTTTTTATTTATTAATTATTATTAATTAGTTATTTATTTATTTTTTGTTTTTATCATTGTTTTGTTCGGATTTTTTTTTTTTTTTTTTTTTTTGGCTGGTGCAGCATAAGCCATAGGCTTTCTTGCACCATACGGCCGTTACTAATACTAATACTAATACTATATCTGTTTCTAAGTGTTATGGTTAAGCAACAGCCTTATTTTTATTAGTATATACCCTTTTAGAATTCGCTACGGGTAAAGATCTGAATCTAACTTATATACTGACTTCTTAGCTCATTATTAACTTATATATAGGAGAGATTAAGAACAGTTTTTCTTCACTTCTCTGCTAACTACTTCTTTGTAAAATTAATTTTGCAGTTTTAATTACATCTTTGATGGTACTTCAAGAATTTGTAGCACTTCGCCCTCCTTTTATTTGCGCTACATTGACACTTCTGCAACCCAAAGGAATCTGCCAAATTCAATAAGGTCCTCAAAATTAACCTTAATGGTTCAATGCAGTCTCTGGCTGTCTTCCTCAATGTTACTGAGTATATGTCATCAACTACACAGGCGTTGCTTGTGTTTATACTTGAGAGTTTTTCTAATAAAGAATCTTCTGTAATTTCCGTATCTCTAATTTCATACTGCTCATTGTGAAGGACTTTCTGCTGTAAAGATCTATGAGAAGTACTTGTTAAATACATCAGCAACATCAGCTGAATTATTTAAGATTTTTCCTATCCCATCGTAAGTGCTCGATCAAATTCGTTTTCTTCTTTGTATTCACATACATGGAAAACTTATTTTCCCCGTATCACTGTGTAAAGTTCAAATGGGAACGCGGTAGTGAAGGGTTAGAGAAACGCTGCTTAGGCTAATGTATGGATAGCTGATGCCATCTCTAAAGATCTTCGTCTTTTATTTACTAAATCCTTCTCAATATCTAGCTTGATTTTTTTGTTTTCTTCGTTTTAATTGTTTCTTTATAATCCGGAGCTACTGCTCACATAGGTCAGAGAAGTTTATAACTAACCATTTTGAAATAATTCAATCCATTAACCATATTTAGCAGTTATGTGGGCTTGAACTACATTCAACTCAAATGAGTCCGCGACTGTATTCCTCTGCTGACTACTCGGCTACGTTACGCCTAGTATTTAAATGCTCTTATTTGTTCGTTGATGAACTTGCATCTTTCATTTTTTGAAATCTGATCTTTTCAAAGGTATCGATTTTGTTTTGTTGACTAAAAGTTTTGATCATTACCAACGATCAACAAAATTATTTAAAATATTTAATAATATGTATATGTGCCTTGTGATTAGATGTCATATTTGTAATCTTGCATTTTTCCTGGTTTTTTATTTATTTATTTAAACTACAGTTCAATGAATTCCGATTGTAATTTTTAGCATCGAAATGGTAGTCCCTTTGTGCCCAACCAGCTATTTGAGGAAACCTCGATCATTCAACTTTATTCGTATATTGTCAATTATTTTGGTCTTCCTGTACGATATATTGGAAAATAAATCGAATTATTATCGTGAAAAGCTTACTGTTCAGTTTGTTTACCATTAAAGAGGCAGTGAGCAACAATTTAATGAAGTTAACTTGCTCCGTGACGTGGAAGGCAGCATAGAATAAGAAAGGGCAGCAAAGTCCCCGACAAAATCAGAAGAGAGAGAGTAACGACCCTCTTGCCAACATCGTTAATTGCCTCTTTGCCATCCTACAGATGCACTATGGAATAAATCACAGCCGGAGTAGTAATTGAAACAAAGTGAGTGTCGGAACTCGCTTTGGAAAATCAAATGTTTTCTTTAATTTCCGCTTCCCTTGCAGACGGGCTGCTGACGTCACTTCCTATCTACACTTATTATGGCAATTCTGTATTTATAACGGCTCACCGGTAACCAATGGCACTTGGGCACGAAGCTGTGCTAATGACTGTGTGCGGGGTCGAATAAGGAAATGAAAATAAGACGGAGTACGTTTCGTGACGCCGATATCCGGGAATATTTACGTTGAAGCAAAATAAACAGTACCCGGCTGAGTTCCCCAAAACACATGCATGTATCATCGAAAGTATTAGCCAAACAAAAAACAAAGGGTCGAGCCCTGACTACTCAAGTGTATTCTACTTGCATAAGAGAAATTTTATGTAACAGTCAGAATCAACAGTACACCATATGCATTCTCTTGTTTTCCTCCAGCCTATGTAGAATGTATTAAATAATAATTGCAGGATTTTTATCCGTCCAATTTTAATGAAATTTGAAAGGGCTCGACAGGTTTTTCTAAAAAAGAGATATACAGTACAGTATAAAAACTTTTTGTGGTTGGGTTTCATAGTCGAGTTATTGTCAATAATAACAATTTCTGGATTTTTATTGGTTCATTTTTTTATAGAAATTTCATAGTACAGTTGGTTGGGTCACTAACCGTGTAAGGTTAAAGGCCCGAAGAGTACATTTTTATGTACTCCTAACCAGACATTGACTTTTGGGGTGTCCCTTTCATTTTCGATCACTTGGTGTGGATTCTTCGTACCTTAATGGGGAAAAATGTGACGAAACAAATCTTGGAGAGATTTTCTATCGACTGTGCTTTCGTTTGAGAAAATATAATGAGTGGTTCTCGCATTATAAGCCGTTATTTTTGGATACCTCTAGCCCGGACACCCTGCATTAAGCCAGGGATTTCGAATTAATGAGACGAGTGCCACGAACTGCACGCATATGAAAATATACCGGTACACACATCCACTAATAAATAGTTTATATTACAAAAGCTTATTTTTTAGGCGCGTTAGTATATAAGTATAATGTGCCTATTGTATTTATCACGACCGTCTGTCTGTCCGTCCGCCCGCTTGTAACAACTCGGCTCCTAGTGGACAGATTTTCATGAAGTTTTATATTTGGGCCATTTAGAAGGTTTATCGAGCCATTCTATATTTATTTAAAATCGGACCAATAGAAATCCGACGATTATTATTTTTTCGTCTGTCTGTCCTCGTGTATTAACCCGACTTCCACTAGATGGTTTCATGAAATTTCATATTTGGTACTTTTAGAAAGGTTTGTATCGTCATTGAAAATTTCATTAAAATTGAAATCCGACAATTATTATTTCTTTGTCCGTACTCAATTTACAGGCAAAATGCACTTGGTTGTATATGAGCTAATGGTCAGGTAACTTAAATGTGTTGCCCTGTAGAGATCTCACCTAAACGAAATCTGCCACTTATGATAGGTTTTGTTGGGAAATTTTGGTTGGGTAGCTTAGTCGGTCTGTCATGACTGATGTGCATTTAAAAGCTTTTTAAGTTTATTATTCACTTTCTTCTAAAGAAAAACAAGAGGAAATACAACAGAGGAAACATCTGACTACCTCACCACCTTCTGAAATAACAAGGTAGTCAAATATGTTTAATTACACTGGTGTGAAAACTTAAGGACCAACACTATTTCTAAAGGTTACAACCACAAAATCTTTACTTAAGGTACTCTTTACTGATGAGAGTAGATTCAGTCTCAGCAGCGATTCTGGACGTCAACTAATCTGGCAAGAGGTTGGTGCACGGTATCACCCCGCAAACATTACTGAAAGGGATCGATATGACGGTCGAGGTGTTCTCGTCTGGGGAGGCGTTATCTTGGATGAACGTACACAACTCCAGATACTGGAAGGCGGTACTGTAACCGGCACACGCTACTGTACTGAGGCAATCCTTCCCCATGTGCGTCTGTTCAGAGGTGCCATTGGCCCCGAGTTCGTATTTATGGGTGATAATGCCACACCCCATCGCACTGCAGCTGTTGATATGCTTTTGGAAAGTGAGGACATTGTTCGTATGGATTGGCTTGTCCGATCTAAATCCTATCGAACACATATGGGATTGCTTTGGGGAGACGCCTAGCGGCACGTCCACACCCACCAGAAAATGTTCACTAGAAAATGTTCACTGACAGAGGAATGGACGATGTTACTGCAAGAACTCAGATCGTAGCCCCGGCCGTGATGTTGAACCCTTTGGGTACTCAGCCCCCTCACACCGCTCTCCATCAGCACGATCCGACCTTCGAGGCTGACAGCCCTTTTATCCAGGACAAGTGTATGATTCCTGGTGAATCTAATCTGCACCAACCTTGCAAAAGATGTCAGAAGAAACCTGGTGGCCAGGTTCTGAGCCAGGCTCATCACTGTTACAAGAGGAATGAGATGAGAGAAACCCCACGCCAAAACAGGGAGGAGCGGATCTGTGCTCAAGCGGATGCCTTCTGTCTCTCTGATCAATTTAACTATCTTGCACAATTTCCCAGGCATAACCCACAAATGGCTTGCGCTCAAAGTGTTTTGACTGTGAAAACACAAGGTAACAGAATTCCATGCGAGGAGCCTAATATGTCGGTTCCTCCTGAACCTGCCTCGGTCCCTCTGTCGCGGAGACTTGAGGAGATATATAATATTTCAGCTGTCCAGACCCGAGAGAGAATTATTGTTTCCAGACTGGGACTAGCAACAAAAGCGGAAAGTATCAAGGCACTCTTTGCCCAAGAACATGGGATCAACTTAGACGCAAAAGCTATCAAAACTAGACACCCGACCTATTCCTTTATCATCTCCTGCACTGCGAATGCAAAGCATATCGTCTTGGATTCTAGCTGCTGGCCGGTAGGCACCCTTATAAAGCCTTTCCAAGAGAGGAGCAGATCGATCGCTTACAGCGGATCCAGGAGAGATAAACAGCCATAGCTACAAAAGGATAACATGCTACCAGGTTCACACGATGGAGAGATTCTTTGGTTTATGCAGAATGTACACAGCCTAAAAAACAAGCTTCATTGTCTCCAGACTCTCCTATTGCTTAATGAGTTTTATGTCATCTGCCTTACAGAAACATGGTTAGCGGCGGATAGACAGCTTGGTCTTACCCATTTTAACAGTCCTTACAAACACATTGGGAATCACAGGATTAACGGGCGAGGCGGAGGTGTTGAAATCCTGTTCAACGATCGCTTCCAGCCAATAAGGACACGAGTGAGCCAGTCTAACAACTTTGAGGCAGTCTCCCTGACGCTGAGGAGTCCTCTTCTTCAAATCCAATGCTGCCTGGTTTACCTTCCTCCGGACCACAATGAAGACTCTAGAGCGGAGCTGCTCACGTGGTTAGCAACCAACTTAGTGCCGAAAATTCCAACTGTTGTAGCAGGTGATTTTAACTTGCCACTGCCCAGGCATGGGAATGCCCTTGAGGCCACTCTTCGGGCCTTTAAGCTTACACGGTTAGTGATGCGACCAACTAGAGCGTGTCAAGCGCTGGAGCTAATTTTCCACAACTTACAAGATATCAAACTCCTACCTAGCAACTTTCAATTCCAATCTGATCACTTGCCAATTGCATGTAAACTATCCTTACAGAGCAATTCCCTTGGGTTGCCTGACGAGTACTCTGCTGAATTGCCTAGGATTGCCTTCTCTACCAAATATCTGAAGCCAGAGATCATTCTCCAATGCTTGATTGGGTTTGACTGGGGGCGTCTCTATTCTGAGCCGTTGGAGGATGCCGTTATGCTCTTGTCGGAACAACTGAAGTTAATTGCACTACATGGTGCAGCCAGAATCACCAGGATTGGTAACAGGTCGAATCGGGGTTTCAATAAGGAAACTAAGATGGCTTTCATCAAGAAGCAGAAGGCCTACCGGAAATGGCAGAAAACTCAACTTCTCTCAGACCATCCCATCTTTAAGAAGAAAAGAGCTTGCTTCTTGAAAAATAAAAGGCTAGTCCTTAACCAAGCTATTCTCAATAGGTTGAAGAGTGGTAGAAGGATCCTTTTGCATCATCATCATCATCTAGCCATTGACAAAAAGCTTATCCAGGAATGGGCACAGTTCAGCTTACAGCAGGCAGATTTTCCTGACTCTGATTCCTTTCTCTCGCAGGAGGACTGGTTACCTAGGGCACACTTGTCTGAAATAGAAATAACTAGAGAGACCCTAATTGATTTCATCAATAAACAACCCAACAAGGCCACTGTAGGTCCGGATGGTCTCCCACTCTTTACTATCAAAAGTTGCAGCCCATATATAGTTGACCTTCTCCTTCACCTTTTCAGACAAATCCTGCAATCTGGAACAGTTCCTCCAATTTGGAAAACCTACCATGTTAAGCCCATTCCAAAGATCAAGAAACCCAAATCTCCTCAAGACCTGCGACCAATATCCATCAGTTGTTCTTTACTCCAAATTTTCGAAAAAGTAATTCAGCCAATAATTGCCCAGCATTGCTTTGCACACAGGCCCGAGTACATGCATGCCGTTCTACAAAGGAGATCGACAACTACCAATCTTCTTGATACCCTCTTCAGAATTCAGTGCACCCTTAACAACAAATCACAGATTGATATCATATTCCTCGACATAAAATCGGCTTATGACAGAATACACCTCCCAGTTCTTTTTACCATTCTGAAACACTACTTCGGCCTGGCGGATACCTTACTTCAAATTTTGAAGTCCATTTTACTCCCTAGACATCTGTCTGTGACCCACAATGATTTTCAAGTAACTATTGACGTCTCAAGAGGCATCCCACAAGGAAGTGTACTGTCAGCTATCCTGTTTGCAGCGGTTTTGGAGCCTTTCCTTGCTCAGAATCCGAACTTTGTCTCTTATGCCAACGATCTGAAGTTCTACATGAGCTCAGATCATAATCATCAGATTCATGATATCAACCAACAAGTTCTAGGCAGATATTGAGCTTGGAAAGTTATCTTGCCACAACAGGGCTGCATCTGAGCCCTTCCAAATCAGCACAACTGACGTTAACCAAGAAGAAAGTCAAAAATGATATCCAAATCTTTGTTAGTGGGGAACCGGTGCAAAAGATGACCTCTCCTACTGATCTTGGCCTCACCTGTAATGTTGGACTCACTTTTCAGCCTCACTTTGCCAGGATGAGGCAGAAGACGTACGCTGCTCTTTGGGCAGTGCATCAAGAGCTCGTTGGTGTGCATCAGCCAGCGCTGCTTGTTCGGCACATCCTGAGGTGTATTACGCCGATTCCTCTCTATTCTTCAGAAATTTGGTCATCTGCCCCTGCCTCATACCTTCAGAAGTATCTCAGTTTAGAGTACTGGTTGCTTAGATGGATGAACAGGGTGGTAGGCCACCCCCTAACTATCTCCAGATGTATCCTACAAGCAAATCTGGGCACCACTCCCTGGAGACATACCATCATGACAAAAAATGTCCTCACGCTTGCACGGCTTATAACGAGGCGAATTGATGCTCCATCGGTATCCACATTAATCTTTGGCCCTAGGAGGCCAAGAGGGGAGCACCCCGACTCCTGTCTCCCTCTACGTCTTACACTGTCAAGCATTGATTCCCTAAGGAACATGTTTCCAGCTAATTGTCTTCGGATCTTCAATAAATTTAGGATCCACCCTGATAGGTTCTGTGAAGACAAGCCCTACAGGAAGGAAATCCTCAAGAACTGCTACCAGATTATGAACTTATAATACTCACCTGCTCCTGGACAGACTATTTTTTTTAACTTGCCTATTTGTATATGACAAAGACTTTTTTCTTCATGCAATCATATATTTTGTACATTATTGTATATTTAATCCTGTAAAAGTCTCGGGTCGAGCACGCATGTACTCTTGTTTATTGTACATTGTGTTCCTCGCACCTTAGGCTGTAAATATTCACACCCTTCTGGCACAGAGCCGTCCCGGGGTGACCCAAGGTTTCTTGGGAAATAAACTGATTTTAATAATAATAATAATAAATAATAACTTATCAACAACATTGTTCTAAGTATAGACAGGCGGTGCAAAGCCTGCATCGACATTAGGGGTGGCCATATCTCCTACTGAGGACCACCTCTTCCCTTTGTTCCATCTTTGGCAGTGATGCATCTGTGTCATGGCAGCCAGTGCTATGTTGCCATTTTGAATGAAGTCCCTCTGTACCGTTTTGTTTCCCTTGTTGTTTCTTTCATCATTTCTGTACCTCACGAGGTTCCTTTGGTATTCTTTTCCCATATCCAGGCCACTCCTATGAGAAGCTACAGGTGAAAACCTGACTGGTCCTTACATTTTGCACACCAGTATAATATCAATGTCGATTGAGTTTTCCTTGAAAATGCTTCTAATGGCTGTGCTCTCTGCTTTAAATTTTGTTTAGTTTTCGTTTTTCTCTCTTACTTTTGTCTAGTTTCCATACTTTCTTTTAGTCAGTATTTTGTAGGATATAAAGAGTCTCTATATCCTAGAAAACACTGTGGTTGTTGACTTTGAAGTCTTTAAGTGTATGGAGTTCCGCAATGTTACTGATGAACGTGTATAAACACATTCCTTCAGTCACAGCTGCAAAGCTTCCATAATTTTTTTTTATAGGAAGGTGAATCCTTGAATTTAAAATTGAATCCTGTTGTGATGATTTGCCCAATTGTAAAGCTTTTGATATGGGGATATAACGGTATTGTAGTCAATTATAATTATGAATGGAATTTTCTACATGCATAAATTTGCTTTTTGGATGATAAGTCTCCAAGATGCCCTTGGTTGTGAGCGTCTGCTGGTTAAATAAAAAAAAACACAACGTAGTGCCTTTCTCTGAACAGTTTGTGCAGAATACATTTATTTGTAAACACACTCGCGCACCGCATATGCGCCTTCTCCCATCTACCAGTCGAGACAGAATTCCCCGCTCCTGGACCCATTCATTCACATTCCAGAAATTAATTAAGGCAATGTCTTCTGAAAGATCATTAAAACAATCGTTGCTGTTAAGAATCGTCTTAAGGACAATCTCAATATAGAATTAAGGACAGTCTCATATGGAATTGATTTCTCTAGACCTCCTCCCTCCGCAGTTGCTGGAATTGATCGGTACGAGCAAAAAGCAGGTGGTAAAAGGAAAGTAATCGCACTGCAGTGATAAAGATTTTCAATAAGAAGGTACATTTTAATAGAAGTCGTTCTGAAACAGAATATTCCCAAGGTGTATCATTTAGGTACTTACTCCGATGCTTCACTAAGAATGGATCTAACATCTGACATCAATATTTAACTGCATAGCTAGAATTGGAAATATTCATTTATAAGGGAAAATGCACTGGCTGAAGGCGAGACTGATATTAAAAGTTTGAATATCATGGAACCGTTTTAATGACTTCGAAATTGTGGAATAAATAGCGTGCGATATGTTAAAATTACAGACAACTTTATCTATTTTGCGTAAAAACGAAGGTTTACCAGTAAAACACAGTGCTGGTTAATAAGCAAGTACTTCAATACTTGTAGTTGCTGCTCGGTAATTGTAATGTAGGACAAGAGGCGGTGCACTACACCAAAGAGATACCCAGTGGGAGGCAAATAACGAAGTTGTGAAGGTTAAAAGGAGGAATAACTGAGAGGGAAGGAGATGATCAGAGCCTCACTTTTGCACGCCAATTCGACAAATAGGAGGTGACATATAGTATTTGTTGCGAATTTACAAAACCTGACAACCAGTGTACTTTAAAAAATTTTAAAAATCATGCACTCTTTCTCATTGAAATAAAATCTAATCAGGTTACTAAGGAGAATGACCTCTTATATCCATTCGTCGCATCGCTTGAGATTGTTTCATAAGTCAAAGTGCAATTGAGTTAGAAATATTATTCCCTGCAGGTTTTTATATATTTATTTATATATCGTTTGGAGTATTTGATCTAAATTGCCTCATTCAGCGAAGACGTAACAAACAACAGTTCTTGAATCCTGTTCCACCGAGAGCTTAATATCCAATTAAAATCCAAGCTTTCTGTTTGTTAAACTTTTAAAAAAAAAACTGGTTAAACTTAGTTTTCTCAAATGTTAAATAGTTACTATTTGTAACAAGTTGGGAGTATTAGTAATTAATCCCGACGCTTGAATATCAGAGTCAGTGAGAAATGGCGAATAAATATTTGCATGTGGTGGATAACTTTTGAAAAAAAATATCTTTAACCTTTTTTTTGTTGGCAAATATTAGCGCTCCAGCTGTAATTATTTTCGAAAAGCAGTGATGGAGGGAAACATGAGCATTACCATAAACACTAACATTCAGATCGAATCAAAAAACATTCCGTGGCTGATTCAAAGTGGAAGGTTTTTATGGACAATTCATTTTTTATAATTGTAAATTTGTTCCGGATATAATGCAATGGCTGCTGTTGTGACAGACTTCTTTTTTTTCTCTACAGTTAAGAAGCTTGTAATGAAAGTTATTTGTAACTTTGATTACGAACATAGTTCCTCAAAACTGCTGATCTCAGAAATGGAAATGGAAGGGCTTTACAATTGCAAAGACTCGATATTGTGGAAATATTCCTATACTAGCAGCACCCTTGAATTTGCCCAAAAATAGAAAGAAAATGGCGTTTTGTTTTATTCAAAGGGTTAATTTTGGTTCGGATTCTACCTACTTGCTCTTCTTTTTTTCTCTGAGTATTTATTCTTCTAATCTAGAATTTTCTCTAATTATGCGAACCCCGGGAAATATTAACTACGAGCAGGTCGTGCTAGCTTATGTTTCTCTCAGCCGATGCCCATTATTATAACCCATTTTCCGAAGTTTTCAACCTTTTTGGCTAATAACAGCACCTCTTGGTTTCCTTAATTTTTTTGTTGTTTTCTTTTCTTTTCTTTGGTTTGAATCATGTCTCTAAGACGAAATGTTTATGACATTTTTATATTATGACCAGTTAGTCGGTACTGGCCGAAGGTTGCGTGTTTTCACCTTTCTTGAATTCGGATTTAATTTCAGTAAAACATCAAAATTGATCACACAATACCCACAATTTACAATAATATAGTGACTCCTCATGGCCTGAGTCCTTAAAATTGGTTTCCATTACCACAAGAGAGTGAAAAACATTCTGAATATATATATATTTCATATTTTGCTATATATTAGTATTTGCAATTAGCAGTGAAAATTTACCTGTAACGATCCAGCTGTTATACATATAAATGATGTTGACAATATAACAACCCTACCGCCCACTTGTTTTCTTAACATGCGTCATTCCGAGATGATCTGAAAATCGACTCGCTCAGTAACTTGACCTAAATAAGCTTATCACGTAATCTATGTTTAGCGTAAATTTGAGCTTCGAAGACAGATATGACATTTTTGTCAAACATGTATTTACAAACTCCACGTGACAAATAAGCAAGAGGAATGAAACTACATAGGTGTCCAAAAGTTAAGCTCTTTACTGTCATATTGATTTCATTTTGTAAGGGGGTGCCACCCCCTCTGAAACACAGTGGTTATAATCACCGTCCACTCCACACCGGATGGAAAGACTTTATTCGAATTCCATCAATGACGCGTGGAACCATTATGAGCCTTTTTCACAACGTGGTTGAGTTAGTCGTTCTCAGGCTAGGGGGTACATGGTTTAATCTCCCAAAACTCGGGGTTTTTAGCCGAACAAAACAGGCAAATGGACTGCAGAATAATACAGGAAATTTACAGATACAATATATATTTACGCCTACATCCCTAGTTACTTTAGAACTTAACATACAAGAACATCGCATGAATTCAGTAATCTGTCGGGTTATGCTGCTAAATGTTCAGAGGCCTAATAAGGTCTCTAAATGTTGCGGGGACATGGTTGCGTCCCGTAGATCTGCGATAGTCCGTGGTGGATTATCCAAACAGATATTAGCATTAGCATTAGTAGAGGCATATGATGCAAGAAAGCAAGCTTATTCAGCATCAGCCAAAATAAAAGAAAAAAAAAAAAAAAAAAAAAAAAACAACCACTACTCCCATTTCACCCCTCAATTCGTTCGAAATACCTGTCCAGCTGAGCCTTAAATTTGTTTAGGCTATCAACTTCAACAACAAGTGATGGAAGTCTATTCCACAAACCAACTGCCCGCTGGCTAAAGGCGAATTTCCGCACATCTATCCGACATCCGTCCTTCCTCAATTTGAATTTATGCCCTCTCAGGTGATTATTCTGAGCAAGAGGAAGAATTCCATCGGCATTGAGCATGCTCAAGCCATTCAAAGCCTTGTACACCTCTATCAGATCACCTCGGCGATGCCTAGTCTCCAGGCTCTGTAATTTGCAAAACTTAAGCCTTTCTTCGTAAGAGCAACCCTTTGTTCCATTCACTAATCTTGTTGCCCTTCTCTGTACTCGTTCCAGCAGCTCTACATCCTTCTTGAAATGAGGCCTCCAGACCTGTATACAGTACTCAAGGTGTGGCCTGACCAATGCCTTATACAAGGGAATAATCACATCCCTGTCCCTGCTAGAAAAATTCCTGTATATCATTGACAAGACACCATGAGCTACTCTTGCAGCTCGTCTGCACTGCTCAGAGAACTTCATATCTGCCTGCACAATTACCCCCAGGTCCTTTTCATTCTCTACCACTGTCAGCGTAGTACCACAGAGTTGATACATTGATCTGGGGTTACTGTTTCCCATATGTAGTACTTTACATTTGTCAATGTTAAACTTCATTTGCCACCTCTCAGCCCATCTGCTCAACCTTTCCAGATCCTGTTGCAGCAGCATAGTATCAGTAGTGTCCTTAACAACCCTGCCAACCTTTGTATCGTCTGCAAACTTGGACATTAAGCCTGATACACCATCATCAATATCATTTATAAATACAGAAAACAACAATGGACCCAACACTGAACCCTGAGGAACTCCACTAATAACATTAGTCCACGTTGAGCAGTGTCCATTGATTACCACTCTCTGTCTTCTGCCACTCAACCATCCCTTTATCCATAGCAGCAATTTGCCTCGAATGCCACACTTCTCCAATTTGTGCAGCAGTCTTCCATGCGCAACAGTATCAAAAGCCTTTCTAAGATCCAAATATATAATATCAAAGTTATTCCCTGCATCCAGTTCTTTTGTGACTACATCATAGTATCCAATCAAATTGGTCAGACAAGACCTGCCCTTAACAAACCCATGCTGTGTCTGAGCTATAACTGAATTCTTGTCCAGATGATCCTGCAGTGCTTCTTTAACCAGTGCCTCCATTAATTTTCCTGGAACCGAAGTTAAACTAACAGGTCTATAATTACTTGTGTCAGCCTTTGATCCTCCTTTGTGAATTGGGGTTACATTTGCACATCTCCAGTCCATGGGTACCTCCCCTGAGTCCAAAGAAGCTCTCATAATTATGGCTAGGGGTTTGCTTACTTCCTTTGCTGCCTCCTTTAATATAACTGGATAGATCCCATCCACCCCGGGTGCCTTTTTTATGTTTATCCTCAACAATTTCTCCTCCACTTTCCTCTCAGTTATTAGAAAATCATCTAGCTCACTGCCAATGTTTACTTCACCTACGACATTCCCCTTCCTGAATAACTCCTCATGTGTGAATGTAGATGCAAAATACTCGTTTAGATTGTTAGCCACCTGAGCTGGATCCTCAACTGTTGAACCATCAACATCCAGTGGACCAATCTGATTCATCCCTTTCCTTCTTGAGTTTAAATGGGTAAAGAACTCTTTTCTGTTTTTCTTTGCATCCTTTGCCAAGGATTTCTCATAATCTGCCTTTGCCTGCCTAATCTCCTTTGTGACTTGGTTACAGACCAACTTATATCTATCATAGGCTTCCACGTCACCCATTAATTTGTATGTATCCCATGCATTTTTCTTCTCTGCCATATGTCTCATTAGTTCATCTGACAACCATTTAGGCCTGAACCTTGAACAATATTTCTTGGTTGGTATGTAAAGCCTGGTAGCTTCCAAGATTAGTTCCTTGAATGCTTCCCATTTTGAATTTGCTGTTGGTAACATCATCAGTTGGTCCCACTGTATAGAATTTAAATACTGTCTCAGACCAGCATAGTCTCCTTTACGAAAGCAAAAACCCTTCCCTTTACCTCTGATGGTAGTTACCTCCTTGAGTAAATCCCACTTCAGCACACTGTGATCACTGCCACCCAGTGGTTCATTTATCTGCAGATTCCTAATGCATGAAGAATCACTACTGATAATCAGATCAAGAGTATTACTCCCTCTAGTTGCCTCCCGAACATGCTGGTGTAGAAAACAATCATCCAATAAATCCACAAAAGCCTTGCTAGTGTGTGAGTGACCAACCCACAAATTCCAGTCAATATCTGGGAAATTAAAATCCCCCATTATAAGACTCTCTGATTTACTGGCCCACTCTATTTCCCTGTACAGTATCTTATTATACTCATCAGAGTCATTAGGCCTATAGCACAATCCTACTCTCAATTTTGATTTACCTATGCTTATGTCACACCAAACTGACTCAACTACTGAAATATTTCGATCAATAATCTCAGAAATGATCTATGGGATTCATATCGGATGAATTCGGGCCAAGGTCTAGAAGTCACTTTCGTGTTCGGCGAACCAATCTTTATTAATACACTGACAACGTCTTGGCAGGGCGTATTATCTTGCTAGAATACGCCAGTACTTTCCTGGAAGAAAGTCATAATGAAGGGGGTGTCCCTGATAAACCACAACAGATAGGTACTTTTTAGCATTCTTAATGCGATCTAGAAGTATGAAAACTGTTTCTGTTAGACTACCGTCCATGTGGCATAGCAGAAGACGTGATTCAGTTTTTTTTTCTGTAGTCACTGGTCTAATAACGCCATTTAAGACACGGCCTTTAGGCGCTGGATGTGGACGGTTCGTTGGATTGTGACCTTAAAACACCGGTAGTCGTCCCCTTTTTAAAGTCCATGATCTGCGGTTCCCTCTATCGGCTGTTACAATGCCGAACAGCCTACCTTCCCACAACTATCGATGAGGTGTGGGTGCCCACCACTGGCCCGGCGACTGCTGCTCCACCCATTGTCCATCCACTGTTGGAACATCCTAACTACAGCACTCTGCCGTTCGCAGAGTGCTGTAGTTATGATGCACAAGATTCCCAGTTTCCGTAATACTAAACTCTTCAAACTGTAGCCGATAATCATCCCTTTTACGAAGTCCTTCAGATCACGTCCATTGCCCATGTCGATATCACGAACCTGGCACATTCTTTGCCCATGCCACGAACCTGCAGTATCACATTTAGCGGTACTCACCATGACATGTGTACCCCCAAGCGGGAGGAACGTCCGATTGTAGAAAACCCGTATGTGATCAGTGTTTTGATTGGACTGTGTATAAGATTAATTACTGCATCTTCTCTGAGTGAAACGAACATCTTGCTGATGACCATAATTTCGATTCTGAAATATCTCAGGATTGGAGCTGATAACATCTCATACTTTTGCCTCCTAAATATATCTGGAGTAGATATTTTTATAATTCTGAACTTCTTCATAGACTCAAAAGGTACCATTCTGCAGAAAAATAATTCTTAACTAGGAAAATGTCCTGTAATTGAACATATTCATTCAACGTCGAGATTTAAATCAATCCTCTCAGGACTTCTAGGATATCTAGGTAAAATTGTAACCCAATATGTTCCTAGAAACTAGTGTGGAAAGACCACAGAGGTGTCTGCCCAAAACAAGTAGATCTGGAGAGCAAAACACGTTAAAAATGAAGAATTTACATTTTCAGAACCAGATAAAAATGATTCTGTTTTCTAAACTTCTGTATTTCGAGTTTATAGCTCACACTATCGATTTCAAGATAGCATTATTGTTATGTGAATATACCGCGACATTATATGGATTGTTTCTTAGGAGGAGAGCAACAGGGAGAATGGAAGCAGGAATAAACTACAGTGAACAGGTGATTGGGGATGACTCAACTTTGTAAGTAGACGGTGGAACTATTTCCAAAACACCCACACTTTCCCTTGAGGACCTCTCGGCGCTATCCTCTGTCACTTCCATATAAGATGGCCTTAACCATGATGCTCTTCACTGAAGAATCGAGATACAGTCTAGTCGGGTTCTCCGGTACTTTCATTTGGAGGGATCGTGAAACACTCCATTACGCTGACATCGTGGAAAAAGAGGCGTTTGGAGATAAGTATTTGGTGATTGCTCGTACAATAAATAAATATTTTAATAAGAATTAACTGACTTGTGACCATATCCTGAACGGTTGTGACCTTAGCGGTTGTAACGGCTATAGTCACAACCTTCTGTCCTTCCACGCCGTGCGAAGCTGGCTTGTATTCATTCCTCTTCCAATGGGGGGATGTTTTTGTGTGCTTTCGTTAGCAAAAAAAAAAATGTATATATGTAGTGTGCGTGTGCAGAGGGCCATAAAATGTTAGCAGCTATCTAACGCGCTGAGCAAAAAGTTCGCTTCAGTTTGCAACTCTGAAAGTTACAGAACAACTCTGTAAGCTGTTTCCTATTAGCCGACCGCGTCAACGATTCATACGCTCATAAGTGTACACACGCACTAGTGGCGAGGATTGAACGCACTCTGTTAGGGAAGCGACTTTTATACATACTAATTGTATCGAAAATAACTGATGTTCTTTAACGAAACTCGTTTTGATTCTATCAGTATATTTTTATGAAAATAAACACATCTTACTTGATACCCTCTGGAACTGATCTACGGACCAAAGTTTGGAAAACGCGGATTTAGCCCGTGGGCATGTTGTGAATGCATGTTTAAAGTCATGCACGTTGAATTTTCGAACCAACATGACGTTACAGAAATATGATTATAAACTTTTTAATAGCACTGAGGGAAAATTAGCTAATTTCTGATAGATTACTTGTAATCTCTTATCTCGGTAGGCTCCAGACAATGTTATTACTCTGTTTATATTGATCAGAAACAGAGTAATTCTTTGCAGCTTCATTCACGTACGCACTCCCACCCTACCAGCAGTAATTACGATAGCAAACCAACCACCCAAACTAATTACGCAGAATAACATGGGGCCAGTGACCTCCGTGTACTTATATTAATAGGACTTGCGTCTGGTGGATAAAATGATTCGAATTGACATATCGACAGTTTTATTGTTTATTACACCCAGCAAGAAACTACGAAACATATCGACAAAGAATTTAATATGGGTAGTATTTGAGCTGCTTTACTGTTCCTGGTTTGTCACTGTTAACGAGTGCATATTTTCTAGTGCTGTACCAGTAACAAATCTGCAATTCCGCATTAATATTCTAACGTAACTTATTTATTTCGTTCATTTTTTATTTAGCAAAACACGAAGTAAATTAAACGAGCACTACTTGGGGGGGGGGGGTTAGAAATATACATAATACTAATAGAAACAAAAAGAATTACCAGTATACATAGAATTTACACAATACTCACAAATGTTATAGTCGAAACTGCTGTAAATATTTTTTTATATGGCATTTTTACATAAAAAAATTGTAAGGGTCATATCTTGGAATATTATTTCAACATTTGAGATGATGCTCCTAAAACATCTATCAAGCTTTTAGGACTCTTTTAAAGGGAAGGGCAGTCAGATTAATTAATGAACCTTCATCAACAGGCTCTCTCTTCACTCTCTGTCACACACACACACACACACGTTTAGTGTCTGCTGCGTGTCTTTTCTGTGTATACTTCCACGGGCGCTGTTCTTCTAAACTCTTATCTGTAATTCGACCGCTTGTAGTCTGTATATGTGTCTCAAATAGGCAACCTCCATTCCTTGCTTAAATCCCTCCCATCTTGTCTGGCCCTGTGAAGGAGCCCACGAATACGTTCCCTGCATTATTACAACCCCGCCAATAGAATATGGCGATGCTGTTTTCGCCATATTCTGATCCTTCCACCACGGTGAAATAACAGGAATTGGTATTCATCAGACCAGGCTAACGTTTTGCAACCTCCTTCGTCTACTGCAATTGGGTGTTTCTGTGTCCACTGTAAACGCACCTTCGTCTTTTTTTTCTTTTTTTTTTCTTTCTGATAGAAGTGGATCCAGTTCTGTCGTCAACTGTTATATCTCTTCTTTAACAAGGTACGACGAGTTGCGCGTTCTGAAATGCCTTCCTGGTTACCACTGTTACAATGAGTTATTTGACTGACTGTAGCCTTTCTGTTATCCTGCACAAGCCTTGTTAGCCTCTTGCAACAACGAGTTGGATGTTATTTAGTCGTATGTGAAGACTGCAGCAGTGTTGCAGTTTCCGAGATACTCGTGTCATCGTGTCTGGCGCTGAACATCATGCTAGATTCGAAGTCACTTCGTTTTACCCATTCACGCAGTGAATTATATACATACACCATCCCTACGTACTTGCTCCCCCGCTTTAGAATGTATTCTATGAACATGAGATGTTGTTATTCAAGGAGCGCTCTACTTCGTGAAAGAGTAGTGTACATAATAAAGTGACCATTCAGTGCACATTTAGCAAACTAATAATAGCGAACTGAGAACATTGCTTGCCTGTACATATGCCATGTTATGCATGCATTCTTCCAATCAGCATGCTGCAAAACAATATATGGATAACCTAAGCGACGCGTATGAAAGGAAGAAACATTTAACTGTCGGATTTCTACTTATCTGAATATAATGAAACTTTGCATGGCTTGGCAAATCTTCATGCAAGTTATAAACTCTCATGAAAATCTGTCCATTAGAAGTCCAGTTATTAGATGCGGACGGAGGACTTGTTGAGGATAATAGCCGCTTTACACATATAAGAACGCTTTAAAAAATGTGTTAATTTTGAAATCAGCGTAGCAAACTTCGCGAAGGTAACATTACAAGAGGACCTCAATTCTGCAATTTCGAGAAGTCTTCTGTTGATTTCAATGAGCTTTGCTTTTAATGTTATAAAAAAGTATGTTGCAGAATTATGGAAAACTTACGGTAAAATGCATAATAAAATGTAGTATCTACGATTATTCTATTTTGCTTTGACAGTGTTTTTTGTGTTTCTCTGAAGCTTTGCCGAGAAAGAGGCAAAGTGACGTTTCCTTGTCAATTTACCTGTACGGGGAGCTGACCATGCGGTAATGCAATGCCATCCATTATTAATAACAGGATCACAGAGCTTCCAAAAAATTTCGCATTACCTAGACAACTCTGGAATGAGGATTAACCGAAAGTTTCGACCCCAAATTCGCTTCCGCAAAATAGAAACCTTGGTAAATTAAATGGGAAGCCTCAGATGGCATGCCCAATAGTATCCTCCTGAAATAACTTACTGGCCTATACGCAGTTGAAATTTGGGTGCCTGATGTTCCAACGTTAAGAAAATTTTATGCAAAAGAGTGCTGGCTCTTGAGCTCGGCGACTTATAAGCATCATACCCACTTCCTCACAAAATTGGACTTATTCAAAATGGCGATGCATATATCTACCAAGGTTGCTAACAATCATTAGTATTATCAAAAAATAATATATATGTATGTTATTTAACCGACACCAGAGCTTGTAACTCATATCGATATGCTGTATTTGGTCTGTAAAATGTGTGTTCACGGGCATTTGCATGTTTTGTGGACTGAAAAATCTGGAATAACTCACGGAACGCTATTTCCACCTCCTGAGATCGGCTAACTGCAGATTCGATTGAAGAAGTCTTTAAAAATTCCCCCAGTCTGTGAAAGGACTCAAACTCGTGGCCCAGATATATAACGTCATGCAGATGATGGATTTCAGAAATTCTATATAAACCCTCGAAGAAAAGCAATCTCAAAACATGTAGTAGGGGGGGCATACAGAAAAATACGATATACCGAATGGTATTCTTAAAATATGCCTTAAACGGAAGAATTTCAGTAAAAGCATACCCGTTCTATAAGACCAGTTAAGAATTATAAATTAATAAATAATCCAATATATTCATTAGGTTGGCTTTCTAGCAACAGGTAGGGCACTATGACTCTTTGCCCATTCTTTTTTTTTTTTTCTTAAAAAAATTACATTAGTTCTTTCGGTAACAATACCAAGCCAGTAGCATTTGGATGGTTTAGGTTATTTATGAAAATATTCAAATTTTCGAAAAAACTACACGTAAAAGTAAATGACCAAAAAGGCAGTTCAAGGTAAAACAGAGTAATGGTGGAAGCGATACACTTCGGACAACGATGCTCATTCAATTTATTATTGTGTCACTTACAGTATAAGGGTTATTATTACTCAAGTTATGGTAAATAATGTGACTTAGTAATATGCATGAAGGGTGGAAAATAAGCCATTTGGATTGCATCTTTTCTAAAGAAAAATGTGAAAACTGCTCTCGATTTTATGATTTAGGAGTTTGCTCTGTAATTTGAATCCTTAAAATTAGACTGATACAACGATTGAATTGCAACGTTTTTTAAATTTTAAACTTTGTTTTCTTTATTTTTTTCTGTCTGAAGGTATAGAATATATTTGTGTTTATTTTAGCTAAATATTTTTTTCCCATGTCTTTTGTTGGTTTATTTTTCAAACTACATATAAATTATTTATCACATTATATAATTAGTGACACACAATTAATAGGCTCTTATCCCTTATGTTGTAATTAATAGGCATCTTAGACACACAATTAATAGGCATCTTATCCCTTACGTATGGGGCATATGACAATTATACTCGTATGATCTTTTCAAATTTTTAATATTGTTCCATATCAGATAAAACATTTATTATATTTATTCATGAACGAAAAGGAATAGATTATTTTATTACGGTGTTAGCACTTTATCAAAAGCGAGTGAATAAATAAGACACTCCTTCAAGTGTAAGGGATTTATTAACTACCGCTACCACTTATGGGCCGAAATACCTACCTCTGAAGTTGTTTGGGGTGATGAAACAGTAACGGGTTGTATAGTAGGATATATGGAGTAGGGGTGGCCCGCACAACATGCAAATCGGAATTGAACACACGCGTATATTCATGATACACACAGAGGCAATATGGGATTTAGAAGGTCATGTGCTGTGTACGTCAAACTTCGGTCTTCAACACGCAAAACTGTAAACACGCATTTGAGCAGACAAAATATACTATAAACACCTTGAGGTACTGTGTCCAAAGTGGTCCATGCCGAGTCGGAGTCTAACCCACCCAAATGCAATCAATAAACAGTCTGTAAATATACAAACTCACTGTGCGATACAAATTGAAATATTTGGCGAAGAGCCGTATATTTATTCCCTATTAGCGGAAACCCACGTTTTTGTGTTGTAGGCTGTGACAAAATAAGCTTTATGTTTTGTAAAAACAATGATTATTAACCTTATAAGTGCGTTGACCGATTCATGGCATCCCACTTTACGTTGCGCAAGGATACGCTGTGTCATGTTGGTTCCATGCAGACAATTGTAGTGAACAGTGCTTTAAACTGATGCTCATTCAGCAATGTGTAACGGCAGCAGTTCAGTCCATTTTGTGAATTCTGTTTCTTTGATCGATTAAGTCTTAGCTTGGCAATAAGAAATTTTTCTTTTGATGTTCTTAGAAGTGCGTGGTAATTGCATTGTCTGAAACTCGAAAATTCAACTGGAGTTAAGAGCCTTGTAATGGTATGAATTTTGATACGCTTATAACAACATCGTATATTCATAACATATCCTTGCAAAAATTTTCATTTTAATATTTGGCATATTTTATACGGGATAAATATTTTAATTCTATGAGTTAGCATGATGTGACAAGGCCTTTACTAAGTCCTTGTCACATCATGCTAACCGGTAACATGCGCGTCTATGGATTCATTTTAGGGGAATATCACTGTTTAAGTTGTTTATATTCGGATTTTAGAAATCAAAAAAAATTAACGTTCCTTGCTAAATGGCATTTTGGTATGAATACAGCGGGTTCAGTATCTACATGTTAGTTTTGGTTTAATTTTTATTTTCATAAAATGCGGTTGAAATTATAATATTTACGATCATTCGTTTAATTCTAAATGCACTGCTGCTGGTTATAATAATTTGTGTCTTTTCTGTATTGCATGAATTGAGGTTTTAATAATTTGTTTTCTAATTCTTTCTTTTTTTATTTATTTGCATTATTTTAATTTATAGTATTTTATAAATTATTATTTAATTTATTATTTTATAATAGGATATCCTTCCTTTATAGAACAGACAGCCGATTGAACAGAAGTCTTTTTTAGGCCTAAAAGATTGTTCTATCACATATTGCCTCATATTTTATATCTGTTGCTTAATATTGTAGCGTATAGAACGTGCGAAAATTTAATTTTCTTTCCAATTTCTGCCCCTAATGAATATTTTTTACAAGATTTGTGTCGTTTTAGGGCCCTAACATGCGTTTTTCTGTTCTTGTCTGTTTAACTTTCATCAAATTTCCTCGAAAACAGACGAGAATCATATTTTTGTCCTAGTCCAAACATATTGCACAACATTTGCGGGGTATAGGCCAATATCCAATAAAATTAATGACATTAGCAACATAACTACTGTATTATAACTGTCGCAGCGTCTTCATAAACCCTGCCCATCTTGTAAACACACAGTTTGCAGAGAGTTATCTGTGGTGTTTACCCAATTGTAAGGTCAAGGTCTGCGGGTAGAACTTTAATAAATTAATGGGATAATTTCTCTGGTTAGTATTAGTCCAGTACCAGTGCCTATCCCTCATCATGATTGTCACATGAACAGTATTACAAATATGTTTTGAGTAAAATACACGAAAGTTTAAAAATAATTTCTTTAGTTCAAGTTTATTAATTTTACTAAGTGTCGATGCACTTTACTCTATTCCTTGAAACTGTTGCGAGTTTAAAATGGATTTTGCTTTATCAAATAAATAAAATAAAACCAGTTAAAGCTTTATTCAAAAATGCTTTGTAAAACATATCTCGATATTCAATAAATATCAGGGCAATTTGTGCTAACATTAGAATTACACGCACGCTTTCTACTTAAGCAGTCAAGTGAAAACAAATCGCATTTAAAACCAGCAAAGCTCTTCCCCCCCTTTGGACTAGTCACGTGACAATTTTTAATCGTAGCTTAATCTGAAAGTTTTGCAAAAAAAACAAATGAATGCTGAGCTTCAATTAATGAATTTACATGATTTATTAGAGATACAATTGTATAGAATATTATTGAAATATGAAGAAACACATATGAAATCTGCTCTCGCTGCGTACGTAAAAAGACAAGATTGTAAAAATTAGTCTCTCTCATATTCTGACTTAATGACTGCAGTGTTGGTAACTTGATCTTTCGCCCCACTTGAATGGAGAAAACTATTATTCCAAGCAGTTGCCACTAAACTCCAGTAAAATGTTCACAGAAACTATAAGAAACAGTATTTTTCTACAGGTTACCACAGCATATACATAACTGCTTTACTAGTTCGTTGCTTTTTTTTTCTAACCGATGCCACTAGTACAGAGAAGTTTGGTTCATTTTTGCTACTGTATTGGTGGAAATTATTGTTTCTTTCGTGGGTGGTTGATTTTAGACCACGGTGAACATTTCATTTAAAAGCCTTAAAATAAGCAGGAGTCATTTAAGAATTATACATACACATCAAAGTATGATAGACCGATCAATCCATTACATCAGCAGTATTCAACCATTTCTTTCTCATGTGACATCATTTACAGGAAACAAGTTTGACACAATTCTGCAAATTCCATTACTAAATAACATACTTCAAGGGGGTGAGCAACCGCCGTTTACTTAACCAGCAATCACCTCGTGATTGGTGGTTAAGGGATAGAATGGATGCATACATCGGAAATGGGTTTACCTATCGACAAGAAATTTGTCTTCTAACAATATTCTAAACAAGTTCTCGAGATTTAAGTACTGTTAAAATTTATAACAGTGTTTCTGTGGGATTTTACTGGGGGATTGTTGAATCTGAATTGGGCTTAATTTCTCCATGAATCATAAAATGCATTGAAAATTGGTGCCCATCCGACTTTTAAAGCGAAGTCAAATCAAAATATATGCATCATGTTTCATTTGGATAGACAGAACACAGTGTGAGCGAGGTGTGTTTATTAAACAGCGACTGCCGTTTACGGTGGGTTATAAAGCAGGATACCGATAGATCATTCTCAGCACAAAATACAATGAGGTAAGGAATTCTTTCGATGCATATAGACAGGAAAGTAAAACAACTACAAGAAACATTACTAAAGTAGTTAACATAATATTATATGGTAAAGGATGGAGAGAAACTGTACATTATGGCCGAACTGTCACGGCCTTCAACAGCAAAAGACAGTCTCAACTGATCCAAAACAAAAATGTTAATTTCGTTTGGGTGAGTGTCCCGCATGTGTCATACCATTTTAATATAATGATGTACCTTGTTTGGCATGTGGGTCGTGCGTTGAGCGCCGCTGCGTTCCGTGTGCTTAAGTACAATATATCACAGTGATTCCCAAACTTCTGAGGTCTACGGACCCTTTCAAAAGTCAAAACAAAGTTTGCGAACCCCTATATATACACTGAGTGATCACTGAATTATGACCACCTACCTAATACTTCGTAGGTCCTACTTTTGCCCTCAGTACAGCAGCTATCCGACGTGTCATTGATTCAACAAGATGTCGGAAGCGTTCGGGAGGGATGGCAAACCAAGCTGTGTGTAATGGGTCAGCAGTGCAGGTATGGGGGTGATTGGTGTATCCATACGCCTGATATGCCTTTCCATAAAAGGTAAAGTGCAGCCATTATCAACCCACTGCAGGATGGAAGCCTCCTCAACAATTCATGCTGAGGGAAATGGACCATAATCTGCCACGCTGGTCCAGTGCGGATTGGCAGATCGATGCCTTTCCATAGTGTCCCACAAGTGCTCTATGGGATTGATGTTCGGTGGCCAATCGATATGCTGGAAGTCATAACTGTGTTCCTCAAATCATTCCTGCACATCAAGTGCCCGATGGCCTGGCGCATTATCATCTTAGAAGACACCATCGACATTCGGGAAAAAGTATAACATAGCGGGGTGTACACAGTCAGCAAGCAGTTGACGATAACGGAGACCACTGATACGTTGTTCCACATGCACCAGAGGTCCCAGTTCTTGCCAGTGAAACATGCCCCATACCATACAACCGCCTCGGTCGGCCTGCATGATGGATGAAGAGCCTCATGTTGTTGACGCCAAATCCGTACACGACCGTTATTTACTCGACGGTGTGGAGTAAATAACGTGACTCATCCGACCAGCATACCTTCTTCCAGTCTTCTAACGTCCAACTTGCATGCTCTTTGCACCAGGTGGGTCTTTTACGCCGAGAATCTTGATTAGGAGAGGATGCCGTAGGGGTCGTCTGTTGGTATAACTCATACGAGCTTGCGACGCATGGTCATGCCAGATATAGTTCCGCGTTGGCCCATGTTGTATTGGGTAGTCAACTCTTCAACTGTGCTGCGCCTGTTCGCCTACGAGTCGTCGGACTCGGCGCTAACCTCAACCTTTTGCTGACCTTTGCAGTTTGCCGTCGGGTCGTTGTTTGACTATTTTGAAGCCAGTCCTGGTACACTTTAACTACGGCGGCTCTCGAACACCCCACCAGTTCAGCCTTTGGGAAATCGAGGCACCAGCTCGTCGAGCACCCACAATCTGTTTTTTTTTTATCAAAGTCCGATAAATCCTTCCTTTTATCCCATTACGCTTGGAATTTTACTATCCACTGAACCACTGACACCTTATCTATGCTATGTAGGTCGACTAACTCCGTACACACACACACACACATATATATATATATATATATATGTGTGTGTGTGTGTGTGTGTGTGTGTGCGGGTGTGTGCGTGTGCGTGCACTAGGTTTTCTGAAAAGAAAATTGAGAGTTTTATGTTTAAAACAACTCAACTTTATTCTTATTTTTCATAAATATATAATAAAATCTTTATTTATCATCAATTTTCTATACATAGAACGAATAATTTGACTAGTTGCAGAGGGTACGTTTCGCGGACCCCCTGGAATTGGTCTACGGACCGCAGTTTGAGAAACGCTGATATATCAGAAGCCAGTATAAGGAGGCACGTTGTCACATTCCTAAGTACAATTTCAAATGGAAAATCCATTATCAAAAAGCATTGCTCTTGTCGCATTCGGAAAGATCAACAAACACGACTTCTGTTGCACGACAGAAATTCTGTTCGAACGATTTCCACAATTTAATGTCAAGGTGAAAAATGCTGTCCTTGATAATCACAGTATGAGCTCGCCTTACTGGAATACTAGGATGCAAAGAAAATAAAAATTCTGCTTTTATTTTGTTTGGAAAATTTTTACCAAGTTCATAAAACACTTAATGAGGTGGAATTATTGACCTTACCTTCAGTTTCTGTCTAAGATGAAGCTTAAAAGTAATTAATTCTGTAAGACCTCTTCAATTAACGCTATTATTTTGCTTATTTCAGCCCATACACAATGAAAACGTGTGTGTGTGTGTTCTGAGAAACACGCGCTTATACAAGACATAAATACACTCAACTAAATATCGCCTAAGATGCTGATGTATCGTATAAGTAGCAATAAAAATAAAGGTTTAAACATTCCTTTGAAAAAACTTTTTACATATTAAAAGGGTATCGAAATACAAAGTCTGCGTGTTGCGCAAGTTCCGTTAGTTTATTACATGTTCATATACCTCTATGAAAATAGTGATACATAACAGCACTGAACGCTCAATTTTATGAAAGTATGATAAAAATTCTGAATTTTACAAAATTTCGAGAGTCGTACTAGTCAGGAAATTGTGTATTCTTGCGCCACTGTCAATACTTTTAAAATATGTAGTATACTTCTTTCACTGGCGCGGCCTACTAATCCTAATTTTGAAATCCCCCGAATACTAAACATAAATCAGATTATGGGCGATTTAGCCGCTGTATAAATTGTTGGCTAATAATAATTTAAAACAAGTTTTTGAATTTACAAAATTGCACATTTTAGACGCTATACTTATTCAAATTTTAAATACAAATGAGATTTTTTGTATTTCAACATATGCAGTAATATACGCTGTTATTGGATCGTTGGCTTTGTTAATTTAAAAAAATAAAATTGCGCGTATTAATTAATTTTAGATAAAATCCGGCTAAGGTAATCGGATTATCTTTAATACAGTCATATTTCATACCAATATTCATATAAAAATACGTGCTAACAAATTCACTTTATTAAAAATTATCCGATGGCATATTAAAAGCGATTAATTTGATCTGAATAATTTCAAGTTACCTGATTGCATCGTAAAAATGATGAATGAACTAGTCATGATCCACGTTGCATCATCCCACGAAACTTGCGGTCCTTCCTTCCCACGCGAAGGTACCCCATGTGGACTGAGGGGCGAAGATATGACATCCGACACATTCGATGGCACCGTTGTAATTTCCTCGCTCATTTTTATAATCGCCTTTTTAACTTCTGTGCATTTTCCTCGATATCGCTTCAGCACGTGTCACTTAATGCTGCCACCATGGTCACTACAAAACTGATACTCGAATATGGGAAGGCGCACGTTCCACTTTTCCCGCTCAACAAGTGCGTACCGCAGAGAAAACAGCTTCACAGGCGCAAAGCGATCAAGCCGAGTTGCGTGAACTGCAGCGCACGACGAAATTGTAGCGAATTGCGAAGTGTCTTTCGCCCACATGCAGTCACCAGTGCTTGATAATAGATGAAGACGGTTTTTTAAGTAAAATTATTTTGTTCTAAACACGCAGATGCAGAAGTTTAATAGGCAGCATTTATTTCAGAACCAGAGGTTTACAAATACATGAAAATAAAAAAGAGAATTTCTTGATATTATTTTCATGTCAGGGCCGCCGTAGCCTAGTGGTCAGGCACGCGGGTGCATAAGTACACGTGCCTTGAGTGACCGGGGTTCAAGCCCGTGACTACTGAATACGGTGCTGTTTCTTGTATTCTGTCTATCTTGTGAACTCCTCTGACCGTTTGGTCGTCCCGGAGTATAAACAGAAAATTTATTTTATTTATAAAGAGAGAGAAAGATGTCCAGTCGTACGAGCTGTAATTTTGTTCACCCGATTTTTTTTTTTTTTTTTTTTGTGAAGAAAAAGGATAAAACTGTTTTTTTTTTTTTTTTTTTTTTTGATTAATGAATCTCGTAAATGAGAGTACTCATCAGTGTTTCATTTTGAAAATTTAAATATCGCCCAGTAAAATCTAAAATCTGACGGCTATTTACAAAATGCGTAGAAATACCCTTAAGAAATATCTGTATAATTGGACCAATAGAAAACCCGGAAATTATTTATTTTATTTATTTATTATTTTTGTCATACATATCGCGCAGGCTATCCATATACCGTGTATTACGTTTGTTGCCACGCGCTATTTGGAAGAATGAATGAGCAATGTGGCTGATGCGCAGAAACGAAGTATTCTCGATTCACGCATAAAAGTCGTTGCCGTTTGCTCGTTTTTAAATCATGAATTGTTACTGTTTTAAAACGTGCCTGAAATGTAACGCACCGCGAGAATTAACTAACTTTTTTTTTTTCTTTCTTTACAATTTAGTTACTTTGATTCATATTCTGATTCCTGTTCTTTATTTAAGGTACTGCTGCAGCGCGAAAATATATTAATTAAATGTGTTAGATCGTGTGTTAAAAACCTCGGAAATATAAAGTACCGGAATTGAACTGTATTGAATACAGTTCAATTGAATTGAGTGCATTCCTTGTTTTGTTGAGAAAAAAAAGTCTGGGGAGAGGGGGAAAAACATGGACAATCGTGCGAACCATTGTGACCACAGCGTGAAAGTATCCATAATTTTCTCATTTATCAGCGCTCCGGAACAGAACTTATACAGTAGAGGAAAGTTTTGGAACTTATGGAAAACTTGCTACAGCGTCTGTAATTATTCCTCAACTTTGAGTTGCTGACCGAAATCGAACTCAGGATTTCTCCGCTGTTCTCGGCAATCATGTGGAAATGTCCACTGCGCTGTCAGCTGGGCGGAAGATATTATAAATACACTAGTGTTGATCGCTTGTCAGTGGCGTTCCCAAAATTTTCCAAAAGTACGCTGAAGGCAGTGTTCCAGGGAATCGTGAGGCTTTAATGATCAAGGGGAAGTGCTGTAATCCCTTTAGTCCCAACATGGGATCTCCACTGTACGTTGTAACTTAGGAACAAAAACTTAAATAAATCAAAACATTTTATTAGATTATGGCAAAACATTAGAGTTTGTAAATTAGTTCATAAGAGGGCAAAAACGGCGATTCGATAATACAGGAAACTACTTCAATAAGGCTCCTCATACTGAGAAGGTTATTCTTAATTAAGTCCCAAATATTCATTCCCATTCTTGATTAATGGCTGATGCATACTCAGTGTGGTTTTGTAAGGGGAAGAGCGTCTGTGGTCGGCAATCCTTTGAGTAGCTAAGACATTCTCTGTTAAGTTAAAGTCTGGAGATCTGGCTAGCCATTTCATATAGGTCATTTCTAATTAAAAAACACTTGATAAAGTTTCCCTAGGGGAGTTTTATGAAGATGTGTGTTATCATCCGTTAAAGGAAAATCTGGACCAATTGCTCCTACAGAAAGGCAAACTTAGCGGTCAAATTCATGAGAACTTCTCTTAGGAACACCAGAAGATCAGTACAGCCAGTGACAGTTGTGGTGCTCAATATTCCCTTTTATGACTCCTTCGATCGATAGTGCCCCTATATACAGTAGATTCGGCGAATGTTGCAGCAAGTTGTTCTATGAGTCACATTCAGCTACACCTGGCCACTTCGACTTGACTTTGTCCTACTTCCATTCTCCGTATTGATAACCAGCTCAAAGAATTATCAAAAGAGCATATTTACATTTTCACGATGATCATTTTCGACTTGAAATCAGTAGCGTGAGCGATAACTAATTGGAAAAATTCCGAAAATTCTGATTTTAACTGGATAACGATTGTAATGTCAAAACGGGTTGTAGTACTTTGTTTACGAGGTCAGATAGAGATTGTTTTATTTTATAAATATTAGTTTCTATTTTAACATATAAAACGCAAACCTTTTAGCTTTGATTCAATGGTAATAATCTCAATTTAACCAAGTAAAGGTGGATCGAAACAAAAGTTCCACTTATATCAGAGAAGTCTGTAAAAGTTCTCTCCAAGATAAATGATGCTCCATTAATTAATGGAACAATAAAACTTATTACCCAACAAATCAAATGAGTAACAAGAAGACCTCATAGATAGAAACAACGAGCAAATTCAAATCAGCAAGCTAGCATAAACTTTAAAACTGAATAAATGAAAAGCATAGAAATTTTAAGAGGAAACTACATTACTTCAAGTAGTGGTATCGTATATGACGGTGTTAAAATCAGGAAACTACATTACTTCAAGTAGTGGTATCGTATATGACGGTGTTAAAATCACTCAATAGTGTATACGTGAGACAAGTTCACAATCGGAGATGCACAGAAGCACGTATAGCTCCTAGATAAACCTTTCTCGCTTTACGTGGCTGCTGAAATATGCGCATTCAAATACAGAACGGTTTGAACGAAGAAAATTAAACTATTAATTACTTAATTGTTCAATATTGTTGAACAATTAAGATTATCTAATCAGAGTCACTGTCATACACTTGTTTATTCCAAACATTATGAAGAAAGTGAATCATCAACTATTGCGGTGTAAAAAGTGTATATTGATGAATTACAGTGGACAATATTAAAGAAAATTAAATAAATATAGCCAAAATTAAAACTGTTGATTCCATCTAATTGTAATAGTGTAATTTCAAAACTTATAGTCAGAAGCTGATATCCCGTCAGGAATCGAGTTATGTAGGACGCTTTTAGGAATATACGTGATGGGAATAGGAATATACGTGATGGGAATAGAAATATCCTGGAGTGGCCAATAAGGACCTGCTGATTTGACCAATGAAAAAGCTGTCACTTTGTTGTATCGTTCGTTCTTCATCCATCCTTACAGTGCTCTTAAGTTGTGTATTTATTGTCTTGCAGTGTTAAAATAAGTTTTATTTTGCTTAAAAAACTCAAAAAATCTGAAGTTTTTATGAACCAGCGCATGAAACTGAAATATCTGTTTAAATTGTGGAAAATTCCCACCGAAAGTTTTGACGTGCATGAAGACGTTTTTATGGAATCTACAATGTCAAAAGGGATGAGTTCCTGAATGGCTAAAATAATTTTCTTAAGGAAGAACAAACGTCCATGCCGATTTTTGTTATGCTATCTGACTACGGCGAAAATTGAGAAACAGGTTCTGGAATTTCCATAGTATAATCAAAGAATGACTATTGAAATGATAACAGAACAAATGGGATGGATGGATAAAGAGACATATTTTAGTCATTTTTCTGACATTTACCTTCAAGTTCTGGGCAATTTGAGAAGAAAGGTGTTGAGAAGAACCTCAATCTCTGATTTCGGGTCCATCTGACAATTTTTGTTTTGTTTTTAGATAAAACCTCGATAAAAAAGACAGGTTTTGAGCCCATGGAGGAAATAAAGCAGTACTAAGACGGCACTAAAACATAAATCAGTAATCGAGTTCCAGAAATGATGCCAGTTGTAGCAGAAGAGAATGACTTCGTGCAGTTGCCCAAGGGAAGTAGATCGAAGAGGGAGGATAAAAGCATATAACCAGTAAGTTAAACTTTAACTTGCTTATAAATTTATTTCTAGAAAATGTTTCCATATCTCTTATTTTCATATAATAAATCTAGGGGATCGCGAATACATGACTGACTTCTGATAATCAAATGAAAAGTCATTTTTCTTGTGTAATAGATATTTTACAGGTGAAATCAGTAAACGGTAATCATAAATCTAAAATATAGCTTTTTGATAGAGATGATGAAAAGAATATATGGTACTTTAGTTTTTTCCAGAGTCTCATACACTAATTTTACACTTCACTTTTCCCCCTATGTAAAACGAAGAGTATTACTCAATATGGCTGAGTCCCATCTTTCCTGTTATTGTTATTAAAGTACTTTAATGGAACTTTTGGTCCTTCGTCGCTTACCCTGCCCACATTTTCAGGGAAGCAATCAAACTGCGAAAAATGAACTTTCAGGGACATTTCGGCATCCCTAGGTTTTGTAGTCTTCTTGAAGTTCTGTAATAGGTCTCAAAGTTTTCTACTCGTTTGTTTCCTCGGATACCTTTAAACCTTATTTTGAAGAGATTACTATGCAAATAATACTAATTATTTGCATAGTAATAATACTAATTAATTGCATAGCAATTTTAAGAAATATTTCTTAAAATTACTGCTGTTTATAGAAGATTTAGGGTAAAGTTTAGAGAAGATATATTTCTTCTCTAAACATTGTATCACCTAATTTTGGAAACATTCATCTTAGGCAGTTAAAATGATCACCTACTGTTACCTAGTGCTTTCAAAGCATAGTCCATTGCCCCAGTTTTCTGGGACACTAAATAATAAAAAAAAATATCTGGTTAGAAAAGCAGTTACATAAAGTGTGGCCCTTCTAGGCGCTAACGATATCAATACAAATAAGCCTCTGGTGGGGCACTTTCTACAAGTTTTTGATATATCAAGAGTGAAATATTCTCTGCTTGTCTCGTAAGGGTACAGCTGGTTTGTTGCTTGAATTAGGATGGTATGTTTTGGCTCTCAGTTGTTACAAAATGTCTTAAAAGTGTTCAATTTGATTTATATAGTGGATAGAAATGACAGGTTTGGCCATACTTTTATCCTTGAACTACTGTTCTACTGACGTAGTTAGTGTTACGGATCATTGTCATGCTGTTACAAATACGGGCCTCTCTTCAAAGAATTGCCACAATGAAGATAAAGTAGAATTGTTAACATGTCATAAGAGATATCTGCATTCGTGGTTATATCAATAAGAGCCAGCGGACGAGGTCCAAATCACAAAAACAGGCGCATTCCATCTACTGCCACCGCCGAACTTCACTGTTGATGCAATGCATTCTGGATGAAACCATTCTTCGGGCATATCCCACAGCGAGGTGTGTCCATTTGATGCTTGGATTGTGTTGTGACAATCGCTGCACATCGCATTGCGCTCATTGCTACAAAATAGGAGGTTACATGCATTTCTGGGAAACAACGTCGACTTACAAGCTCCAACGCAACCATAATAACGCATTATATGAAGTGTATTAGGATGTTTCCGACAATTGCCTTTGAGTGTCACATTCTTTCTACGATCAGCAATCTAAGGGACACCCTTGCTATGCGGAAACGAATTTCAACGAATTGTGAGGGATAAGTTCAAAACGAATTGAGGGATAAGTTCTTTTCTTCCCGTTCTCTTCCATCTGCCTATCATAGAGAGCAAACTGATACTGCCATTCACCTGACATATGACCTCAGTAATTAACTATTGCCTTATAGGGGCGAGGTATCCCATACACGTTTGAGGATAGTTTATTCGCTGTTTTTCTTTTTTCTATACGTTAATTACCCTCTTTCTGCTCTCTAAAAGAGTTTTTTTTTTCTGGATATTTCCGCTCAAAAGGAGGTGGTTATAACGGCTGTTCGCCATATATAGTAACTCTTGCAGTATATTCGAATCCACATTGATACCACAGAACATGGTAATATTCTTTTGGTCTCGGTCTTAGAAATAACTTCCTAGTCTCTGTACGGCCTTCCAAAGATAAAAATAAAATAAATTTATTTTGATTTTTTTGTGTAAAAAGTTTGCATTCTAATCCCGCTTCGACGGGAGAAATTTTGTTTATGGATCTTTTTTTTTCCCTTGGCGTACTTAATCAATCTCAGGACAGAGTTGAGTGGTTTACTCAATAAAAATTCCCGTTTTTCATTCCAGAAAAACAAACTAACCAACTAATAGAATACACACAAGTTACAGACATGACACTGACGCTGAATGATCTTAGCTGACTTTGCGCAAATCCAGAACAACCCAAATAATTCCGCTCATATAGAATATTCTCCCATGTTTGGTACTTTTCATTACATTCTCCCAAACACCAGAACCACTCCCACTATACCAATGAAATACTTCAGAAATTATGCTTTTTCGTGTTGAAAACACTAATCCGATTATTTAAAAGCTTTTCTTTTAAGATTTCAACAACTTTCCTTATCGATTTCTTTACTTATCGTAGTATGCTCACCATAATTTAGCATACACTTCAGATTAAGCGTAAAAGGAGTCATTGAAAGACCCTTGTTCGTGACAATAATTTGGATAATATTAGTAAAAGAAAAAAAAATTAGCAAATGCATTTATTCGGTTTCCCTTTTCGTGTCCGGTGTAATCAGAAACATTTGACCGTAATGAACACTTCCATGTGCAGTGCGTTAAATGGAGAGGGTTGTTCTCTAGTACAGTATTCGCAGCCTACTTTCCAAAAATGGAAAGCTGGCTCCTTGGATATTTGTAGGTTCTCCGTGAACTAGGCTGTGGATTTTTGTCACGTATTATACAGTAAAATCTCATTACAGCGAATATCGTTTATAATATTCGAAATCTCATTACAACGAATTTGGGTACCCAGAGTTTCTTCTTATATATATATATTTATATTCCCAGAAACCACCACTCCCACTCTACCTATGAAATACTCTGGGAATGAATTGTGCGCGCTGGATATACTAATCCGATCCTTAAAAGTTTTTTTTCTTTAACATTTCAGTCACTTTCCCTAGAGATTTTGTTATCTTTCGTTTTATGCTCACCATGATTTAGCATGAACTTCGTACTAAAGCTTTTCCCCCTTGGGAAACGCTTTTAGTACGAAGTTTCATTGCAATATTTCGAATCACTGAAATTTGCAATATTTATTGCAACGAAATTTCGGTGATTCGCGCACCCACGAGCAAATCGTAGTGTGAGTGAAAACCCTACACACTACCCCTCCTCGCGCATTAAATCGATAACTACAGCCTCAGTTGAAAATGCCTCCAGTTCCCCATGAGCTTCTCTCCGAGTATTTCAAAGTAGATCGCCCTTTCTAAACGAATGAAAAATCGCAAACCTAGTGTAGTGTCACAGAGAATGGTGTCCGTTCACATTGAATTTATACTATAAACTAGACCGAATTTGCAATGTATACGACAGTGGAAAAAGGAAACAGGATTTCCGATAGGAAATTATTCAGCGCCACGTGCTTAGAATATGATCGTGCAAATTTGAAGTTGCACGCAAGAGCAACTTCAAATTTGCATGGTCAAAGAAATTGTGTTTTGATCTAACATTTTGGAATGATTTAAATCAAAAAATGAGCGCCATTAGTTTCATTTGGAATTTTATTGTTTTGTGTTTTTTTTTTTTTTTCTAACAATATATCAGCAGTGCAGCACTGGTGTCACCAGTGTTGTGACACAGTTTTGCAGCAGATTTTCGAAGCTTTCATCAAACGTTGGGATAAATGATTGAAAGTTCATGGTGATTATTTTGAGAGAGACTGCATTCCTCTTTGAAACTACGTATAATTCCTTTTCTGTACTTTTCAAAATAAAATATTGGAGCCAGTAATTTCCGAATCCCCCTCGTAATAAACAGTATTTTTAAAGTACAGTTCCACTTGCGAAGGCCACTATTGATTACCCCCTGAGGGAAGTCAAAGTCAGATTGGCAAAAATGGCAGGAAAATCGATATTAACAAATGATTTTTCTTTAATTACCTACTTTTTGATCTAATTAACAGCATGGTACCTTTTCGTTTTTTACTTGTTTATATTCGCGCTGTAATAATTCTATCTAACTCGACAGGAGAACAATTGATTTCTTCTACACATTGTTTTTTTTTTAAAGTAAAGGGAACAACGTGTCCTTTTAACATCCTTTTTTTCCTTTCAGTAATCAAGTGAGCTTGCAAAGAGAACGTTGTCCTCATACGCCAACGTCCTTTGTACAAAAACAGAGCTATCCAAATTTCACTCCGAAAGATCAAGCATTTACACCGAGTGCTCGCTTTATTAGGCACACCTACAACTTTAATGAAATGCAGCACTCCTTCATTAATAGCACCGCTGTTTGCACCATGCCATATGAAATGAGTGGATACGGAGGACTTTTCATATTCTTGTATTTTATTTATTTAACTATATAATATGAACCACGCGCACTTGCACTCACTGGCCAAAAAATTAGCAATCTTTATTCAGTGTCTAGTAGGACCATTTGGCCCAAATTATAGCCAAGTACACGTCGTGGTATGGATTCTACTAGGTGTCTGAGAGATTCTAGCTCCAGATTTCACCATTTTTCCATCAAGTTCTGTATTGTGGTAGGTAGAGAACTGCGAAGTCAAACTGCCCTTTCCAGCATATACTAGACTTTATCAGTTGGTTTCAGATCTGAAAATTTAGGCGGTCATGGTAGAGTGGACGTTGAAAATTTTGGTAATGTTCCTCAAACCGTTCAGATATGTAATTTATGCACGGTGGATAGTTGCGTTGTCGTCTTGAGAGAATCCATAGCAATCCGCTTAAAACTGAAGCACCCCAGAGCGAAGTTGGTTCGATACGACAGAAGGATATTCATTAGAAATAATACGGCCTTCGAACAGTATGAGAGGACCCTGTTCGTACCAACAGAACATATCCTATACCATTATACTGCCTCCGGCTTCTTGAGTGGTGTACATGAGACAGTCTGAATGCATTGCTTCATGACGTTCATGCAACACTTTCACCCTATCTTTTGTGTCAAAAAAAGTATAAATCGAAGTTCGCCAGGCCTCTGCTGCTCTTCTATAGTCCAGTCTTGGCTTTAGCGGCACTGTTCCAGTCGAATCTTTCGATTTTTCACAGAATTCAGATCCATTCCGATTTCTATAAAATCCATATAGGCACACTACTACCCACTCCCAATTTTCTTAAACTTGTAGATTCTACTGTAGGAGTGCAGTCGAAGACGTATTTTTAGTGGCTCCAGTGAAGGCTATTAACATCAGGTGTCTGATAGACATTTTTGTTTAAAAATTGTTTAAATTTTATTCAGTAGTAGATAAAGTTTTGGCGTACAGTTTAAGTCCTGTAATACTTTGTTTAATTTAAATTCTGTAATGTATTGTAAATTTAAATTTTGTAAGCTTTCATAAGTTCAAATATAACCTAAATAATTGTTGTTACCAGATCCACCTACAGTACAAAATACAAGGACACGATTAATCAGACTGAAATGCCTGGGCCATTTCCGGTGTGAATCATGAGTTCATCAATTGTATGGTCTGTAGTATGTATTCTAGGGTCTGTCTAGTACACAAATCATGCTCAACTGACGATTTTTTTCTTTGCATCCCATGTAAGGAGTGTACCGATCTCAAATTAGAAATTGGTCCATTATGATAAGATTTTGAGCCACGGAAGAAACGGTGCTTGCCCTAGAAACTAATGTACCTGAGAGCTCGTCAGGGATTCAAATTTCTCGTGACCTGCCAAGTGATGCACCGCCGATTCGGGCCGAAGAAAAGAATAGTAAAGTAAATACTGTTCTGGTTGAAGGAGATTTAGTTTTATAGGAAAACTCCATTGTCAAGGAAACGGGTACCATTTTTTGTTTTAATTTAGGTGGACGAGAACCAGTTTGCAGGGAGCAACAATTAATGATGTTACCAACAGATTATTAGATTTTAAGAAGGGGGGGGGGTAAAGAGCACATTATTATTCATCTGGAGACTAACGATTTTAAACGAACCTGAAAAAGATAGAACCATGCTGACAAAATGCTGAAAATTAGGTCAGAATGTGTGATCACGCAATAACTAGTTGGAAGACGAAGAAATATGTTGCAGTAGTTAAAGGTCAAGGCATGGGTTTTAATTTCAGAAGAAGGGGGACTATGACAGTTTAAGGCGCTATATGGCATCTGTTAAATGGGCAGATTGCAGAGGGAAGGCGAATACATTTGAATTATGAATACTTTTAAAGCAAAAATCATTGAGGCAATGAACGCATATATACCATTAAGAAATTATATCACGAGGAGAGCGTAGGAATGGATGAATACGAAGCTGGCCGGTATAATAGAGAAAAAGATATCATAGAATAATTACAGAGCGATGAAAATTACTGAAACCTACAGGGGATATTCATGTGTTGTTGAGGTGGATCCCAGGGTTACCCCCATCAGCCGCCGTTGTACATCTTGTGTAGAGCTTACGCCCAAACCGGCCATTTTTATGTAGTGTTTTGATGTGTAAGTGTAGTGATATGGTGTGTTGTTATGTTTTCGGCCTGTACCTGGCTCTTAGCAGATTGGAAGTAGTAACACCTGGTCACCACGTTCCAACCCCATCCCCGCCACGTGGAGGCGGCCAGGATCTACTATCACCTGCTGGACTAACCCAGGGCAAAAAACCCGAGTGACCTGAAACCTGCAACAGCTATAAGCTGATCTGTAACAGTACCACAAAAAAGGTTAGGGAGACGAAGATTCCCTAGCCTTTTTTTTGTGGGAAGCCTTCGCCTCCCTAAGCACTTGCTAAGAGAGCAAAGAATGGGGACAAGGATGTATACGAAGAAGAAAAAACGAATCAGATAGACCTTTATGTACTGAGTATGGGAGTGTCTAGATAACCCAGTTGATATTGCTGTTGAACTGAATGTGTGCTTTTCATCGGCCTTTACTGACGAAAGACCCTTAATGCTGATTAGAGTCTGTGCATGTGACTTTGGGCCATATGAAATTAGTGAATTAAAAAATACTGATGACTGTTTGTGAGAAAAACTATCCAGAATAAAGGCAATTAAGGCTCTCGGAGTTGAAATGGATTCCCCAAGGATTGGTTCTTGGACCACTGTTAATTTTGATTTTCACAAACGACATCGATGAAGGGATAAAGGGTGTGATTTCAAAATTTTCAGACGACGTAAAGATTGGTAGAGTCGTTAATGACCAGTGCCAAGCAGCGCTCCTTCAGTTTGACTTGAACAGGCTTCAAGAATGGTCAGAAAAGTGGCAGCTATTTTAATGCGGCAAAATGCAAGGTCCTACACTTGGGAAACAGCAATCACGAAATAAATGACATACTCGAAAGAGTTGCGGTATGAGCAGATATGTAGTTTTCGGAGCAGTGCAAACAGGCGGCCAGGAAAGCCCATAGTGTCCTATTGATGATTTATCGAACATTATCCTGTAGAAATAGGAAGGTCATAATCCCACTGTATATTTTCTAACATTTAAAAATAATTTATTAATACATGCATATTAAGAAATAACTACTTACATTGATGCCCACAATTTATTAGTACACTTTTAAGAATTACATCGTAAAATATTTGGTTATTGTTTGTTGTACTGTACTGGATTCTGCTGTACACCGTTCATAAAAATGTTAGTATTTGTTTAAGCTTTAAACACTCAGATATATTTCTGTTACATTTTCTTCTCATTGAAGGCCTCGATGCAAAGTTGCCAACATTAGTTTGGAAGGTTTAATATCGTTCTCATTTTCATCCAACTCATCGTCGATATTGTCACTAGTTCTTTTAATAAGCTCCAAAATGTTGGGATTCACTTAGATTTTCAGCTACTATGACATCACTATCAACTCTAAAAATTCGTCAAGAACAATTTCTCCGCTGATCAATCCTCGCTTGGAACTCTTCCCAAGATTGATCAATGTGATCTGATTGGGGTGTATAAAGCCTTGAATGGTTTGAGAATGCTCAATGCTGATGATATTCTTCCTCTTGCTCAGAACAATCACCTGAGAGGACATAAATTCAAATTGAGGAAAGACAGTTGTAGGGTAGATGTGCGGAAGTTTGCCTTTAGCCAGCGGGTGGTTGATTGCTGGAACAAACTTCCATCTGTCGTTGTAGAAGTTGATAGCTTAAATAGATTCAAGGCAGAACCAGACAAACATTTGGAGCGAGTATATGGGTGAATTGTGGGTTTTTTTTTTTTTTTTTTTTTGGCTGATGCTATATAAGCTTGCTTTCTTGCATCATGTGTCTTTACTAATGCTAATGTCCTCTAGTAGTTCATCCCTCTCATCTGTTAATTATCATTTTGCAAAATCTGCATTTGCGAAACAATTCTTAATCGTTGTTTCCGTGACATCTTGATTTCACACTTTCCCCAACTCTGGTATGCACATCCACAAATCCATAACAGAATCTATAGGTTGATTGGTTTCCATTCTCAGTATAATTTTTTTCAGTATGCGCCTTCGGTAGTGCAATTTCAAATTCTTGATAATGCCTTGGTCCATTAACTGCAGTTAAGACGAATTATTCAAAAGGAAGGAAACAAGCTTCGCAATTGTAAGTTTCAAAATTACCGAGTGAAGGCGGGCTGGACAGTTGTCGACAATCAAAGCAACTTTTCAGTTTTCTTTTGTCATCTTTCTATCGAAATTTAAAATCCACTGCTCGGAAAGTTCGCTTGTCATGCAAGGTTTTTTTTGTTGTAGTTGTAGTCCAATTCTAAAGACTTTATTCCTTAGAAACATCGCGGTTATTTACTTTTGCCTATTACCAAAAGCTTCAGTTTCTCATTACTAGCCATATTTGCACCAAACAAGAGTGTAATTCTCTCCTTACTATTTTTACCACATAAACATTTATCACCTTTAAAAGTCAGTATCTTGTTCGGAAACATTGAAAAAACAGACATGTTTCTTCAGCGTTGAATATGTCTTTGAACTTGTAGTCCTCCATACTTTTTTTCAAAACTGTTTCTTTCCAATGGGTGTAGTCTTCTTCGATTGCAACTCCACTTTTATTAGAAATAACTTTTTCGAGTAAGCCATGACGCTCTTTAAAGTTGTCCAGCCAACCAGAACTGGTTTAGAATGTTTTGTGCCCCAGAAAAGATGCGTACTCTATAGCCTTTTCTTTTATTAATAGCCCTGATATCGGTATGTTTTGATCTCGAATAAACTTGATCCACTTAAAAATTGCTTCGTCTACATCTTCCCAAAAGCATAATTTTGCACGCTTCCGACTGGGTCCAGTTTCCTCATACAGTTTGAGAATCGAAACATCGTTTTCAGAATGGTTGACACACTACTGGCAGGGACGTCAAATTTTAAAGCGATTTCTTTTTTTTTAACGCCGCGATCTACGCAATTAAGCACTTCCACTTTTTCACACTACACTCAATGATTTCCTCGTAAACACTAAGATTACTTGCACAGCAATTAAAACAAAGCTGAAATTAGGGACCACTTGTAGCTACCGTGTAAACAATGACAAGTGAAATTTAGTGAAAGTGTAGATGACTTATTTCTTCGAAACAACAGATGAATTTCGGAGATAAAGGAAAATCACTCTCTCCTAATTCTGTAGTAGGATGCTTACGGCAGAAAATAGGTGGACCAGAGCCAATGTTCGCTTCGGGAATATGCCTTAATCTTTGCCAATGTCTGTGGACAGCTGACCAGCGGGACTTCTCGGCATAGTTGTGTATAAGTTGTATAGGTTTTACTTCTTTTTTGCTATTGCAGACCCACTATTACAGACTGGGTAAAAGCCTTTCCCAAACTTTTTTATCATAAATACACCACGGGAACATTTTTCCTTCCTCTCGAGGAATCTGGCCCACCTTTTGGCAGCATCAGGTGGGCCAAAGTCTCGAATTGAGACACTACGAACACAATTGGGACTGACCCACCTTCCCGTGCTGTAGACGAGTACCCAGAATCATCTGTCCAGGTAACTGATGCTTCTGGGTATCCAGTGGCCAGACACAATAACAGGACACACACACGTAATACACACAAAACTACGTCACACACATAACTGGCCCATTGGTAGTGATACTGTTCTTAACAGAGATACGAGGCAGAGCTGAACCGACGTTCTAGGAGCCGCGCTTTACAAAAACACACGTCCCAAACTTCCATCTTTTTCTATCCTGCGCAGTGGTTTGCCAGTTTCCTCCTGCATGGTGTTACAGGAACCATTAAATTGTAAAATGTTTTAGCTCTTAATTCGTGGGATTTCAGCATTTAGCTATTAAAAGCTAAATGGACTAATGCTTAATCCTTTTAGCTCCTAATTCGTGCTTTCTACAGCATCAGTTTTATTTCCTAAAGGCTAGAGGTGCGAACAATGCGTACCCAGGTCTCTCGAAATTAGTTGGTTATATGGAAATTTTCTTCTTATACGAAAACTATTTTCAATGTAATGCCCAAGGGGAAATCAAAAAAGTTCGCTACATAGAAAATTTCGCTATATGGAAGTTCGTTAAAGAGAGGTCCGACTGTATTTTATTCATATTAAACATAATATGAATAAAGTGTTGTCTTGCCTTCTGCTAGGAAATTTGCACATAAACAAGCAGTTTCTCTAAAAGGTGAGAAATCCTCCCCATTGCACTTACCTCTACTATTTCGAAAGTAATCCCTCAACCTCCAGCTCTTAAATTGTCTCGGAACTTTCCATATGATCAATAATGATCACAAATATTGATTCCATCGGAGTCGATTCATTGGTGGTATATTGACTTACGTAACTCATTTATGGACAAATTCGATGGAAAATTCGTAGAATATTTTCCCCTCAACTGGGGTGATGCGCTAAAACCGCTCTCAGGCTTCTTATTCAATTCTAAAGAGCCCATTCAGGTTAATTAATGACCCAGCCCTTACAAATTCTCTTCACTCTCTGATGCATCGATGTTCATTTTTTGCTCTATGCCTTTTATAGAAACTTTCACGGGCACTGTTCTTGTGAATTGCCCTAATTCCCCTACCCTCTCTTCCAAACTAGTCCGAACAGGTGTCGTAACCAGTTAGCATCCAATCACTGTCCAACGACCAACTCACAGAAATTCAAGTCTAATGTTAAGAGGTATCTGTTGTCTTCTCAGCCTTCAACCTGTACGTTGTATTATAGGTTCTTATACCGTTTGTTCTTGAGGTGTCATAAAAAAATCAGACTTCTCAATTCGTAATACCTTGTCAATGATGGGGCATCGCAACCGACAACCGAACCAGGTTCCACTTCTATCGACAGAAAACAAGATGGTACGGTTAGTTGGCTTAGAAACACCAACACTGGACAGAATCGATTGAAAAACGTTGCCTGGTCTGACAAATCCCGGTTCCTGATGTTTCACGCTAAGAAGACCAGAATATGCCGAGAACAGCATGAATCCATGAACGAATCCTGCCTGATCAGTAATGTAGGCTGCTAGTGTGGTGTAAGTTTGATTGATTACATTTCTACCTACATTATTTTGATGTGATGTCCAAAATATATCTAAGAATTGCAACATCATTCATTTACAAATTGTACGGGCTGCAGATTATAAAAATTATAAAGTAAAATTCTATTTTATTTACATATTGATTAGTGTATTCTACATAAAGATCTATTACGTTGCCATTGCATTAAAGCACCTTACATTTATCCCTGTTTTAATAGTTAGCATCTTCAGTTGATTTTGTTTTGCGACTTTAACGCGTGAAGTATTTTCTCAGTAATAGCAACATTGTAACGTTTGTGCTCTTTCCTTATTCAAATAGAGAGGGGTAGTTTGTATGTTGTCAAAGCATGAATTAATAACTTTCTAAAGTATGGTTAGAAATATAGCAAGAACATTTGGGGGCCTAAAATTGAGCCTTGTAGGATAAAGATAAAGTAAAAGCAATTGATCCTCTAAATGATTCACTAAAGACCGTTTGTCTTTAGTGAAATGATTAGGAATGAATATATTTGCCTTTTATCACTATTGGTATGCATAAAGTAGATAAATACGGAAAAGTAGAGCGAGAGCATTTTTATAAAGAAATCCGTATTGGTTTGTATAAATAAAATGATGAAAGTAAATGCTAAGATATCTGAAAGTGAAAAAAACATACTGGGATGGGATGTAATTAATTTCTTTTTTTTTAATTTTTTTTTTATTTTAGTACATCAGTGCTTAAAAGCAGAAAGTTAACAATAAAATCCTGACAATGGTTGGAAAAAGCGGCCAAAACAGGATAGAAGAAACCACATTTCTTTAAAAAAAAGCGCATGGGAATCGGGAGCAGATGGCTTTGCTCAAATTATTCCATAAGACCTTGAGAATAAAGTTCCATTATCAAAATTGTTATTAGGGCTGCAAAGGCCATATTGTGCCAAATAAATAAATACGGTAATCCTTGTTGTTTACTAGAGAATTCAGTTAGGCAATTAGGACTTCGTCACATCAAGTAAAGCTAGGGGCCTTTCAGTTGGAGAGTATATAGAATTAACACTAACTTTTAATTCTGATAAAGTCTTCAGTTCATTTTTCATTAACTGGCTTATACAAAGGGATACTGCCCAAAGTAGTACACAGGGATCACACCTCAGACACAGGAATCTTTTCCATAACGAATAGATGAAGTCTGGTCATGACTGAAGAATAGTATCATCCAGTATGGAGAGTAATTGTGCTATTGATCTGCGCGGTACCTAATATCCGATGCATATTTATTCATGTCCACCCTGTAAACTTCCATCATCTGGGCACTGCGATGACTTGTGCTGGTACAAATCGGTCGCAGAGTACCCTCGGAAGAAGTGTGGGGGTTGGTTGCTCTTAGCAAATTATGGGAGTGTGACGTGTGTAGATATCCCAGATGTCAGGGAGGAGATTACATCTATAAACATTTTAGATGCCATCGTGATACTATTAGGTTGTTGGCAGCCTTGGTTAATTTGCCTGCATGATCATTTGAGTGGCCTCTCAAACTTGTAGCGGTGGATGATCCTTTTAGGAGCCAGTATTCTTCTTGCATAAACTCTTTTCTTTAGTGTCCGGACAGAATACGTCCAACTTTCAGCTGCATACAACAGAGAGGGCTAAAGAGAGGTCTGAATATACTTCTCTGTGGTTTGCGAGTTATTAACGTAAAATTTCTGTTTAGCATACTATCTGAGGCGTCCCAGTTTATTTAGTAAGGCTTCTATGTGGTTATAGAAGCAAAGCTTGAGGTCGAAAGTGACTCTAACCCCGTGGCTGCTTACAGCTGGGATAGTCGTCTCAGTGAGACAGTAGAATCTTACTTAGCATTTATTTTAGCAATTATAGCATCATTACCGATTATAACAGATATTAATTTATATCTACTACACTTTTCCCTCCCCCATGTGGTGGTGAATTGAAACAATGTTTATTGCGAGCATATTTAAAAAATACAGTTTTAAGTTGCACCTTTATAAGACCTGTAACGTTTATCTACAGGAACAATATTTCTTTTACGTAAATTTCATATTATTTCCTTATAAATTATTGAAGTAAATACAAAAAATGTTACAATTGACTCCGGTCTTCCCTACTGTATAATATATTTGAATTTGACCTAGTATTTTACACGCATACGTAAATTGCCTCTATTAAACATTAGTTAGGTACATAAATGTAATGAATGAAGTTCTCAAGAGAGCCTTAAAAGATTGCCGGATTTGATCTGTGGAGTTGAATTGTTTGGGCAGCGCTGGTCCAGGGTGTACCTTTATTTATTTGAATATGCTCATTGTGAGAAATTATGTACATATTATAATAATGAATTAGAGAGAAAACACTCTACCACTTAATATTAATATCATTAGCTCATTATTATTTTAAACAGATAAAGAATAATAGAACTTCACGAGCCGGGAAAATACAGATTACTAAAACATGGCTAAAATCAGACTACCAATCTAAATTCAGTTGGTTAGCCAGGCCAAACATTGATGCTAATCTAAACATTAATTAATTAAACGATTAAATGTTGTTATTTGAAGTCACAGGGAAATTTATTTTGAGCAATTGCTAAAGAACGAAGAAAACATCAAATGGCTAAAATGCAAGTTAATGTCAGACAAAACACCTATTTGCAGATTCAGATTAATTCTATAAATACTTTCTTTTCACTTTACTTCTTCAACCATTCCAGTTATATTTTAATCTTTAAAAATCGTCAAAAAAAACCCACGGTGAACTTGTTTTCGATCATTTTTTCGAAACCGTCACCAAAGAAATTGGAGAAATTTGTCACCATTTTGTTACGTAAAGGTCCAGATCCTCTGGGAGCTAATGTAGGTGGTGTAATTAGTATCCAGACACCGCATGTTAATTATTAAAGACAGGCGCCTAATATGTGATTCTGCAGCGGTTGGTTGTTCTCTGTGCTTCCTCTGTAACTGGACATAATCCCATGCCAGTCATATTGCTTTGTATTCCTCACTGCGAATGTTTTATGAGATTAACATGTCTGAATTTTCATCATAATAAAAATTTGAAGGAAAGTTAATTTTCTTTCAGTTGTATGAGGAGACGAAGGTTAAGATGTAAAAATATTGATTGATACATACGCAATTTACCAGGACAGTGGAAATTGCTTCTCTGTATGGGCGCACAATTTCAAGGACAGGATGACAATAATTTTGAATATCGTGTGAAATTACATACTATCCGATTTCAAGCTTAGTTAGCATAAGAAAACAAACAAGCCTCCACCTCTCTCTCCCTCTCTCTCTCTCTCTCCCTCTCCCTCTCTCTCTCTCTCTCTCTCTCTCTCTGTGTATATGGTATGTAAATTGCGCGTTTTCTGAGGTCGATTTTCTGTTTGCTGGACGTAAAACCCGAATTTCCGGGAGAAAAAACCATGCTACCCTCGTCTGAGACTGACTAACTCAGCTACGTTGTGAAAAACACCCATAAAAATTCCTCACGTCATCGCCGGGACTCGAACTCGGGTCTTTTCCACTCGGTTTGGGAAAGACGGTGATCCTACCAGCTGTGTTATCTACGAGGGCCAAATAATAGATAGGGGTACTTACATGCCTGTTTTTTTGCGAAAAAGGTGGGATGCTTTGCAAAAAAAAAAAAAAAAAAAGTAGGAAAATAGTGCTCTACAATGTATCTGGAAGGATGGATACTGAAGGTTGAATTCTCTTACTAGTTGTCGTATAGTGGAAGACTACCACCCTTAACTAATAAGTATTGATGTTAATTCGCTTCTCAGTAACTTGGTATAGATCATCCTGAAGAATACTCCTGAAAATATACTTGAGGTAGGGTAGATGGGAAATTAACTTTATTATCACGTGTCATAAATCTCTATATCTATTTATATTACTCAATTTTGGACACTACAGGTTATGAACTCTCTTCTTTAAAAGACATCGGATTCAACGATTGCGAAAGAGATTGTAAAGGAAAGAGAACATGCCTTGTAACCTTTGCGTGACCTAGACAAAGGCGTAAACAATGTGAAACTGGAAGCTGTTATGACGTCAAGGAGTACTCCGAGCTGACAGATTTCCTGTTTCTTATTTTCGTAAACAAGTTATTTTGTTACTCTCAGAAATGAGCTTAGGGGCTTAATTTCACTGCCTCGATGGTGACAACGAAGTGGCACATTCTGTGGAATATACAGAAATATTTGGAGTTCATATTTAAGACTATGGAAGTCTTAAATATGAACTCCAAATATTCCTTGAAAAGTTATATACAATAAAGATTAATGTCCCAATTACAATATATGAGGAAGACGCATTGCATCGGATTACGAACTAGAAAATAAATATAACACAAGACACGAATTTAAACTAAAATTGAACAAAAATATAGATGAATTTTGAAGATTTAAAGGAAAATTGTAATTTGTTCTAAAGATCCCAAATGGAATAATTAACTATAATTAGTATCTATAGGAGAATTATGAAGTCTTATAGAAGATAAAAACAACTGCTGGTTGGTTTAGATTGCTTAGAATTGTGTCGAGGCAAATAAGGCACCGTGTACCTTGCGTGGATTCTGTGATCAATTTGCTTATTTTTCAGGATGAAAACGTTCGAAAAAAAATACATTTCGAAGAAACGCCGAGAGATGATTAGCAGTAAGCACCAAAGACACTAAAGCTGTACGGTATCAGTATATTACGTCTGTAATTGAGTGTATTCTTCGGTCGGTTTGTTATTTTACTGGATTATCGGAATTTCCAGGAAGAAAAAATGTCAACAAACATGAGGCAATTGCATGGTTTTTCTTCCAGGCCTCTTAGCGTTATTGGCGGGATTCAAACTCTGCCCTTTTTATTTGGTGTGTAAGGACGGTAATCTTAACCACTGTGCAACTCGCAAGGGTCTCGGAGGTGAACTTCTGAGTATTTTATAATTTATCAGCTGCCACTAGTAGCTCTTCTTTTAGCTAGGTGTTGTAAACCGTGTTTGTTCAGGCACTACTGCGCAGCAATTTTGAGAGACAAAGGAGATTGACCTTATATAAAGCTCAAGAACGTTATAATCATATAATTTAAAGCTTAAATACACAAAAGAACAATTATTTTTCATTTAAAAAAATATGTAGACTAGATTGATCTTTCGACGTTCTTTCGAAGCCTGTTTTCGATTTTCCATTTTAGAGTAAGTCGGTTTCCTCTAAGAGGTCTGGTTTTGTGGTCAGACCAATTACATGAACATGATGAGACCAATTATACCACTCATGTACCTGTTCAGCCAGCACAAATGAATATAATTATTTTATTATTATTATTATTATCTATATTTTTATTATTCTATATTTTTATTATTCTATAATTTAATTATTTGATAATAGATTGTTTCGGGTAAGATCCGCTGAATTACTGAATTTTTTTTTCTGATAAGACTTAGTACCGTGCATTGGTTGAAAGTTGAGAAGATAAAAGAAGATGCTTGTTGATATTAGACTTGAACTTCGGTAGATTGTAATTTTCAGAAAATATGTATGAAGGAAGGTTGTTCCAGACAACGAAAGTTGAATGAGTAAACGAGGAAGAAGAAAAGTTGGTTCTATAAGTTTGAAGCTGGAAAGTCAAAGGATGTTGGCTGGTTGCGGCACGTATTCAGAACTCTGGAAGAGAGAGGGGGAATTATAGAAGACAATTCAGAAGAAAAGTGCCCATCGTAGTATCTGTAGAAAAGGCAGAAAGCAGCAGAAACAAAACATCTATGAGACAGAAAGTGGAGAGATGAGAGATTTTGTTAGAGATGAGTCATTAATTAACCTAACTGCCCTATTTTGAATGGAATCTAGAAGCCTGGAAGAGATTTTGAGAGCAACGCCCCAGATGTGGGAACAGTATTCCATGGTAGGGCGGATTTCCGATATGTACAGAGGGAACAGCTGTTTGGAAGAAAAGTAACGCGGAGAGCGAAAGAGAAAACCAAGTGTTTAGATGCAGAGGAAGCAATATTTGTAATGTGCTTATGCCAAGAGAGATTAAAAGTCAGGATAATCCCTAATAGAGATATATGATCGTGCCTAGAAATTGGAGTGTGATCGAAGATAAGCATAGGAGCAGAAGAATCCTTTTTGCGAGATATAAGACCGGACTGAGTTTTAGAACGATTGAAATCAGCTAAGTTATTTTTTCTCCACTGGAGAATTACCTAGAGATCAGCATTTAAGAAATTGGTTGTGGATATACGAGAAGTTGAAGCTGTTTGTACAGGGTAAGATTTCTCAAAATCGAAGGTAGAATGTAATGTGCTATCATCAGCAAAACTCTGGATAGGATTTATGGTCGGTGGAAGGTCATTAATATGCAAAATGAGAAGATTGGGAGAAAGAACTGAACTTTGGGAAACACCAGCATTAGCGAAGAAGTTAGAAGACAGAGAGCCATCTACTATCAGCAACAGTGAGCGGTCAGAGAGAAAACAGGTTATCCAATTACAAAAACATACTTTTGTAATTGGATAACCTGGATAGCCAAACCGTAAAATAGAAGACCTTTGTGCCAAAGACGATCAAAAGCTTTTAAAATATCAAGAGCAACTGCTTAAGTTTTATTAAACTTTTCCAGTGAATTCTGTCCATAGATGATTAACATAAGCTAGAATATCACCGATGGATCGACACTGACGGAATTCGTCACACATCTGTCAATCATTGATCAGATGGAAGGTTTCTAGATAGCTTAAGAGTTTGCGGTTAATTGATTTCTCTATTACTTTAGAAAGAGCAGAAGTACAATGGGAGGATAATTGGATGTGAGGGACTTGTACCTGTTTTTAGGAAATAGCTGGGTATCAGCAAATTTCCAAGCAGAAAGGAAAACACCTTTGGAATAAGAAAGTGGAAAAAAGGCACCAGACGTAAGCTCAGGAGCACAGGTTTTGAGAACAAGTAGAGAAATACCATCAGAAACCGGAGCTTTCTGAGCATCAAGATTGTTCAAAATGCTTCTGCCATCCTGTTGACGGAAGAGGTATTGAATGAAGTGTACTAGGAATGGTAGGAAGTGGTTACCAAGTTCGACAGTACATGAGTTAGTTGATACTAGCAGGTCAGCTTTATCATTGGCTGAATTCGGAATAGATCCATCTGGTTTTGACAGAGGTGGGAACAGAGATGGGTAAATGTTGCGGCCAATAGCTTTGCCAAGAGACCAGAATACTCGACTACCATTTCGACAAGAAGCAAGTTTTCTACTTTTAGCCTTTCGAAATCTAGTTTGTACTGATTAATAACTGCTTTACAATTGTTGCGAGATTTGGTGTAGGCAGTAAATTAAGCTGGAGATTTGGATACAAGTCAATTCCGATATGCAGCATTCATATCTTGAAAGCGTTAGCACATTATTGGAAAACCAAAGTTTATATAAATGACGAGATTTTACGGTGGAGTGTGGAATAAAGGATTCCATCCCTACAAGAATAATTTCACTGACACGACCTAAGCAAACATTGACATCAGGAGATTTGAAACTGTAATGAGAACAAGGAAAAGAAGGAAAGAAATCTCGCAGATCATCGCATTTTACATTCTTGTAATGCCATACAACACGAGGTTGAGAATGGTTGCAAGAGAAAGACTTCATTGGGGAAGAGAACACCACCAAGTTGTGATCTGAGATACCTATAAAACCAAACTATGATATTAGGGTCACCCTTAAATGATTACATCGACCCATATATTTATTTTGTCTGTAAATTGCGTGTGTTCTCTGGTCGATTTGCTTGTTTTGCTGGACGAAAAAAACCCAGTTTCCAAGAAAAAAAAAAAAAAAAAACCATGTTATCTACGCTTGAGATCGACTAACTCAGCCACGGAGCGAAAAAAGCCCATTAAAGTTCCTTGCGTCATCGACGACGATTCGAACCCGGGCCGTTCCACCCGGTGTGGAGATAACGGTGACGATATCACTGTGCTACTCGTGCAGACTCTGAGGTGCCTATATTTCCTTTTACTAAGAACAACAACAAGCGGCCCTTAGCCAGAAACTGGAAAATACGCTTTTTACATACATATTATATTATATTATTAGCATTAGCATTAGTAGAGGCATTTGATGCAAGAAAGCAAGCTTATGCAGCATCAGCCAAAAAAAAAAAAAAAAAAACCACTTCCACTTCACCCCTCTGTTCGTTCAAAATACCTGTCCAGCTGAGCCTTAAACTTATTTAGGCTATCAACTTCCACAACAAGGGATGGAAGTCTGTTCCACCAACCAACCACCCGCTGGCTAAAGGCAAATTTCCGCACGTCTATTCTACATCTGTCTTTCCTCAATTTGAATTTATGCCCTCTCAGGTGATTATTCTGAGCTAGAGGAAGAATCCCATCAGCATTGAGCATGCTCAAACCATTCAAGGCTTTATATACCTCTATCAGATCACCTCGCTGGTGCCTAGTCTCCAGACACTGTAATTTGCAAAACTTAAGCCTTTCTTCGTAAGAGCACCCCTTTATTCCATTCACTAATCTTGTTGCCCTTCTCTGTACTCGTTCCAGCAGCTCTACAATGAAATGAGGCCTCGAGACCTGTATACAGTACTCTAGGTGTGGCCTGACCATTGCCTTATACAAGGGAATAATCACCTCCTTATCCCTGCTGGAAAAATTCCTGTATATCATTGACAATACTCCATGAGCTACACTTGCAGCCCGTCTGCACTGCTCAGAGAACTTCATATCTGCCTGCACAACCAACCCCAAATCCCTTCCATTCTCTACCACTGTCAGTGCAGTACCACAGAGTTGATACGTTCTCTGGGGTTGCTGTTTCCCATGTGTAGTACTTTACATTTGTCAATGTTAAACTTCATTTGCCACCTCTCAGCCCATCTGCTCAACCTTTCCAGATCCTGTTGCAGCAGCATAGTGTCAGTGGTGTCCTTGACAACCCTGCCAACCTTTGTATCGTCTGCAAACTTGGACATTAAGCTTGATATACCATCATCAATATCATTTATAAATACAGAAAACAATAATGGACCCAACACTGAGCTCTGAGGGACTCCACTAATAACATTAGTCCACGATGAGCAGTGTCCATTGATTACCACTCTCTGTCTTCTCCCCCCTCAACCACCCCTTTATCCATAGCAGCAATTTGCCTCCAATGTCACACTGCTCCAATTTGTGTAGCAGTCTTCCATGTGCAACAGTATCAAAAGCCTTTCTAAGATCCAAGTATATAATATCAAAGCTATTCCCTGCATCCAGTTCTTTTGTGACTGCATCATAGTATCCAATCAAATTGGTCAGGCAAGACTTCCCCTTAACAAAACCATGCTGTGTACGAGCTATAACTGAAGTCTTGTCTAAATGATCCTGCAGTGCTTCTTTAACCAGTGCCTCCATTAATTTTCCTGGAACAGAAGTTAAGCTCACAGGTCTATAATTACTTGTATCAGCCTTTGATCCTCCTTTGTGAATTGTGGTCACATTTGCACATTTCCAGTCTATGGGTACCTCCCCTGAGTCCAAGGAAGCTCTCATAATTATGGCTAAGGGTTTGCTTACTTCCTTTGCCGCCTCCCTCAATATAACTGGATAGATCCCATCCACCCCGGGTGCCTTTCTTGTGTTTATCTTCAACAGTTTCTCCTCCACTTTACTCCCAGTTATTTCAAGATTCTGTAGCTTACTGCTAGAGTTGAATACATCTCTGGCATTCCCCTCGCTGAACAACTCCTCATGTGTGAATGTCGATGCAAAATATTCATTGAGTTTGTTTGCTACCTGAGCAGGATCATCAACAGTTGACCCATCGATATCAAGTGGACCAATCTGATTCATTCCCTACCTTCTAGAGTTTTCATAAGTAAAGAACTCTTTGCTGTTTTTCTTTGCATCCCTTGCCAAAGATTTCTCGTAATCTGCCTTCGCCTGCCTAAACTCCTTTGTAACTTGGTTACAGATCAACTTGTATCTATTATAGGCTTCTGTGTCACGTGTTAATTTGTATGTATCCCATGCATTTTTCTTCTCTGCCATGTGTCTCATTAGTTCATCTGACATCCACTTAGGCCTAAACCTTGAACAATATTTCTTAGTTGGTATGTAAAGCTTAGTAGCTTCCAAGATAAGTTCTTTAAATGCTTCCCATTTTGAATTTGCTGTTGGTAACATCATCAGTTGGTCCCACTGTATAGAATTTAAATACTGTCTCAGTCCATCGTAGTCGCCTTTACGAAAGCAATAACCCTTCCCTTTACCCCTAATGGTAGTTACCTCTTTGAGTAAATCCCACTTCAGCACACTGTGATCACTGCCACCTAGTGGTTCATTTACCTGCAGATTCTTAATGCATAAAGAATCACTACTGATAATCAAATCAAGAGTATTACTCCCTCTAGTTGCCTCCTGAATATGCTGATGTAGAAAACAATCATCCAATAAATCCACAAAAGCCTTGCTAGTGTGTGAGTGACCAGCCCCCAAATTCCAGTCAGTATCTGGGAAATTAAAATCCCCCATTATAAGACTCTCTGATTTACTGGCTCACTCTATATCCCCGTACAGTTTCTTATTATACTCATCAGAGTCATTAGGCCTATAGCACACTCCTACTCTCAATTTTGATCTCCCAATGCTTATGTCACACCAAACTGACTCAACACTGCACTGTCCAGCGATGTCGACTGGCTTCACTTCCTTGGTTTTTATGTGTTTCTTAACTAATAGCATAATCCCTCCTCCCTTCCTATCCTGTCTATCCTTTCTGTAGACGTTGTACTCCCCAAATTCCAGTTCTGCATCCCTTATATCTGCGTGATACCACGTCTCTGATATCCCAACAATATCTGCCTTTGATGTTTTGAGCAATACCTCAAATTCATCAAATTTATTTACTAAACTCCTAGCATTGGTGTACATGTAAGTATACCTGCACCTGTTTCTATTCTTAGCTACCCTAACACAACCCATGTGTTTACTTGTACCGCAATGACTCCCAGCAGTCTCTGAAATATCATGCATTTTGTTTTTCAGGCTTCTGCTCATTCTAATAGAAGCAGTGCAAGAATCTCTTTCACCTCTGCCAGTGGCTACTGTCAGTCTATTGGTCTTTGTCTCCCCCCAAACTAGCAGTTTTCCCACCCACCTAACACTGCCTCGATAGCATCAGCAAATATTCTTGCACCCTTTCTATTTAAGTGTATCCCATCCCTGTAGAAGCAATCTCTCCTGTTAACAAGTACAGTCCAGGCTGAAAAAAATTCTACCCCTTGAACCTTGCACAATCTTTCGAGGGCCGAATTGATCGACAAGGCTCTCATCATATACTCCCTCCTATCGTGTCTGGGCAGAATTGCAGACACTTTCAATTTCAACCCTAATTCTCGGCTTTTGTTCAACAGTGACCTGTACTTGTTAAGTAATTCTGTCGGTCTCCTATTCTTAATATCATTAGTGCCAACGTGTACAACTATATCACCTTTTGTGCCCTTAAAAGATGATATTCGCTCTACAACGTCATATACATTGTATATCATTATATACAATGATATATGAGTCAGAGTGATGTTAATTACAATATCATAAGTGAAATGAACATGTAACATGTCCACACAGGAAATCACAACACGCAACCAATCATAAGTATAAATTGTGACACAAGGAACCACAAGGCAGAATTCTTTGTCTGTCGTAGGAAGGACGAAAACCACACCTACTAGAGGTAGTGCTATACCAGTAGGTGCCGGATAACCCCGTACACACAGCTGCCCAAACGGGGCTACCAGCTAAAAGGAAAAAAAAAAAAAATAATAATAATATATATATATATATATATAGGGCAACTCATCTTGACCGAGTATTTACAAGGGTTGTTTGTGAGTAAAATATAAATACAAATTTTGTGAGAAATACATTCATCGCCATGCTTTTAAAGTGTAAAAGTCACCCCCAACAAGTTCTGCAATATGTGCGGCTCTTTTCTGACTAAACTGTTCATCTATAACTGTTCATTACAGAAAAGTGACAGGCCTCCTTGTTCCTTAAAATACACTCTTACTCTATAGACTCTGAATCTTTATTCTCTCTGAAAACATTAAATTGGCTGGAAATACTGAAATCAAACAGACCAAAAACTCAAACTGACTAGTGACAATTTTATTCAAGTGCAGATTCACCATACAACTCTATGAATTAGCATATTGAATATAGACTTTAATTAACGCAAACTATTGGGAACCGGAGAAAAGAGTTGCTTGCAAATAGATTTTCGTTATTCTCATTGTATTAATATGCAAACGAATACATCCCACAAATCATCGCACTGTACTGGGAATATCAGATTTCGCTTCCATGTAGTGTATCCCTTCACGAATCAATACCTGACAGTTTAAGTGTATTTCTTTCTGTCGATATTACATTATTTTTGTGGTGGATACCGAGGTGATAAAAGTGTTCACTACCACCCACCAAAAACTTTTCTTGGTAATGGATCACTCAGAGCTTCGTGTCAGTGGATGCTTTGTGTGGAACACCCCCACAATTCTTTCATGGTTTCCTAAGAGACCCAAAATGAAACTCTCTTGAATGATCTGAAGAAAACATTCAGCCAAATGTATCTGTTTACTTAGATAAAATAATACTTCCGCTCTTTTGTATTACAAAAGCGTTTCTAATGGACGTTCAGTGACACACGATGAACCACACAAAATTGCGAACGATGCCTGGAATCAATCAACTGACAAAAACAGAAAACTTACAAAGCTGTTCATGACGTGCTTTCAGCAATACGTGTAGTTTTTTCCATCTCTCACCAGCTCACTCTCTCTACATTTATGTATCATTTTTGACATTTCCTTTCGATTGAATTTATTTCTTTTAATTACTTCCATAACGTTCGATCTCCTTTATTTCCTCTGGACGCTGGGAATAAATAACACACACAAGCGACACTAATTTACTGCATGCAAATAATAAACTATCTTATTTGAAATATTACAAAGTTAATACGTGAATACGCCTCAATATAAACACTCTGACCCTCCTTTCACTAATGCAATGCGATTTCGAATTTTCTAAAGAAAAAGTCACTTTGTAGTCGCATAAGCAGTCATATTCGCTTAATTCTGGCCCATTATTTGTACTGGAATACCTCCGAGTAGTCCAAATTAAGATGACCACGACGCTACCTGTAGGGAATCGATCGCACAGGACTTGGTTGATCAGTCGATAAGTGAATGAGAAGAGATTATGATGGGAGGAAAAATTGCTCTCAAACTGGTTTATCGTTCAGCAAACCGACCTAAGGATACACGCAGCGACAGACCCAATATTCTGATACCTTATAGCCTTAGCTGCTTTGGCACTTAACATACTACTGACCCAACGAAACAATAACTTTATTTTAAATACTATAGCGTATATGTAAAAATTATATTTGTATTCGCAGGTCTAAGGTTTAATATATGTACAGAAGTAATGTTTTTACTGCGTGTATTTGTACAGCCAATGATATATAAATAAATAAGGATGGAAAAATGGAAAATAAATGTGACAAATAAAAAGGAAAAATTAACTGGTACTGCATTTTATATATTTTATAGTTTTGATAGTGTCTAGTGACTTCCATTTTGGATTTTTGGAAAGAATATTGTTCACAAATTTCTAATACTTTATCACCCAGCTGTTCTATGTACTTCCTAGTTTCATACAGTTCGTCCTACACAAAAGTTCAGTTGTACTTGGCCCATCCACCTGCACAACCCACTAATCCTTCTGTCATACTGCGTCCGCATATTTTTGAAGAGTACATAGAACAGAAATTTCTGTGTCCATTAATAATTATATATTTAATATTAATATTAAGCTTATTATTCATATTTTAACTTCCATAAGTGCTATTAATTAATGGTTGTTCTTCAACGTTCGCACACTGCCGGAAGTGGGTGGGTATTCTGTTACTGAATATTCGCTGTCCGAATTAATTATGTAAACTTTCATGCAGGAAAGTAATTGAATTTCTACTCATCTTTGGCAGTTCATTAGCGGTTAAAATTACTCAGCTGAATCATTAGCAGCTCTATAATTAAAAAATATATATGGATGAAACCTCCATTTTCGTATTTTACTATTCTATTTCTTTCAAATATCAAAACATGTTAAAGTGTCAGACAGGTATTTTATGCTCTTTCTCACAACTATCTGCATGTTTTTTTCGCCTAAGCTGAGGTCGAAAAACAACCTCAGAATATATGTTGCGAAGCAAAAGCTGAGAGAAATAAAGAACTCCACCAGTAAGACGGTAGATTTCCCAAGAGAAAAACGCCTGTCCCTTTTCTTCGAGAGATCGCTTTATTCTTAATGCGCATAGCTTTTGTTTTTATTTTCTTTACAAGGACGTGACGAAAACAGAGTACCGACAAATTAGAAGCGCCCATGAATACCTGGAAGACAAATCCAGCGTAAAAATCGATGACCAAATAAACTGATGGAGCTGTTTCGCATAAAATTGGAAACACTGAAGAAGATGCTGCTTTTTTATCTGCTTGCCTGAATTATGCCAAAGGTGCAGAATTAGTGAGTAATGTAACTGAGAAAATCAAATCCCGAAATCAAGCAGAAAAAGTGACTGAGGAAAATGGATAAGGACTCATATAAGAGGCTGATTGATAAAAGTAACCGATACAGTAAAATTGAATAAAATAAAAAAGCGAGGAAATTCTCGTTCACAAACTCTTAACAAGTATGGTATACCTGGCGTAACGACAAGCTTAGGATCCTGAAAAACGAGTCGCTAAGTGAATGGCCATTTTTCCAATTACTTTCGTACACTGGCGTGTAAAATTTAAGGACCAGTCAGGTTTTCGCCTGTAGCTTCTCATAGGAGTGGCCTGGATATGGGAAAAGCATATCAAAGGAACCTCGTGAGGTACAGAAATGATGAAGGAAACAATACCGACACAACAACAGAAACAAAACGGTACAGAGAGACTTTATTCAAAAATGGCAACATAGCACTGGCTGCCAAAGATGGAACAAAGGAAAGAGGTGGTCCTCAGTAGGAGATATGGCCACCCCTAATGTCGATGCAGGCTTTGCACCGCCTGTCCATACTTAGAACAATGTTGTTAAGTTCTTGCGGTAACATCGTCCATTCTTCTGTCAGCGCCATCTTCAGCTGGTGAACATTTTCTGGTGGGTGTGGACGTGCCGCTAGGCGTCTCCCCAGAACGTCCCATAGGTGTTCGATGGGATTTAGATTGCCGAAACGGACAGGCCAATCCATACGAACAATGTCCTCACTTTCCAAAAACATATCACAGCTGCAGTGCGATGGGATGTGGCGTTATCATCCATAAACACGAACTTGAGACAAATGGCACCTTAAAACAGACGCACATGGGGAAGGATTATCTCAGTACAGTAGCGTGCACCGGTTACAGTACCGCCTTCCAGTATCTGTAGTTGTGTACGTCCATCCAAGATAACGCCTCCCCAGACGAGAACACCTCGACCGCCATATCGATCCCTTTCAGTGATTTTTGCGGGGTAATACCGTGTGCCAACCTCTCGGAAGATTAGCTGACGTCCATAATCGCTGCTGAGAATGAATCTACTCTCATCAGTAAAGAGTATCTTAAGTAAAGATTTTGTGGTTGTAACCTTTAGAAATAGCGTTGGTCCTTAAGTTTTGCACACCAGTGTATTATAATGATAATGTGTTCCTTGAAAAAAAATTAAATAGTAAAAATAAAAAAATAATAAATAAAGCAAGATAAAGAAAGTGGTAGACTTACCATAAATGATGTAATGACAACAGTCTGCCTATATAACAGCGTAATAATAAGAGACAGCAAAAACTTCATAGACCGTTGGTTTATTTAATATGAAACCCTCCCCATTCCTGTAATCATGGAAGAAAGGAAAATTGTAGAACAAAACATTTTTTTTTTAAATCTCAGTTGATTTAAATCTTCGACAATGAAGATTCTTCTGTTGTAGATTACTGAAGCAGTTCAAATTATTAGTCTATTGACAATTTCGTAGAACTTCTTTCTGTGCTTCTGTCGTGTTATTCTTTTTTCTCAGAAAAGATAACGATTGCAGCTTAAAAATACATAAAGGCTTCTGACATGCCTTTGTCGTGGTCATTAATTTTTTTGACCGTAGTGTCAGCACTTCAACTATGTCTTGCATTCTCAAGTTCATGGAGCTCCTTTGTAATCAAATCCAACTTGGGATTCAAATAAATCGACCACATCTGCCTCCACAACATTATCTAATCCAGCCTTGTACGTCTTGTATATCTTGCACTGCCTCTCCCAGTGAGAGGAAATTTTGTATACAATCAGTCCATAATTTTCTGCAAGCTCCACTAAATATTTGATGTCTTAACTTCCTTCCTTAGTGCTTCATTTCGTAACGGTTATGGAACCATTTTAAAAGGTGCTGCTTACTAAAAAAACCGTAAAATTTGGTTGTAAATGTTTCATCGTTAGATATAATCATTTAAAAATGACAAATTTAAAATCATCTTGAAGGGTTGCTGTTTGGAGGCACGCTTCTTAATCTTTCTAGGTATTATTTTTTAAGGTGTCGTATTAACAAGATGAGGATATCGCAAACCGAATATTAGGCAATTTTTAAGTGTCATTGTAATGAAATGTCGTTATACGAGGTATCTGTTATTAATAAGCTATTTATAATGTTTAGATAACAGTGTTTGGAAATTGTAAGGGACTCAAAATGCTATGGAAGTCTAAGTCTAAAATTCAATAATAAAGCATTTATTTTAAAATATATTAAGCCAGTTTTTTTTTTTTTTTTTTTTTTTGTGGCTGTGTTAGTCGGTCTCAGACGAAGATAGCAAGGTTTTTCCACCCGAAAACTCAGATTTTTTTGTCCAGCAAAATAGCGAACCGACCAGAAACATATGCAATTTACAGACATAATATCCAGGATTAGATGAACTAATTTTCGGGTGGTCCTAATATGACGATTTATACCAAACTAGCAAAACGTATATGCTTGGTATATGTAAAAAAACAGACAATATGTTTTTTTAAATATTTGTTGTGTTGTTTTTATTAAACAGTAAAAAAAAAAAAAAAAAAAACTATACATTTTGCCACTCTTCACCGATAAATATACACTATATTGCTAAAAGTAACTGGACACCTGAACAGTCTTTTATTGATGCGAAGAACCTTTTATTGATACAATATTTAATATCATGCTGGCCACTTTAGCTTTAATACATTAATTACTCCTATATAATATCGGTGTAAATACACCATAGTTAACCCATATATTTGAGCTACGGTTGTAGCGTAGAAGGCATCGTTTTAAATGTATCTCATAATGTGGTTGCCTTCACAACAAGATAGCTACTATTGAATTACTTCAAATAAATAACGCTTCTCTAGTAGAGAAGACTACTGTTATTTATTTTCAGCGTACCACCACCCAGACGATCGTTTCGAAGCTTTTTGGCTCCGTCATCAGTGGGCGGGTAGGTAATACAATATGCCATCTCAGTTGCGAAGTTATATCCACATTATGCAGTTATATCCACAACTTCGCAACTGAGATGGCATATTGTATTACCTACCCGCCCACTGATGACGGAGCCAAAAAGCTTCGAAACGATCGTCTGGGTGGTGGTACGCTGAAAATAAATAACAGTAGTCTTCTCTACTAGAGAAGCGTTATTTATTTGAAGTAATTCAATAGTAGCTATCTTGTTGTGAAGGCAACCACATTATGAGATACATTTAAAACGATGCCTTCTACGCTACAACCGTAGCTCAAATATATGGGTTAACTATGGTGTATTTACACCGATATTATATAGTTAATTATCAAAACCCATAAGGATTATGCCTAGTGCATTTAATTTTCCAAATACATTACCACCACACCCTTCTGGCATCTCTCATAATGTGGATATAACTTCGCAACTGAGATGGCATATTGTATTACCTACCCGCCCACTGATGACGGAGCCAAAAAGCTTCGAAACGATCGTCTGGGTGGTGGTACGCTGAAAATAAATAACAGTAGTCTTCTCTACTAGAGAAGCGTTATTTATTTGAAGTAATTCAATAGTAGCTATCTTGTTGTGAAGGCAACCACATTATGAGATACATTTAAAACGATGCCTTCTACGCTACAACCGTAGCTCAAATATATGGGTTAACTATGGTGTATTTACACCGATATTATATAGTTAATTATCAAAACCCATAAGGATTATGCCTAGTGCATTTAATTTTCCAAATTAATTACTCCGAACAAATTTTTGCTAACAGAATGGTAATAGCCTAGTTTGGTCCATCCATCCGTCAACACAGCGGTCAATTCAGCTTCTGACTGTGTGTATTTAGGCTTCACCCGAAGCCAACGTTCCAGTTCATCATAACGATATTCAGCGGGGTTAAGGTCGGCGTTCTGGGTACTGAAACTTTTGCACTTTGATGTCCTCAAACCAAGACACTGCAGGCAGCATGAAAGATTCTAGTACTGTTGCTACAGCGGAATTGTCCAGAATGACATTCTACTGCACGTCATTCCTTGTTCCAGGAACGATGACCAACGTTCCAGAAACAAAGTATAATGGGTTGTGCACCAGCCAAGTTGACACTGTGCACTGCGATATTCAGTTTGTGTGTTGCAGTTCTTCTTTAAAATACAGTGGCATATCGCGCTTGTACTAATATCTCCTTCCTGTGACCTCCCTGAGGTGACAATGACAGGAATCTTCCGGCTGTAATAGCATCATGAAGTCTCCATTCGGTGATTTTGCCATCCGCCACTGATTTACAGTTTTGTTGCAGTGACACCAACAGATTGACTGATTATTATCAGTCAATCTGTTCATTTTATGATACCAACTCAACGCTAGAACCGCTAAGCTTAACACCTCTGCACTCATCCATTGTGTTTCCTTGATTTGCTTAACTCCATTTTATATCTATTTCTGTCATGTGGAGGTCGGATAAAGTTCGATTTTCTCAGATCCTAGAGAGGGTATCCAGATACTTTCAGCAATACAATGTGTACATATAGTTATATTTAGTCTCATTAAATCAAAAAAAAAATCATCCATACATATAATAACTAAAACTAATAAACAACAAAACATTCAAGGTGGATCCTTTTAAAAAGCGTTTACAAAGCAGTTAAAATATCATTGTAAATTTCAACTTTCTTTAAGTTGATTCATAACTGCCCTTCTATAGCAGAGACGTCTTTATCTCACAAATTACTAAATTTGTTAATTATGTTTTTTGTAAAAAATTCATTTGTTTCATTCTTATGAATGGTAGCCCAGTATCGAACTTGATCACGACTTCTCTATATATTCTCCAAGAAACGAAAATGAAAGAGACAAAATCGAGTTAATAGCGCGATTGTAACCTTCAGAGCACTTAATTTCGAGGTGATCCTCTGATTCTGTAAGCCGTAGCCGAGTGGTCAAGTACAAGGTTGCATAAGTACACACTGTTTGAGTGACCGTGGTTCAAGATCATATGACTGCTAAATACAGCGCTTTTCTTGTATTATCTTTCTCTCTTTTTAAACTCCTCTGACCGTGTGATCATCCTGGAGTATAAACGGAAAATGTATTTAAGTTTTGCAAAAGTTGTGGTATAAGGCAAAACTTGATTTCAAATTCAGCACACACCCATGATCAGCTGATGCTTGAAGTAGTTTCAGAGCCCCACACAGTCGGAACACTCATTTCAATCGTTCTGGCATGTGACAAAAAATACTTAGCAATTGTAGTTAGCTTAGTTATTTAATTGAGTCAAGCTTTAGAAGCCAAGATGCCTTTGTTATGGATTTCCGTCACAGTCTACTCTAAAACTTAAGTTTAGCATCTAAAATTACATCAAGAAATTTAAGCGAAGAAACCTATTTACCCCCATCATTATTTACATATACTCTACGTCGAATAAACATTGATGATTAATAAAATTAATAATTTAATTATTAATTACATATATTCTACGTCGAATAAGTATTGATGACTAATAAGATTAATGTAAATTAACTTTTTTGGATTTAATTTGAAACCAAAATAATAATAATTAATTGACAACAGTAATTATCCTTTAATTTGAAAATATGATTACTTATATAAAGATATGCTAAAGATATGCAATGCAATGATGTATGATTCTTTTGAATATTGATTGATTGGTCAACTCTTAGATGTGCAATCCTTAATTGACACAATAAAAGAGAAATATTGGTTCAGGATATCACCTGCATCACTAATAAATTTTCAAATAATGAAAGAAAAGGCACAAGCATTGAAGAGAATATGGGAAACACCTTGGAGTATACCGACCATTACATTGTACATGTAGGAAATATTGACATCCTGAAAGGATAGCCATCTTCGAATAATTAGCAATTGCAAAATGGGAAATACCTTTCAAATATTTCGAAAGCAGGTACTTAAAAATGAAAAATAACTAACCTGAATAACATCAAAAGAGAAGCTTAACGTACATCAACATACAGAATATGCATATCGGTTTTATTTCAGCACACATCATCGGTCCTAGCAATGAGTAGACATTATATGTTGATCTGAGTATCTCGTGCCATTCTATAAAACATGCCGATGGATAAACGACGTCTACAGGGGGCAATCAACAAAATATAAAGAGGGACTAAGAATAATGGTTATCGACTCTCTGTACAAAAAATAAATGGAATACATTTTTGCAGAAAATGTAGTTTCACTCTGAACCAAAGCTCCGAGTAGGGAATAATATCATCCCCTTTCCTTCTAGTATATTTTTGACATGGCTTTATAATAACAAGCTGAACGTCTTAGAACACATATAGAATCACAAAAAAAAAACTTCTTGTTACTTTTAAGAAGAAAGGAAATATCTTCAGAGTTAATTTCAGCTAAGCTCGGTGTGTTTACCTATCTACCCTACTGCACTTGTATACAGTCTTCGTAAGATCCAAATTAGATTACGGTACTGCTGCTTACGACTGGGCCCAGTCAAGTGATATGATGGATGACTTGGTCTCATCTATTGTAGCGCTCTATGTATTTCCTCATATATATATATAAAGTGTCATTAACTTGAGCAAAGTCACCAAATTGGTAGAATATGCTGAATTCCTGGACATGCTGGAACCACTGGAAATTAATGTGCTAATCAAGCCAAAATAGTTACAAGCCCTGCTGATGCAACGTTCAGAGTCCCGTACGTTTATTGTAACAGCTTTGCTAAATTTTATAAGTGGTGAGGAAATCGAAATGGAGTGGAAGTTAGAATGAGACGTACCCCTATCTTCTTCTCTTTTTTTTTTTGGAACGGAATAACTCTATAGATGGACCAAGATGAGGAAAAATATCCAAATTTCAAAATCTTTGAAAGCAACTTTAAGTTTAAGCGTTATAAATAAAGCTGAGAAATCGACTGTCATTTAACATTTCAATTTTCTTTAAAATTAGTTGCAAAGAAATGCCATGAAATAACTTTAAATCTCGATCATATGACTCGGTTTAAATCTCGATCGTAGGATTCATCTTTTTTATTGTGCCTGCGTAGGTTGTTCTTTAAAAATTAATAAATAAAGAAAAAGTGTATCAGCTATTGATATCACAAGGGGAAGTAAGACATTTGAGATAAAATTAAAAACGGGAGACTTCCAGTAAATTACGGGACATCTGGTTATCCTAACCACTTATTTAAATATTTCATTATTATTAAAAATAGCGGTGAATATACTCAGAATGCAGCATGTGCACTTAAACATGTCGCGACCACTACATTATGTTCATAAAATCCCTTGTCCGCAGAGGAGATCTTTTAATACTGCAATTACAAACGCACAATAACTTGAGGAGTTTATTATTCAATAAGTTCAGTTTTCTTTAAGCAGTCTTAATGAAGAATATCAATAATAAAGAATGAATAAAGATTATAAGGGAAAAATTCAAGAAAATATTGAAGGTTTTAAGTATATGACGAATGGAAACGGTAAGTCGTAATTTAAACAATACAGATTCAGATCAAATAATTTCAAGAATTTAATATTGAGATATTCTCCAAAGGACTAAATTATTCAAATGAAGCTGAATTTTGTTTCTTCGTTCAATGTTTTTTGTCCAGATCGGTCACTGTGATATTCTGCTTTTCTTCCTTTCTTTTTTTAGATTTCTTGGGTTTGTCTGGAATTCGAGAATGGAAGAGTCGTGTTTGCTCCCTTTCCTTAAGTGCGCGTAATATGCTATAATTTCCATCATGCTGCAGGCAGTGGTCCACATAATCTGGTCCCATTATTTCTTCTTCTGTTGTCATGCGTAGTCCGATTGTGATTTTCAGAAACTGGAAATAAATTAATTTTATTTAGTTGCAAATAAGTTCTCAGCCCGCAGCGAATACGTTGTTTCATAAGCTATTGGTTAAACAATCACATTACATTATGAAGACTTTTGCAATATTGAAAATGTTAAGTTTAAACGAACAAATGTAACATTACATTTTTCAGAATTTCTCATTAACAAACAGATCACATTTTTTTTATTTCGCAGAATGAATAATCATCATTCATTAAAGTCCATTACCCAACAGAAATGTTTGACCTCATTAAATATCAAAGGATACAAATAGTAATTAGATTGATAAACCCCGAATTCTGAGAGCTAAAGCTTTCCTAAACTAGAAGAATTGTAAAAAAAAAAAAAATGGTGGTACTTCTTTTTTGATTATGTACAGAAGTGCCATTTTGTACGCAATCAAGAAAGCAAACCTGGGGTATAATTATAAATTTCGCCAACTTCGCAATCCTGTAACTTTACAGCCATATCATACCTCAACAGCCAAACGCCCCTACCCACCTCTTCTGGTAGACTCAAGTATAATAGTTTCGACACTTAAGCAAACTAAATTCGCTATAAAATTCATAAATTTCATATTTTGAAGCAGATATGCAAATACACATTAATTATCCTGATATTGTCTATTTGTTTACAGTATTTGTCCATATCCCTTTAAATTCAGATAAACTTCAGACAAGCTCCAGAAGACTAGATACGAATTTATTACGATAGTCAATCACTCTTTGACTTAAGCAAAATTTTGGGCAAATGTCCTAAAGTAATTCCCTCTAAATTTAAATGTATACCCCTTTGTACGTATCACGTTAGTAAGAGTAACATATCTTCAGCGTTTAGCTTACACAACCATTTTAAAGCATTTAACACTTCAGTGATCTCGCTCCCAGAAAATGCTTGGGTTTCCAAACACTCTGGCTTACAGAACACAAGAGAGCCTTCAGTTCAGTATGTTATTAATCCTTTGTGCCCTAACCAATCTTATATTCTCCGTACTCTTTTCAATAGGCCCACATCTTAGTTAAAATGGGGCTTTCAGGTATAGATGCAGTATTCAAGTTGTAGTCTAACCTTTATATGACGGAATAATTTATTGTATATCATTGATAGTATCCCTTGGGTGGACTAGCACACCTCTCTGCAATATATGCTAATAATATGCTGCAGAAAACATCATATTATATTTCTCTCATACTCTGCTACAAAATTAATAGAACAAAATGTTTTTCATGACTATTTTATTGTGAACAGCATCGCCGAAGTCGAATTTTGATATAATAGGCATACTGACATGCAAATTCCGAGTATCCAATAGAAATCGATCTATCACCTTACAGAGCCGCACATTATGAAAATTATTCATGTCTGTAAAAACACGGGTTGCAACCAGATCACTTCATTCTTGTTTTTTGGCTTGCTCAGTGGGCTAGCCACATCTCCAGTATTCAGGATGGCAAGTCATTGTCGTTTAGGTGATTCTCGCCTCCGCCTGGCGGTTGCAGGCGGAGATGGTACGTTGGCTTAATGTTTAACGCAGTGTCGTCTCGGCACTATGGAAGTAGTTCAGGAGACTGGAATCATTACAAGGGCTGGCTGGCCAAGGTCGCCTGAGGACTGCGTCAACCAGAACAGACTGCTATCAGGATCTAACAGCAAGACGGAACCTTACGATGTCCTGTCATCAACTGACTCTTTAGGTTGCTGCGGCCACAAGTGAAAACATTTCCAACCGGACTATGTTAAGAAAGTTCAATTCAAGTGGACTCTACGCAAGTAAGCCAGTGGTTTGTGTCCTATTAACCCCAAACAACGCAGGGTTTGTTGAAACTGGCCCTACCGGGCTAGCCGGGTGGATAAAGCGCCTGCCTAGCAACCCAAAGGTCGCGGGTTCGAATCCCGCCTCGGGCTTGGATCAAAGTACTGCAAAAACCTTGGGAGGTGCATTATGGCCACAGAAGCCGATGCGCCAATAACTACCAAATAAAAAAATTTAAAAAAAATAAAAAATTGTTGAAACTGGTGCCATGAACATGTGACTTGGAGCCATGGCAAAAAGGTACACTTCTGTTCTCTGAGGAGTCCCATTTTAGCCTATAAACAGATTCTAGACGTTATTTTATCTGGAAACAACGAGGAATGCGGTACCATCCCTCCAACATCAGAGAAAGGGACACTTACGGTGCAGGCGGTGTTCTCGTGTAGGGCGGAATAATGATCAACAGCTGCACCCCCTCTTCATTTTTTTGATAGGCGTAACGTAATTGCGTAGAGGTACCGAGAACAGATCCTCGAACCCTATGTGCGACTTTTTAGGGGTGCGGTTGGCCCAAATCTTCTTTTCATGCACCACAATGCCACTGCACATAGAGCTCAAATGGTGGAGGAATATCTTGAAACTGAAGATATCCAACGACTACCGTGGCCAGCACGATCACACACTTAAATCCGATTGATCATGTGTGAGGTGGACGCCTCCGTAGCCAGGTGGGAAGGAGCACACGCTTCTTGATTAGACCGGGGTTCGAGCCCGTCACCACCAAATACAGAAGATGCGGAAAGGTCAGGGAATGACCACCGCATATTCCCGGAGCAATATGGCCTTAGTTGCTAATGCTCCTAAAAACCAAACAACATAACATAACATGTGTGAGGCACTCTTGGGTATCGCATTGCACGCCGAAAGTCAACTCCTCAGTCACTTAGTGAGCTAAGGTCTGCGCTGATAGGATTTCTTTTCACAGAATCTTATAGACACCATTATATCGAGCATGGTTCACCGCTGTCAGACCTGCTTAATCGTTGGAGGGGATCATACGCCGTACTGATGGAATGTGACAATATTTTCGAGCATCTTGTATCAACATCTGTAATGTGACATCTTGGTAATTCAACCCCTACGGATGCCCCTTATACCTATCCGAAGTTTCTAGCTGTCTCCTCTCATCATTATTCAATGGTACACCAGCATACCAAATTTTGTCCCGCTTCATTGCAAGCTGTACGAGTTACCCCACGTTTTTTATGTGTTCTGTTAAATTTGTTGAGCAGTGTAACTTTCGTGAGTGGGGGGTGTTATAAAAAATAAATAAAGCATACCCGATTCAGTGACCGAAATCATGTTGCAGACGACAAAAAAAGAAAACGAAAATTTCCTTCTAACTACCTAATGAAATTAAAAAGTTTTATTGGCATATTGAATTTTGATCACCGATAGATCTAATGTTGATCTTTTCTTATGTTGTATTAAAAACTTTTATTAAAATTATATAAATACTTACAATCAGTAATACAGTAGATACTACAATGCTCCAGCACATGAGCACTCCGCTTGCTAGGGCCTGTGCACCCACTAACTTCCATCCTCCACCCTTGAAAAGTCCGGAAAGGCCTCTAGTGTAATTTCGAATGTAGTCTCTCTCAGGGAAGAGACCAATGGCAAGCATGCCCCATAATCCTCCTACTCCATGGACAGCAAAGGTGTTGGTGGGATCGTCAATGTGAAGCCAGTCGATGATAGGAATGCTGATTAACACAAGCAGGCCGGCGATGGCTCCGATGACTAGAGCTTCCCAAGGGCGTACTATGGCACATCCCCCTAAAATTCCGAAGAAGGAAGGAAATTGTGAACTTCAAAATTAAAACATTATACTCCATTCATATCACCACTTATATAATTATAGTTTTCTAATCTTTGGGGAGTTACGAGTCACAATACATGGTCTACCAGTGGGAGGGTCGTGGCTTATGTAGCGAATGCCCGGAGAAAGGTACCTGCTGGACTGCATCGTTTGACAATGAAGTTTGGTGGAGTTTTACTGGGACCATCGGTTGTTTTGGACAAAATCGTGAATGCTGAGGTCTAACTCAGTCTTCATAACTCCAGAGATAACAGACGTGGCGGAGGCGATGCTTTAGTGTACTCGTCAAGTTACGAACAATCGAGATATCAGGTAAGCAAATCGGATAACTTTGAAGCTCTGTGTGCCACGTTCAAAAAGTATCCCACAGACTCCAAATCTGTCTTATGTATCTACCACCTGATCATATAAACGATTCAAGGAGTGACCTTCCTAGCATAGATGGCAGCCAACCTTGCCCCCCCGAATACCTCTACTTTCATTATAGACGATTTTAATATGCCTTTGCCAAGACATACGGAGGCCATTGAAGATCTCGTGACAGTCATTGGATCATTTGGATTGGTTCAGCAGATTACACCTCCTACTCGGCTGAAACCAGATGTTGGATATCTTTTTCCACAATCTCCCACATCTTAGTCTAACCTCAGAACACCACAGCTTTTCTTCTGATCACTCTTTTATCACGTTTGATATCAACGTTCTCAACTACTCAAATGTAAGAGAAGAGCTAGATAATGATGATGTGATGAACAAAACGGTATACTCCATCCTGTACTTAAAACAAAAAAAAAATCATTCTAGCACATCTCACTGAAGCAAACTGGGAGAAGCTACAACATCAATCAACAGACGTCGCCATATCAAACCTGGCAAAAGAGCTAGCTAATATTGCCACCCAAGGAGCTTCCAAGGAAATAAAACTCTCCAGAGCTAATTCATGGTTCAACGCTGAAGTCAGAGAAACTTTCGGCAGAAAACAAAAAACTTTCCGGAAATGGAAAAAGTTTGATAACTCGGCCGACTACCAGATCTACAAGAAAGAGCGGGCCACTCTTCTCTAATGTAAAGAAATACCGGCGGTAGTACTCAACAGAATAAACCACTCCAAAAGATAACATCTTAACAAGCATTTTCATATCGGGGAAAATGTATTCAGGGAATGGGTATCATTGTCTTTCAACCAAGTGCCAACGGACACAATAACTCCACCCTCAGACATTTCATCATCCAGTTCAGATAGACCTTTTCGACTATACTTATAACTAAAGAGCGTCTTATAAGTACCATCAACCAACTTCCCGACAAGCCTACTATTGGTCTAGATGGCTTCCCACTTTTTATGATCGAAGTGTGCAGTGCTTTCATTGTGGAGCCCTTTCTATCTTTAATCAGATTTTAAAATCCGGACATCCCAACCATATGGAATCACTGCACGGTTCAATCCATACCTAAAAGAAGAAACCTTAGAGAGCCCAAAGACATTATACCTATCTCAGTGGGATGCTGTTATTAAGAATACTGTCTTAACAGCACTCGTTGATCACTGTGTCTTTCACAGTCCTAAACATCTTCATACAGTGATCCCCAAAATATCTATATATACTAACCTACTTGACACCCTGTCTAAAATACCAACAGCTCTCAACAACAAATGTCAACTGGATATAATTTTCTTTGATATATGTGCTTATGATAGGCTCTCAATCCCTGCTCTGATTTACATTCTGGAAAAATACTTGGTATTACAGGAATCCTATTAAAATTATCAACCTAATCCTTACGCCAAAACAGCAGCCTCATCAACCATAAATCTTTCAGGCAAGTGTGCGTTCTAAGACGGGGAATACAGCACGGTGGATTCCTGGCCTGTTTACTCTTAGATTCCGCCCTCGAACCTTTCCTCTCAAGGTATAGTGATTTCTCATCTTACGCAGACGACCTCAAATTGTACATAAATACATCTTCGAAAGACCTTGCATAGACTCAACCACGTAATTCATCGAATCGCTGTCCTTATTGACAGCCTCGTAGCTTATCTGCAGTAAATAGGTCTGGAGCTCAATATAACCAAATCAGCTCAACTCACATTTACTAAAAAGAGAATGAAGACTGACATCATCATAACGGTTCGCAGATACAGAAAGTGAAGACACAACACGCCATTTGGCGATCTGAACTTGGTACTCAAACCCAGTTCCCTTTAAAACCCCATCCCCAGGCAGGGAGAGGAGGAGACGGTCTCTGTCTCCTCCCCTCCCTGCCTCCACCATACTTCGTCTGGTGGAGCCCGTCCCCACTGACCTCTTTGGGGATGCCTACTCTATCGTCCCCATCCTTCTACGTGTTTCCCCCAATCTTCAGTCTCCCACTACTTAAACTAAACCGACCGAGTACGCTCCCTTAACAATGCCGCCAAATTCTAATCAACTTCTAAATTCAACCGCTTTCTCGAAAATCTCTTTTGGCCTTTCTAAATCCTAGTGTTCAACCCCCTTTTTATGTATAGGCCTTGTGGAAATTAGGTGGCAGGGCCTGCCAGAGTACTTAAATAATCTACTGGGTGCCTGACCTGCCTCCTCGTGGCAAAGTGTGGGCAACGGTGGGTCCCAATACGGGCCCAACGGCTAAATGGTCAGAGAAACAACAGATCATAACACTACACGACATTCCCCTCCCCACGCACATTTTAAATCTCTGGCCTCCACAGAGTTCTGTGTCACAAAAACAGAGTACACAACAAGGAGATGGGAGAAACCCCTGGTGCCGTCAGACAATTAACAGACTTTACACTTTACTTACCGGCCTTGGCTTGATATGGGATGAGGGTCTCACCTTTCATAGTAATTTCTCCACAAATGAAAAATAAAACGTCCTCTGCAATGTGGGCAGTCCCATAGGAGCTCACGAACCTGCTCAACACGGAAGTAATTGGAAGATATGTCCAATAGTGCCTGCAAGAAATTGCCCTTTGTGCATCTCCAGTCTGGTCTTCTGCACCCACCGTCTAATATAAGCAGATTCCTCGCAGTCGAGTACTCGATAATAAGATGAATGAATAGGGTAATAGGCAAACAAACCATTGACCATCTCTAAGACAGTATTATATACCAACTTAAATATCACCCCCTGGCGTCTTCGCATAGCATCGAACAACATCCTCTTAATTTCTCAAATGCTTATCGGGATGATTGACGCCTCAAGTTTTCAATGCCTCTTCTCTACACCAAGCTAAATGCACCTATGGCAACCCCACCTACCATTACGCTCTGTGATGTACAACGTCTATTGCCAAACAGAATTTTTTTCCCAAGAAATATAGTAAACCTATTCAATTCACTGAAAACAGATCCAGTGAAATATTGTCAGAGCAAGCAGTATAGGGCGAAGAACCTATCCCGTTCTACAACTGAATGGGAGTATCCCGAAGGAAAATTAGTATCTTTTCAGACTTTGCCCAAACTGAACTCCTCGGATTAGAAGGCAGAAGATGCAATACTGTGTGACAGGAAATATAACAACATATAATAAGACCATGCAAATCTTTATTGAAATCAAGAAACATAAAATTAATATCTAACCACCATTTTTATAAATATTGTAAGTAATTCTTAAATACACACTGTAAAATTCATGAATACTATTGTAAATATTGTGAATAATTATTATTTTGCCTTTTTTGTACACCCTTCTAGCCGGTCGGCTGTGTGATAGAGGTGAAAGCAAACCTGTACTGAAATAAACAGATGGAAATTTAAAAAAAAATAAAATATCTAGATGTCCTGGATAATAATGCATTACCTACGTTGTGGTAGCATATCGAGGTAGGCCCATACCTGTTTCAGTAGGACAACGCTCATTGTCGTACTGCTCGTGGTGTGGTAGACTGGTTTGAGGATATAAGCGTCGAATAATTGGATTGGCCAGCCCAGAGCCCTGACATAAAACCTCTTGGATCGTAAAGTGTGTGTGAAGAGAGACTTCCTGGCCTCTTCTTCCTTCCTCAAATGGTGTAAAATATCGAGGGACATTTACAAAATACTGGTGGAAAATGTTCCACTGAGACCAGGGGCTGTCATAAAGGTTTCAGCAGATGTTATTAGTTTTCCAGTAAACAAAGGTTATTTATAGATATGCAAGTGTCCGTATATTAATGATTGGGCAGTGTACTACAATGCGTTTATAACCGATACTAAGACTAGAGTTACTATGTTAAGCTGGAATTACCCCTTCAGATATCAGAAAAGTTAAGGCATTTAGCTAAAATTTTGATATATTGTGTCAGCCTTGCTTGTTTGAAAATAAGGGCCAAGGCAGCTACGGCTCTCTGTAATCAGGATATCGTGTTTCTAAACTGCTTACATTTTTGGTCGGTTTGGCTATTTATCTAAAGAAAATCTGACAAAGTCTGTGGTGGTGTGTCAAGCGCCACAGAAACTAAAATGTTAAGCATCCGTATATTGTATCTGTGATAGTGACTAGTGATGATCCTTCGTTTGATTTGCCTACTTGATGGACGAAAGCACATTTCAGACGGTCAGTATGGAAAGCCTCCTCCATTTCTGCCAAGAATACTACCTTACTACTCACACTGAGAACGAGAGAGAGAGAGACTTACATCTCTACAGTCTCTGCTCATCTCCAAAATATATCATCTTACTCAACTTGTTCATGCAGTCGCTTCTCTTGGAGGGCATATTGTCCAACTTCCTTTTGTCAGCTCACTCCATTCAGTTGCCTCTGTTCTTGATAGTGTTCACTATGCAGATGACAAAGTTATTTACAACTGTTCTTTCTGAAGTCGAACCACATTGACTTAATCGATTGCTATCTCTATAAATATTTATTTGTTTTGGTCTTATAAATCCTAAAAAGTCGTCGATGAGGACGTTTACTTCTCAGGAAAAGTCCACACTTGCCATGATAGGAGCATTCCTTCCATAAGTTCTGTCTTACGCTGATCTGAGGGATTATCTATGATTCCAATTTAACTATTTGCGATCATGTGACCTATCTATATACGAAGATGTCCACAAGAAGATTGTGAATTAAGCAGCACTTCCAGCATGACTCTGGTTTGAATACCACCATTAAATATGGTAGGAGATTTATTCACCCTGCAATCCTGTATCCGTGAACATTTGACCAGCCGCTGCCCTTTCAGTTATAGGCATACTCTTTGTAGATGAATATGGCATTTGAACAGGAATACATATAATCACTGATTTTGTTCAGTTTTTGGGTCTAAATTGAAGCATACAACACATATTGATTGCTAGAGGAGGCTAAATACTAAAATTGATAATAAATGGCTGGTAGAAAACCTTAAAACGCTCATTAGTTATCTGAATCCACCAGATTTCTGGGAAACCACAAAATGGAGGATACTACATTCAGCCCTTTAATCAAAACCTGCCCTCTAACCAGAAAGCAAGCCTTCAATCTTGAGATTTCTCCCCACGGATTGCTACCTGAAGCACAAACCCTCGACGTTGACTTCCACGAGCTAAAGTCTGCAGATTCTCTTAGCATGCTACCAGGTGATTTTAAATCAGGTTTTTAACCAGGGAAGCAGTTCGAGGGAGGTTAAAATCCGCCTCCCTTTTTTGTTTTTTTTTTGGAACCCTTCTTTTGTGTATTTTCTTTTTACTCCATTTTTTCCAACTTTTATTCTGTACCTGTTTCTTTTCAAGTTGCTCAATGGGCAGAGTTACTTTGAATAAGGTTTTGTCAAAATTGAATTTTCTGACAATGTGTTTCGTGTACAAATTTTGAAACTAGAACAGTGAGGTGAGATGATTGTAGAAGGTAAAAATCTCCTTGCTTTAAAGGAACCATGAAACCTGCCCCTTTCCCTTGTAAATTAATTTGTTTGTTCATACCGTAAAACCCCCATTATTGTGGGAAGGGATCTGTCCAAAGAGCAAAAGCGTACGGGACTCCCGCTTCCCAAGATTGATCAGAGGACCTCAGAAGAAAAGAGTAATAAAAGCGGGACATATACGTATAATAAAATATAAGTAACAAAAGCGGGATAATATATAAGTGTTGTCCCGCTTTTATTACTCTTTTCTTCTGGAGTCTCCTGATCGATTCTGGGAAGTGGGAGTCCCGTGCGCTTTGCCTTTATAAGCAGGAGTGTTGATAACTCTACCAGCGTTATACCAAGGACAAGTTGACCTTCGCTTTTAAGTTTCCTTGTTGAACCTTTTTATCTTATCCTCTCTGCCTTACTGTTTCATTATAATTTTATCATATTTATTATTTTTATATGCATATTGTGTGTAATTGCGTTCATTCTTCGGTCAGTTTGCGGAACAAAAATCAGAATATCCAGAGGGGGGGGGGGACTATGTAACCCTCGCCTGACACCGACTTACTTAGCCATTTTGTGAAAAGGCTTTTTTCATGGTATTTTTCCAAATAGTTCATAGACGTAATTCGAACGCATTGATGTAATTCGAACTCAGGCCTTTTCCAACAGGTGTGGGAAGACGGAGATTATAATCACTGTACTACCAACGAGGTCATGAATCAGGAAAATTCTTAAAAGAAGTAGGTCAATAAATAGGTTATATATATATATTTTTTTTATTTATTTTATTATTTTATTATTTTTATTTTTTTTTTTGGCTGATGCTGCATAACTTGTTTCCTAGCAAGGTTTACTAATAGGCACTAATAATAAATAGTAAACTATACATTTTTTGTTTAAATAATTCATTCCATTCCATTTTAGTAATGCCTCCTTTTTACTAAATATTTTGAACTTTAGTTTGAAAAAAGCGATCTTTGGCGTACTTAGATTAAACCACTGATAGGCATCTATCACACAATTTCAGTATTACCTGATATGGCTACTAAAGAACCTATAACGGCATCCATCAGAATCGGCACATCATGAAGTCCTTTCTTGGTGATGAAGCTGAAAGGAATTGTGGACGAAAGATTTAATCTTTATATTGGTCATGGGTATTCAGATTATCTATTAATTTAGCTACTCATTAATAACGATTCACTAAAATGTTTAAAACAGGGCCGTGATGACGTAAAAGCTTAAGAGTGACCGACCGCATGTAGGCGCCGGCTAACATAGGCGATGAAATTAATATAATACTATTCTGATTTCATATCGTGGAGGACGACATTTCTTATTCCCATCCAGATGCCAGACCCGACCCTAGTTTAAACTAGTAGAATACTCTCAATAATGTTATCTATTGAGTTTATCAATTGAGAAATTTTATCTGTTAAGAGTGAGGCGTTAACTGAAAGATCATATTCTGTTAATTGTAAATTATCATTTCGTGGTAGCAGAACAAAAGAAAAAAAAGCCGGTTTCTTTTCGGATATCTGATACTGTCATTTACTTATGCCTTTCATATCGTATCATTACTTACCTAAATGCCATTCCTACCATTCCTCCTCCGGAAGAAGCAAGAACTGTTGTAACAGATGCCCTGAAAATACCAAGAATTTTAAGACAGAAAATTTGAATATACAGTCCAGAATTTTATTACTTAGTAGACTATTCCTTGACTGTAAGAAAATAAGAAGAAATTCTTCATATCTGCTTACAACTGAGGAACATTCTGGTTTTATAAAACAACCAGGGAAGACTTTTATTGTCTCCTTTCTCATCTTATTAATAACGTCACTTATCAATAACTGCCATAAAGGTTTGACCGTTTCCTACCTTGATGAATATTTCCATTTTTCATCCACAATGCCGCATGTACTCCCAGCACTGAATCCGAGCCAGCCCCACCTATTGGAATAAAATATAGTTTACATGATACATTTTAAATTAATGAATGTTCATCGATAAATCCAACAATATTAACATAAACATTAATATCTTCTAGAAATTTAATTTGGAGAAAAGTCACTACGAAACCCAGCGTGAACGAAATAACAGTAAAGCAAAAATAGTATCTCTTATTTTTATGATTAAATACGTTATGCATACAGAGTTCTCATTTTAGAATGCTTCTATAATAATAAAACAATTAACATATCTGTTAAGTGTTTTACTAAAAAGCTGTTTTAGTTACAGTGTTCTAAGGTCAACGCCTTGGCTTATTATTATAAGTCAAGAAGCGTTGAGCTTAGAACTTACCGAAATAAAAAAAAAAAAAGTGGAAAACAAAAGCCACACTGGTAATACTGAATGACTAAATTTTATCAATGTTGTTAAAAAAAAACCTCTAACGGATAACAAAATAAAAACGACTATATTGAGTTTATTTGCATCATTGGCGAGCCTCGTTGGAAAATTTGCAAAATATGCAAAATCCATTTGTTCACAATTAAAACTGGAGTTGAGTAAATGACTAAAGTTATTCAGCAGAGCCATAGTCACCTTACAGCCTTTGCGCCGATATTGACAGTTGATATACCAGTACTCGAGTTACAACAAATGGCCAGATCCAACTATTTACATCCTCCCAAGCTTTAAAAACTATGTACAGCTATGAAGTGTCAGTATATAATGTGTCTGTAAATTGCATGTGTTCTGTTGCCGAACTGTCTGTTTGCTGTATGAAAAAATTTCATCCAGCAGAAAAAAACATGCAACCCTCAGCTGAGACTGACTAACTCAGCTACTCACTCAGACACTAACTCAGCTACTCACTCAGACACTAACTCAGCTACTCACTCGCTCAGACACTAACTCAGCTATTCTTGGTGTAAAAAGCCTATAAAAATTCCCCACGTCATTCACGGTATTCGAACTCAGGTTTACTGCTCAGTGTAGGGAAGACTTTCTTCCCTACACTTACTAAACTGAATTCCCAAAGGCACATCAAACCTTATTCCCCCTCTGAGGGAAAGGCTCTGAGAACAGTCCATAAAGTTATTTGTCATTTTCCTCGGGTAAGTTCGATATTGAATCTCTTAGATCTTGAACGAATGAAATCGGTGATTCAGTTAAATTCTTCACTCACTGGCCCATACTACTGTGCTAAATTATGAATTATTTAGAAATAATTGTATGATTCCAGTGACCCTTCTGTAATGATATTAGTGCTCAATGAGGGGATCCAATATGATCACCTCATCTTTATTGAGGTGATCATATTGGATTCATCAATCTTTATTCGATATGTGCCTCGATGGTCGCTATTGTGATCTATCAGGACTACAAAACCGAATGATTTCATAGCAAACTGCAGAACGCAACATATCGTGAATGATGTTTCTCATATACCGTGGGTGCTACACTTGAGGACTGCCAGGTCCTTAACGTTCGCACGATACACATTGTCGTTCAGGTACCCACAGAGCTAAAAGTCGCAGGAAGGATAGTCGGGAAATCGAGGCGCCTGATACACTAATGTGTATCAATACACTAATGTGTATATGGGTAATGAGTGGCTGATTACCCTTTCAGCAGTAAAATGCATCGCAATAGTACTTGTACAGACCTCCCGATATGTCGCAGTGCTCTGCATAAGAACTGTTATTTCTAAGCATCCTCGCCGTTGCAACCATGCAATGACAACACTTTCTAACCTGTCTCGATACCATTAAGTAATAGAACTCGTTATGACAGTTTCTTAAAAACAGAATGGTCCGATAATGAAGGTATCCGTGAAACTACACCATGCAGAGATATTAGGTACGTGTAAGCTGGATTTCCTCTATTGCATGGGATGGGTCTATGGCACCCCCCCCCCCTTAGTATTGGTGTTTATAGTCCCACTGATGTGGAATTTGGCCTCAGTTTTCACCAGATTAATCCAGAGCCATCTGGTCTCTGACTCCATTCATGACAAGAGGCTGAGAACAAATGTTAGCCGAATTTCAGCATCACTGGCAGCTGTTGGTCACGCTGAAATTAATTTGAATAGAACTGCAGAACCTTACACAACATTCCCTTCAAAATCATATAGTAGTAGTAGTAGTAGTAGTAGTAGTAGTGGCACATGATGCAAGAAAGCAAGTGTAGGAGCTTATGCAGCATCAGCCAAAAAAAAAAAAAAAAAAAAAATCACACCATTCCCTCCAAATGCCTGTCCAGTTCCTCCTTAAATTTATTTAACCTATCAACTTCTACAACGACAGATGGAAGTTTGTTCCAGCAATTAACCACCCGCTGGCTAAAGGCAAATTTCCGCACATCTATTCTACATCTGTCCTTTCTTAATTTGAACTTATGTCCCCGTAGGTTGGTAATCTGAACAAGTGGAAGGATCCCATCAGAATTCAGCGTGCTCAACCCATTCAAGGCCTTATAGACCTCAATCAGATCACCGCGCAGGTGCCTAGTCTCCAGCCACTGCAATTTGCAGAACTTAAGCCTCTCTTGGTAAGAGAATCCCTTCATTCCCCTCACCAATCATGTTGCTCTTCTCTGTACACGCTCAAGCAAATCTACATCCTTCCTAAAATGAGGCCTCCAGACCTGTACGCAGTACTCAAGGCGTGGCCTGACCATTGCCTTATACAGAGGGACAATCACCTCCTTTTCCCTGCTAGCAAAATTCCTATATATCATTGACAAAACCCCATGACCCGCCCTAGCAGCCTGTCTGCACTGCTCAGAAAACTTCATATCTGACTGCACAATTACTCCCAGGTCTTTTTCATTTTCTACCACCTTAAGTGTAGTACCACACAGTTGGTACGTTTCTCTGGGGTTATTTCTACCCATATGCAGTACTTTGCATTTGTCAAGGTTGAACTTCAGTTGCCACTTCTTAGCCCATCTGCCCAAATTATCTAGATCCTGTTGCAGTAGCACACTGCCATTACTGTCATTAACAACCCTGCCAACCTTTGTGTCATCTGCAAACTTCGACATTAAGCCTGATATACCTTCATCAATATCATTGATAAATACACAAAACAACAGTGGACCCAACACCGAACCCTGTGGGACTCCACTAATAACATTAGTCCACGAAGAGCAGCACCCATTGATTACCACCCTCTGTCTTCTCCCACTTAACCATCCTTTTATCCATTGTAGCAACTTACCCTTAATACCATTCTGCTCCAATTTGTACAGTAGTCTTCCATGCGCAACAGTGTCAAAAGCTTTCCTGAAATCCAAGTATATGATATCAAAATTATTTTTTGCATCCAGTTCCTTTGTGACCACATCATAATAACCAATCAAATTTGTCAGACAAGACTTTCCCTTAACAAACCCATGCTGTGTTTGAGTTATCGCTGCAGTCTTGTCTAGATGATCCTGCAATGCATCTTTAACCAGCGACTCCATTATTTTACCCGGAACAGAAGTTAAACTAACTGGTCTGTAATTACTCGTGTCACCCTTCGATCCACCTTTGTGAATTGGGGACACATTTGCACATCTCCAGTCCGTGGGAACCTCCCCTGAGTCCAAGGATGCTCTCATAATTATGGCTAAGGGTTTGCTTAGTTGCTTTGCCGCCTCCTTTAAAATAACTGGATAGATCCATCCACCCCAGGTGCCTTTCTTATGTTTAACTTCAACAATTTCTCCTCCACTTTGCTCTCAGTTATTACAAAATCATTAAGCACACTGCTACAATTTGATAACCTTCTTCCATTTTCAAATTGTAATAATTCCTCACGTGTGAATGTAGATGCAAAATACTCATTCAGTTTGTTTGCTATCTGAGCAGGATCATCAACAGTCGAACCATCGATGTCAAGTGGTCCAATCATATTCATCCCCTTCCTTTTAGAGTTTATATAAGTAAAGAAATCCTTGCTGTTTTTCTTAGCATCTTTTGCCAAAGATTTCTCGTAATCCGCCTTCGCCTGCCGAACCTCCTTTGTGACCTGATTACAGACTAGCTTATATCTGCCACAGGCTTCTGCGTCACCTGATAATTTATATGCATCCCATGCATTTTTCTTCTCTGTCACGAGTCTCATTAGTTCATTTGATAACCATTTAGGCCTAAACCTTGAACGATATTTCTTAATCGGTATATAAAGTCTAGTAGCTTCCACGATTAATTCTTTGAATGCTTCCCACTTAGAATTTACTGTTTGTAACATCGTCAGTTGATCCCACTGTACAGAATTTAAAAACTGTCTGAGACCACTGTACTCCCCTTTACGGAAGCAAAAACCCTTTCCTTTACCCCTGACGGTAGTTACCTCTTTGAGTAAATCCCACTTCAGCACACTGTGATCACTGCCACCTAGTGGTTCCTTTATCTGCAAATTCTTAATACACGAATGATCACTGCTGATAACCAGATCAAGAGTGTTACTTTCTCTGGTTGCCTCTCGAACATGCTGCTGCAGAAAACAATCATCCAATAACTCCACAAAAGTCTGACTAGTGTGTGAGTGACCAACCCACAAGTTCCAGTCAATATCTGGGAAGTTAAAATCCCCCATTATAAGACATTCTGATTTACTGGCCCACTCTATTTCTCTGTACAATTGTTCATTGTACTCATTCAAGTCATATCACCCTACAGGATGTTTAATACTCAAACAACCTGTAGCGCAAGCTGCACGTACCAAAAAAAGATCTACTCAGACGCTTGATTGGCCGTGCAGCGCACGAGCACATTCGATGGACACGCTATTAAAATCTTTCGGCGCGTCTGTCTGCTTGGAAGAGTTGGACCAGTATACAGCCACGACTGATCACTCGAGATTTCCATCTTTTGGGGAAACTTAAAAGTGATGGAAGCGCTTGTCATTTCTGCTGTTTTGCTGTCCTGTAATGGTCAGCAGCATTGAAAAGACTCGTATAATTACGGTGGTCCCAAGAAAAAAGAAACTAACTTAAGAAATTTATCACGAGTTAGTAAACAAGAAAATCTCATTTTCACTTGACTCACTTCTTATTTTCATGCATATTCCATTCAATTGTTATGCTCGGTATATGTAATTTATATTAATGAATACGGTTCCGTATTGTTGCTGAATTAAGAATTACTTCTTGAATGCCCTCGCGGTAGCGCAGTTGATATAATCCCCACAGCGCGTGAAAGAGACCTGAGTTCGAATCCCATCCAATAACTTGAAGAATTTTTATAGGCCTTTTTCATTATGTGGATAAGTTAGTCGTTCTCATGCGAGGATAGCACGGCTTTTTCTCCCAGAACCTCTGAGTTTTCATCCAGCAAACAAGCAAAATCGATCACAGAACACATGCAATTTATAAACATATTATATATCGAATAATATGGTCTAACTCGCTGAAGGGCCTAAAACCAACTTCTTTAATTAAAACACACACACACCACGGTTTACTTCAACAACAAACATTTTACTTTTATTCTAAATTTATTTTTAAAGTGGAAAAACATACTCACCACAGCATAAACATGCCCAATAAGGCATTTGTTGGATTTCCAAGAGGCAACGGCTGTGTCCCTTTATCATATCTTCCAATCCTCGGTCCCAACATTGCTGCTGCAACTAAACCACTGCATCCTCCTACTAAATGAACCGTTCCAGACCCTCCAATGTCCACGGCCCCAATAACTGCTAAAAAGCCATTTTCTCTCCACATCCACCCAGCAGGAATGCAATAAACCAAGATGCTAAGAAGAGTGAAAGCGCAGTATGCTGTGAACTTACACCTCTCCGCCATAGATCCAGATATCAATGTTGTTGAGGTGGTAGCATAAGCCAACTGTAAGGAATTCGAAAGTAAAATAATAAACACAAGACAATCTCTCTCTGTGTTATTTCCTTTTCACGGTAATATTAAAATTAATATCATTTATAATAGCGTAAGAGTTTCTTCCTTACGAGTATTATGATTTCTATGAATAAATAACCACAGTGTACAGAAATTGGCCATATAATTTAAGTAGAATTGTGCCTATGCTTAAATCAGAACCGGATTATGCCTATGGGGCGATAAGTTCTGTGAACGTCTTTCATTTCCCCAGAATTTATTTCCTCAATAGATCTATGAGTAAATTAGTCTAGTCTGCATAAAATAAAAATGCATAAACCAGCGCATTTTTATTTTTCCTGAACAAGCGGAAAGAAAGTCAAGAGCTGTCTAGTAGCCATGTTGGGTCCCTGGCATTCTGCGATACACGTGAAATCACTAATATCACAGAGAAGTTGATTACAAAATCTGACATATCTTCCGGTAAAGTAAAGTGGCTAATTTGCGTATGTGTATTGTAGAAGTAATGCTAAATGTGTAATCGCAGAACTATGTCATAACACTCGTTCTGAAATACTAGTAGTAGTAGTTAAATGACGCAAGGAAGCAAGCTTATACAGTATCAGCTGGGGTAAAAACATTGTTTGCCAATCTGGATATCGCACCCTGGAAGTATATCATCATAACCAGAAACATCTTAACTCTGGCAAAGCTACTGACGGAGAGAATAGATGCGCCGAAAGTGGGAAATGTGATCACTCGCCCTCGGATGATACGACCGAGAATAAACAGGGAAGATTCAAGTCTTAAGTGCCAATTGACTCAATTGGACTCTCTGGGAAGATTTAATTTTAAATTATTTTAATAATTTAAATATAGATCCAGAAAAACTATCTACAGACAAAATGTATAGGACAGAAACCTTTAGTAATGTGTACCGGCAGGTACAAATATAATAAGAAGACTAACTTAATAATTTATATAATAATATTTAGCATTTAACAATCATTTAGTAATTAATTAAACCAACTTAACAATTAATTCATTAACCACATACTCTGTGTTTTTTCTTCTCCAAATTTTGTAAATAAGTTCATGTAAATATGCTTGTAAATGCTGATATAATGTAACCACACCATCTAGCCACGTGCTGTTTATCGGTGTCTCGAAAGAGAAATAAACAGATAATAATAATAAGCTGTCCATCCCCTTTCTATAACTCTAAATACAGTCGACTTTTCAAAAACATTTATTAACAGATTTAATCATCATTCACTGTAAGGCTTAAAATCCTACCCTCAAAGATTTGAATAAATATTAAATATAAATTAAAGAACATGATCAGTTAATTTACATATATGTATTATAAGGCTGACTTTGGCTTCCATCAAGGAAAGACTATACCGAAAATATGGTCTATCAAAAGGTTTTATATCGTAATTCACTCTAGCGAAATATGTTACTAATAATAAGCAGGCCCGAGTAAAATTCCAGCATTTAACATAAAAGCATCGCTAATTCCTATTAAAAAAAAAAAAACTTTTATCTCTTTTATTGATTAACAATAGTTATTTCTATCTTTAAATTTGTAATAAAATATTTTTAAGATTTGACTTTATTAAAAGATTTCAATGGCAATGGGTATAATCTGTATATTAGCATATGTGTTACGATGAACTATGATAACAGATTATTATTATTACAGGCTATCGTGATATCCTGTAATAATCCAAACCCAAAAGTTTATGTGGATCCGACAGTGCATCTTAATTTGTCTTGCCTAGACCTGCCAACATTTTATGATTTTACAAAATTCCGGTATTCGCAATTTTTACAATTTTCTTCCAGAGTTTTTTATTTTTTAATTTTTTATTTCTGATTTTAGTCAAGGTTGTGTTGTTTTTATTTATTTCTTTATTTATTTTTACATTTTTCAAATATTGTACTTGTATCTGTTAAATGTTATTTATCAAGATGGGCGTGCTAACGGTTGGTAGTCCAACCAGAAACTTATAACATCCAACCTTGTGTTTCAGACTTTGCTTGTTGTATCGTGGACGGTTCAGCAAAGTTTGCAACACAAGAATCTCACAGTATTAATTACTGCTTTCTTTATCCCATGATTTTAGAGGATCTGGTATCGGCAGGTCTTCATTATGTGAAATTGGCCTTACTTATTGCAGATGTTATGTTAGCATATTTGATACTGTGCTTGCTTTTTCTAGACATACCTGATATTTTTGTCCGACAGAATAAGAATTGTTAGTGTGATTGCGCGATTTCCTGTTCGCCACACACCAAAGAAACATCAAAAGGCGTACTTTTAATTTTCCCAATTAATCATCCTCAGAGCTGTGGTACTGTACTAGTAATATACAGCACACATGTGGAGCCCACGTTTTCTCCTGATCAAGTCTCGCAGCCAAAAAAATATATATAAAGGATATGCACATTTAGTAGTACTCTAGATTTTCTTCCTTTTTTTGTCAGGGTGATTCAGCCACTTCCTTTGCTTATGCTTAAAGATTTTGACAATACAGTACTAAGATAATACTCTAGATTTTCTTCCTTTTTTTGTCAGGGTGATTCAGCCACTTCCTTTGCTTATGCTTAAAGATTTTGACAATACAGTACTAAGATAACCACAGAAGAAACAAACATTGTGCAATAGAGACACAGATAAATTGTACATGTGCTTACGCTACAACTGTCTTTCCATTACTGAAAGAAAGAGGTGGAAGGCAGACAAGCAAGGTTGTATGGGAGACTCCCCTACATTACTGCCTTATATGATCACTTGCAAACATCGTTCTTTGCAAGTAATACAACAGACCATTGTCATATCGACTTCCCTAAATTGTAGCAAGATATGCGTATTATTTGGTAAACACAAAAACTTGTGTCATAACATTGTGTAGGGGCTTCTTGAACCGCACTTTATGACGGGAAAAAATCCTACCAAAAATAACTTGTAGGCTGAGGAAACCCATTGTAAATGGAAACACTCCTCTTGAAGAAGAAGAAAAACTTGTATATACAGAAATAAATTTAAATTTTAAGAACTGTTTTCGAAATCTACGAATAAAATTTGGCTGCAAACACTTGCTATATTAATGAAGGTAACAATCACGTTGGCTAGTGTTATTTAATAAAATATCCAGTTATAATGCAAAGATCAATAATAAATTAGAATGATCAGCTTAATAGTCCAGACAAAATACAATATTCCTTCAGCTATGATTTACAATAACAATTCATTTTAAATTGAAAAAGAATTGGAGCGACACTATTTAAACCGTGCAATTGATTTTTAAATGAATATATTATGTTAAGAGATTACAAAGTAATCCACCATAAAACTTATTAAAATTAAAATACTATACATTTATGTAAACGCACAGTTAATTTCGATCTTTTTAGAGGGGACTAGAAAATAGAACTTACCTGAAATACAAACTTGGAATACACAACGCCCATATCTTCCTGTGATGCTTCCGTGAAGAAAGATCCCAATGCTATCCACATGTTTGACATACTTTTCCCGAAACTAAGACCAAATCCAAACATCCAGTATGCCAAGCCTCCTACTAAAACATTGGTGGCATTCTTAATCAGGATATTAACTTCGTTCTTTCGAGACACAATCCCAGATTCCAGCAAAGCATAACCTACAAAAGCAAGACGGGAAACTTCAGTACCCGAAAAGCAGAGAACTGATAGGTAAAAGTTATAATAACAAGACTACTCTCATTTGTAACAAACGGCGAGATTTGTCTGATCGAAGCTATCATCAACGAAGACAGGCTCTTAAAATTTTGCAGATTTTAGCCGAATTCCATCTTAAGAACACGGTTGTTCAGTCATTAACAAGTTCTGATACTAAAAATTGTCATGTTAGTTGCACAAACCACTGTCCAGTCACCACAAATCCTAGTGAATGGGGGCCCATTTTAGAGCATTCCTCCAATGCGGCCTGTGTGATTTTTAATCAGTTTATTTGTAGGGGCCTCTAAGCACATGCTTACTGTGCGCTCTGGGCAATTAATCTGGCACTGGTTCAACCCTTCCTAAAATAATGGCAAATTCTGTCAACCACCAATTCTTGTTCTGACTTAAAAATTTCCATCATATTAATAATCGCTAAGGTGGATTCCATCGACATCTTACCTTACGTAACTCATCTAAAGATGAGTAACATCATACATATAACTCAGCTTATGGTACTCATTTTTTGATGAGCAACATAAAGCAAATATGTTGATAGGGACATTCAAGCAATTTTCCTCGATATTTCAAGGCGTTTTATTGTTTTCCTATAAAGGCTAGTTAAATGTTTTGGTCGTCATCTGATTATAATGAACATTCTCTGGTGATGATCTGTGTACGGAATCATTAATGTATCTTATGTAAGTTAATAAACAATCTTATTATTGTTATTATTATTCTTATTCAAAGAGATAAATTGATTCACAACAATCAGTTAGTAATAAACTTTGATAAAAACTAAATTACTACTAATAATAATAAATGCTTCATCTCAAATACCTGAGATTACATCATCTATCAAGGTACATTCTCAAGGTCGCTTACATCAGAATGATTTTAATTCATATTCCTCTCTTGGAGATTCTCTCAGTATAAATATCTACGATTGTGGATTCATTATTCTCTAAACATGTTAATTATCTAATTAATAAGATACATTTTTCGTAATGATTTTTCATTTACAAATGCACTCCATTCCGTGTTAAGTACACATTTAGTTTTTGCTGCTTGACACTTGTATATGGATAATGTTCTTCTGTATGCTAGCTGTAATAGCGCACCTCTTTCTTCCAGACTAGTTCAAAATTTCGTGGCTCATCACCCAGTAGCTGTTCAACTCTAGTTAGGACTCGCTGACCTATCTTTTCCCTTTACTTCGTTTATCCCTTCTGTTCTTTCGAATGGTCTTTGTAATTCTAAAAAAAAATGCATCAGTTACATTAATTATATTAAAAATTACATCGATCACAATCTACAGAAATTCAAGTCCAACGCCAAACTGTATACGTTAATTCTTTAACCTCACACAGAACTAGCCTACTGTAGGTCTCAACGCCTTTCATTGTTTGAGATCACCATCAAGAAAGGAAAAAATCAAAATCAAAAATGAAGAAATAAGAACTCACAGTCAGTAGCACATTCTACACTGGAATTTCATTCTCAAGAGAGATCTATATTCGTTTAGGACCACTTAGTATACAAAAATAATTTCGGTACTATTTTTTAAATATTTTACATAAATAGACATCAATAAATGTGTGTCATCCGAGAGTTCAATTGTGCATCGACTCATCCTCAAAGCAACCATCCAACTCTCCAACATTTCTTTTGGGAAATTAACTCTTTTTTTTTACGTGAGCTATTTTAGTAATGCTTCTACAACGTAAATCAAGGAATAATTAATATACATAGTCTATAAATATTTCATTTATTTTATGTTTTGTTTTGTTTTTTTTTTCAACACCATAAATCTGCTAAATCTGCACTCAGAAACACTTTCCCATCTCGGCTATCCCTATTTTGCTTCCACGTTCTTCTACTAGATGTAATCTTTTCAAGAAGTAAACTGTTCTTTACATTGAACCAAACCAATTAAGCTAAATTGTACATGGTCAATGTGATTTTTCACACAATCAAATCGCGATACTTTCATTCATAACTTATATAATTTTGTACGTGTATAAAGAGAAACATGTATACAACCATGCTATTTATAAAAAAAAAAAACCTGTATTTCTTTATTACACATTACGACTCACACCGAAATATATGGAACGAGTACAGAAACGCAATAATGCAGAATCTTACCTGATTGCATAGTAAAGATGAGGAACGAGCTAGTAAGAATAAATACCACATCATTCGCATCATCACGATTCGAATATTCCTCAGCTGAGTCAGTAAACTCAGTAATTTTGACACTTTCAGCTGTAACAGCGATACTTTTAGCTGTAGTAGTGACGCTTTCGGCTGTATTAGTGAAATTTAACAGAGATTCTGTCATTTCTTACGTTCAGTTGAAGGGCTTATTAACAGCATATCAAGACATCAAAAGACCGGAGTCTAAGTGGGGCAGTATGGCAACGCACTGTATCGATTAAAGGCCTGGTTGCTATTGTTATTCTGCATACTGGTCAGCTTCTATAAAGTAGTTAACTGATCTATAAATCATCGCATACTGAGCACAGAACATTTCTTGGAACGCAAGACGTTGACGTGTTGTTTATAAAATCGAAGTCGCGCTCCAAGTGGGTTTCTCTGCGTTTATAATAATATCCGTTCTCTGTACATACAAATATATATCAATACTTGTGTTCTTACACTATCTGTACTATCCGATTGCATGAAGTGAGCTCTCTCAGCTCTCCCGTCCCCTCCTCTCTAGTTTATGATATTTCCACTCACGTAGTTGGGGCAGCAGAAATAAGGTACACTTTGGTTCAAGTTAATCATGTGCGTTATGATTATCGTGCTATCTTTCCATTTGCAGTACTCCCTTGAGAAAAGTTTAATGGACATTCGTGAATAAAATTCTCGAGATGAAGCCGAAAAAAAAGAAGTAATTTCTCTTACAAAAGAAAATCGTCAAAAAGAAGAATTGTAAAAATGGTTGTTGTTTGTTTGTTGGTTGCCCGGGCAGTTAATAGAATAGAATCTTTAATTGCAATATCAGATACATACAACTAGTCCGTATATATAATATACGACATGATGGTGCCAGGGGTTTCCAATACATATATACATCCATACAGACAAAAGAGATACACATGGGAAGGCCATAAAGCATCGATATACATTGTCTGTAAACTGCAGTATATTCTGTGCTTGATTCACCTGTTATGCTGAATCTAAAATGACAGTTTCTAGGCATCGAAAACGTACAATGCTCGCTTGAGACCGACTGACTCAGCCACTGTGAAAAAGCTGAGAAAGTTCCTAGCTTTATTAACGGGAACGGGATTCGAAGCCAGTTCTTTTCCACTCAATGTAGGAGGATGGTGATTACAACCAATCGGCTATCCTCGAGAGCTCACTGCACACCGGTGAATTCCAAAATGATAGACAGTTACAGATGTATAAAAACACTTATTCAAGCAATATACGTCAAGAAGTTTATATATATATATTTTATTTTGATTGCTTAGATTACTTAAATTTTTCTGGTATCTATTTTCTATAGGGTATTAAGGTGTATAATGAACAGGAGATTTAGTTAGCGTTTTTATTCTAACCTATTCCTGGGGGTCTGTAATGGTATTAGAATAAAAACGCTAACTGAATCTCCTGTTCATTATACACCTTAATACCCTATAGAAAATAGATACCAGAAAAATTTAACTAATCTAAGCAATCAAAATAAAAAATATACATCAAGCACGTATAATAGTCCAATTGCCACAGGGCAATGGCATTAACGTAGCAAGCGATAAATTAAAAATACAGTAATCAATTAGACATTAACAATAACAATAATAACAACACAAAAAAAAAAAAAAAAAAATATATATATATATATTGGATGTACTTCAGCTTCATATGGAGGAATTGCATGTCGCTGCCTCTAATGAACGCCTAATTATTTATTTATTTATTATAATTTAATTTATGTTAATATTTAATATAATTATATATATATATATATATATATATATATATATACACACACGAATAGCAGTAAATTATGCGGTATACTAGTTGTTATAGGTCGTGAGGAATGCAGTTATAGTACAACCGTTGGCGGCTGTGAATTCATATTTGATGCTTTTATTATTCGTTATTGTTTGTTTTGCTATTGGATTTTATAGTGTTAAGTCTTTATTTCATACTTTATCTTTGTTGTTCTAGGGTAGGATTGACTGCTAATCTGGGGTAATATTAACTGCTAATCCTCCAGCGTAGAATAATTTTAAAACCCCTTTTCAGAGTAGGATTAAACTGCAAGCCCCTCCTGGGGTAGGATCCTCCAGAGTTTCCCCCTGAATACTTAATGTTTGACAAGGCTTTTGCACCCCCTGCTGACTACCAAATGGTGATCCACTTCGCAGGCTCCTACTCCTGCTTTCTTTCTCTTTGTTGGGTTATGTGGGCTCCCCAATCCAGGAGTTCCCCAATTCTTCACCCCTTTCCCTTCTCCTCTAGTGGAGGATTCTTCTTTCTTCGTCTTTCTTTCCCCTACTGTTATTCCCACTCTACTCCTATCTCCTCCACACATTTTTTTTAATATTTATTTTATTTATTTTATTTTATTTATTCATTATTTTATTTAACTTGGCATCTGCCAGGAAGCTCTGGCAGAGACCATCTGGAGTATAATGGACAGTTTGGCTCACCTTCCAGTGGTGGTGGTGGCGGGTATGTAGGGTCCCACTAGGGGCCCTGCGGCCAAGCAGCCAGAGACATGACGACAGAACAAAACACAATACTTCATAAACCAGACGCAACACTTTTTTCTGGCTTTTGCAGTTGTTCTGCATTCCATCACAGGGTATATACTGCACAGGTTTGGGAAACCACCGGTGGCGCCTGACCCTAAATACTATGCCACTCTGTTTTTTTTTTTTTTTTGTGTGTTTTACACTATATGTTTTTTAATTATTTTTAATAATTTTTAGATTATTTTATATTAGGATTACCGGAGAGCACAAATTCATATACTTATTACATATGTAAATTTTACATATTTACATATTATATATGTAAATTTTGTACGTTCTCTTGTCAGTTTTCCTGTTTTGCCGGACGAAAAAACAGGAATTTTGAAAGAAAAAAAACCTTGCTATCATCGTCTCAGACCAGCTAACTCAACCACAATGAAAAAGGTAATAAATACAAGAACGGTACAGTATTTACTCTTTTTTTTTTTTTTTTCAGTGTTACTTGTCAGTGACTTAATAGCACTTTATAGCAACCTACAACTGATTACAACATAGAAAATTATAAAATTACAATTTTATAATAAGAAAGAATGGTTACGTAACACTTTCAACCGATTTTTTTTACAATTAAATAAAATCATGCAGTTAACGCTGTTGCAGTCAAGAAAAATACACTTTGCAATAATTAACATTAGTTACTATAAATTTTACATATATAGATTATACAACATAAAAATTTTCATGTAATACAAAAATTCTTGTAATTAATAATATATTTAAAAATAAGAGAATTCATCAAATTAAAAACGTTATTAAAATCAGGCAAATCCGCCTGATATGTTGTGATATACGTATATCACAACAGTATTTTGATCCATTTTGCAGTGCTTTATTGCTAACCACTTTCAACAAAAACTACCGCGGCTTGTATTGAAAGATGATATACAGGGTCTGTATATTATTCACCTGATTATGAAGCTCGATTAAAATTTTATGTAATAGGTTTCTTAAGATGATTTTATGCATTTATCAAAGCAACTCAATGAGTTTTTTTTTTTTTTTTTTTTCATGCGGTTGGCAGCCTTGATCTCAGCAAGCATTGCAACAGTACAGCATTAAAATGGCGATTGTGTGCCGCTAGTAGGAGAAATAAAATTTGTCGCCCTAAATGTTGAATACTGATAAACGATTACCAATCAGAAAGCCATGTCAAAAAAAAAAAAAAAAAAAAAAAATTGGTGACCTCCTGAACGCTGCCCGTAGGCAACGCCTACCCACTTGTGGCGGCCCTGTGCAGGAGAAAGCAATGTGCGTGTTGTCGCTGTGGGAAGCCAAATCTCCAGAGACTGTAAAGAGACGTTTCCAAAATGATCCACATACTAAACAATCAATGAGACAATGGTTGAAACAGCTTCGAGAAACCGGCAGTGTGCTGCACCAGAAAGGTGCAGGTAGGCCTAGTGTATCTGAAGATAGTTTCGGAAATTCAGGAAGTGTTTATCCGAAATCCTACAAAATCTCTCCGCCTGGCAAGCCTGGAGCTGCAAATACTGGGAGGAACATTGCACAAGAGATTGGAACTTTATGCTTATAAAGTGCAAATCGTCCAGGAAATTAAACCTCAAGAGAAATCATAGCGAGAAGAATTCTTTGTTCATATTGTCAACCGTATAGGCAAAGATAAGCACTTTCTGGAAAATATCGTTTTCGGTGATGACGTCTGTCTTCACCTGTCTGGTAAAATTAACGGACACAATTGTAACCTATGAGGATCTGAAAACCCCTAGGCAGTTCGTGAACTTACTGAGGAGCTTTGTTGATGAACCAATCATGACACTTGAAATTAAAATATATGGAAGAGAAATTACTATTATTGGGATATACGCTCCTAATAAATATTCTCCTACAGATATTAAAGAAAATTTCTGGGAAAATCTGACAGAAGTAATTGAAGCAATTCCATGTTGCAAGGAGATATTCATAATGGGGGATTTGAACTCCAAAGTGGGACAAGCTGCAGACAATAAAGTGATGCGAAGACATGGAGAATATGTAAAGAATAATAACGAAGAGAGACTAATAGAACTTTGCTCGCAATATAAGCTGAGGATTAGTAACACCTTCTTCCAACACACAGATACAGTATTCATGAGTTCACATGGTTCCAAGAAACAAAGGGACTAAAATCAATAATTGATTATGTGATCACTAAACAACAAAGTACAATTTTCGTCTGTGATGTTAGGGCTCAGAGAGGAGCAAATTGTGGTTCTGATCACTTTTTGGTGAAGACTGCGTTGTCTTTCCCATGGGTGTGCCAAAAGAGGAAGAAGAAAAGGAAGAAAGGCTTTGAGAGGAATGAACAACTTGACACTGAAATATTCAATGTGGACTCACTAAAATATGAGAGCACTAAGGTTTTGTCAACGAAGATTAGACCAAGGGTTAGATGAAACCTACGGGCAGAGTGCAGAAGACATATATGAATACCTAAAGGAAACAGTGAAGAAAATTGCTGGAGAGGCAATAGGAAAATCTCAAAGGATGAAATAAAATTATTGGCTGAACATGGAAATTATGGAATTAATAAAGGGGAAAAAGGAAGCATACCAAAGATAGTTGAGCTCAAAAAAGTGAAGTTTGCAGAAAAATATATAAAGAAAAAAATGAGGAAGTGAAAGCGGAAGTAATCAAAGCGAAGAACGAGTCCTGGAATAGAGCATGTGCCGAGGTGAACAGCAAACTGGGATGTACAAGATCTGCACAGGCGTGGAGATTAACATGGAGCTGTTTAAATATGGAGGTCAAAAAGTTATAAATCTACTAACTGAACCGTTCAACAAATTATATGATGGCGAGGAAATACCAGATGAGATGACAATCGGATACATTACGTCAATTTTTAAGAAAAGTGACAGACGAAGATGCTCCCACTATAGAAGAATTTGCGTTATGAGCTCTATTGCTAAACTATTTGGGAAAGTGATAAAATCAAAACTGGAACAAGAGATTATAATTTCTGAGGAACAGCGTGGCTTTTTGACTGAATGCTCATGTATAGATCATTTATTCGTTTTTAAGAAAATTCTAGAAAAGTATCAGGCTACAAACCAAGATGCTGTTCATAAGCTTAGAGAAAGCATATGACAATGTGCCAAGAAATCTTCTGTGGAAGGCTATGGTAAAAAATGTCAATAAGTCAGCCAAAAAAAAATTTCGATAATTAATATAATTATAAGAATCTACAAGAACAATACATGCTGTATTAAAATTGGTTCAAAATTATCAAGAAAATTTAAGACTTGAAAAGGACTACTTCAAGGATGCTGTTTGTCACCTACTTTGTTTAAGCTGTACCTGGAAGTTGTTCTAAGATCGTGGTCACAGAAGTGCAGTTCAATCCCCCTTTGTCAAAATAAGTACCTTTATAATCTACTGTTCGCAGACGACCAAGTTGTGGTAGCACAGATGATGCAAATTACATGGGCAGAAAGTTACTAGAAGAATATAAAACATGGGGACTGACAGTAAATTTTAATAAGACAGAATACATGAATCGAAGTGAGGACGTTCTGGATTTAGAATACAGGTGAAAATTGTATAGCAATTTAAATATTTGGTTGCAATTATTCAGGCTGACGGATCATCTGTGCAGGAAATTGAGAGAACTCAATTTCCTGCGCAGATGATCTGCGTAGAAAGGCAGATCACTCAAGAAAGGTCATAGGAATGATCAGTTCTGTGCTATGGAATAAAAATATTATTAAAAATAGAAAACTGCAGCCATTATCAACCCACTGCATGATGAAAGCCTCACGGTGATGGTAATGGAACATAATCTACCACGCTGGTCCATTGCGGGTTGGCAGATCGACCGTATTTAGCAGTGAGGGGCTAGAACTCCAGTCTACTCAATGAGCGTGTGCTACTGCACTCCTTCTCTTGACCACTCGGCTACGGAGGCCTTATTAACGAAACTAAACATCAAAGATGTAATGCAATATTACAAAGTGTTTTATTATATGGATGTGAGACTTGGACCTTAAATGAAAGACAAAAAAATAAATAAACTATTGGCTGTTAAGATGGATTTCTGGCGAAGATAGGAAAGAAAGTCTACGACTGAAAAAGTTAGAAATGACGTGATAAGGAATACAATGAATGTCCAAAAAACCATCATTGATAAAATAGAAGGGAAAGGATTGGAGTGGTTTGGCCATGTAAAGAGAATGGGAGACAACAAATTGCCCAGAGCAGCCATGCAATGGATGCCATGGAGAAGGAAAAGGAAAGACCAAGAAGGACGTGGATAGATAGTGTGAGAGTATCAATGAATAAAAGAGGACTGGTGGACGGAGATTGGGAAGATAGAAGAAAACGGAAAGCAAAGGATAACGGAATGACTTTTCGATGTTAGGTTGAGGAGAGCCGCCGTGATAACGGAATAAATCCTAAGAAGTTCGTGAACACAAGCATGATAGTCCCAAGGTAAACGTATGGTACGCACTGTCCTTTATCCCGATGATTGGACCATTTTTCTTTCAAGAAAACACCATGAACTCCGTAAATTACCTAGATATATTCAAATTGTACGCTGCACCTCAGCTGGAAGATATGCAGCCACATGTGTTCTATCAGCAAGATAGGGCATCACCACAACACTAAAGCTTGGATGTGCGCGATTTCCTCAAAAAAAATAATAATAATAATAAATAAATAAATAATAATAATAATATCCTAACCAATGGCCTCCTCCTCCGGGATCGAGGAGGAGGGAATTTATTTATATAAGGCTACATAAAGGAAATCCTAATCATAGTTTTGCTGATGATAGCACATCACAGCCCACCTTCGACTCTGAGAAACTTTGTCAGTTTTTTTGAGAAAATTTGTTAGTTTTGTCTTTTAAGAAACAATTTCAACTTTTTTAGTTTCAACTTCTTTAATATCTACCATCAATTAGTTAAATTCCGCTGTCCATGTTATTCCCTAATGGGCCCATGAAAACTTGTTTAACTTTGAGCTTTCTAAACTTAGGTTATGGCACGCAGATCTCTAGACAAGATCACACGTATTGGGGATTACCGTTATTTCTAATCTCTCTCTCTCTCTCTCTCTCTCTCTCTCTCTCTCTCTCTCTCTCTCTCTCTCTCTCTCTCTCTCTGCATAAGCACATCACAAATATTGCTTACTCTGCATCAAAAAAAACAATTTACTTTTTCTCTCTCAGCGTTACTTGTCTTGTAAACACCTTCTAGCTCTCTACAAATCTAAAATCCGCTATTCCATGAAATGGTGTTCTTAAAAGTTATCTGAAGTTCCTTGACTCCACTAAAAAGAAGGAAATCTGGTTAAATGATAACCCATCTCTTACACTCTCTTTTCCCTTCTTTCCACTCTGTCTGATGTTCAGTTTTTGCTGCATACCTTTACTATAGATACATCCATGGCCACTGTTCTTCTGAATTAGCATATGTAATTCCACCCTCTCTTCCATACGACTCCGAACACGTGCCTAAACTAATCAACATTCATTCATTGTCCAACTCCAAATTCCCAAACTAAATTTTTCGCTTCATCATTTATCCCTCTGCTCCTGTTCTCTGGATCATCCTTCGTTCTCATGTATTTCCCGAAAATTACAATCTATAAAAATTCAGGTCTAATGTCAATGAGGTATCTTCTTGACTATCTATCATCTATCTTTCTATCAATGAGTATCTATCATGAGTTGAAGATTGAGAGGGTGGAAGGCCGTCTCAACATTAAACTCATGCATAGTACTAAGTACTATAGGTTCTAGTATCTTCATGTTTGGAGTTTTCATAAACCAAAAAAATTAAGAACATATCAATACTTACACTTGCTTACAATAACTAAGGGTATAAAAACTCTCAGTTCTCTATTTGTTTGTCCCCCAAATGTTGCGAACCTTCAAATTATTCATTAAGTTAATCCTATATGAAAGTAATGATAAATGGTGCTATTTAAAACATAATCATATAATATACTAAACCATATAAAATTTCATTTATTTAATAAATTATGCGAATGCTTTAATGGGAAATTGTTTAGTGTTGCTAATCTGTTGGTCGTGTGCCTGTGTATACAGTAAGGCCAATGCATAAAAAAATATTTTGCATATTTCATTCAGTAAAGTACAGAGGTGTATGTTTTGTGCACACTACATGCGAACTTTCTTGAGCCTTTGGAGCGATCTGCGAGCACTTTTGACTCTATCATTCCTGGTCTTAGTTGCCTTTGGGAGTAATTGCTGTAGAATCTCCTAAGAATTTCTTTTTTGTCCTCATAATACACAATGAATCGTAAGTAATAACAAAAAAAATATATTAAGAACGAAGCTCAACACAACTCAGTCGCTCAGCAACGATTGTTATCATGGAAAACATTACGCAACGATTGAGAAGGGAGAAGCGCAGACAGTCGATAAATTTCACGAATATTTAAGGTATAGTTATGCGTAGGAAGGCGATAACTTTCCACCTAGTCACGCAACAATTCATCAAAACTTCACAAAAATAATAGAGTAATGAATACAAAATTTATAGCAGAGTACTCAAGAAACATACACAACTGAACACATTGGTAATCAATAAAATCGAAAAATGTCGATCAATTCTGGTATACATGTTATCCAGACAATGATGTCCTACCTCAATCTTTACGGGATCTTGGAATATTCCGGATTTTGAATGATCATATTATACCCATATATAAAATAAAAAGTACACTTAACGTTATTATACATACTACTGTAGAATATATATTATGATGTTGATTGATGACCTTGTGAATATCACAGTAGTTACGATCACAAATAGATCCTACTGCTTTGGCCTGCTTGCAGTTTGCTTCCCTGAATGATTCTGTCACTTCTTACGTGGGGATTTCCCCCTGTAGGTTGGTTTGGGTTTGGATTTTATTGGCGCATTAGCAACTAAGGCTATAATGCGCCAAGACTAGCCCCCTGTGGACCCCAACTGTACCTTCAAAATAGAAGACCAAGATCGGGAAACCTCTTAAGAACACAACTAAGGCCACTCCAACAACAGAGAAACACAAACTTACTTCAGAACCTATGTCATCGTCACCATCTTCGTTGACAGATAGACTGTATCTTGATGTGATACCACGTCTGCGTCGTGAAGTCAAGCTTACCTTAGATAGCCAGTCTTTCCAGGAAGTCCTTCTTCAAGCTCTCCAAAGCTTGGAATGCCATGGAAAAATGATCTACCGGCTCTGTTTGGAAAACGAGCAAATGAAAGCACAGAATTCTCTTTCTTAAGCTCGCTAACCGCCTTCCCAAAACTCAAAACCCAAACTATTGTATTAGGGCCAGCCATTATTTCTAATATATACCCATATATGTATTTTGTCTGTAAATTGTGTGTGTGCTCTGTTCGATTTGCATATTTTGCTGGACGAAAAAACCCCAGTTTCTGAGGGAAAAAAACTTGTTACCTACACCTGAAACCGACTAACTCAGCCAGGGAGTGAAAAAAGGCGCCTCCGTAGCCAGGTGGGAAGGAGCAGCAGTGCGTCGCACACGCTTCTTGATTAGACCGGGGTTCGAGCCCGTCACCACCAAATACGGAGGATGCGGAAAGGTCAGGGAATGACCACCGCATATCCCGGAGCAATATGGCCTTAGTTGCTAATGCTCCTAAAAACCAAATAACAACAACAACAACAACGAGTGAAAAAAGCCCATTAAAGTTCCTCGCGTCATCGTCGGTAATCGAACCCGGGCCATTTCCACCCAGTGTGGGGAGGGCGGTTATGATACCACTGTGCTACCCGCGCAGACAACAGTCTTCCCAAGCAAGGAAACTGCACAAAGTCTCAATCCCATTCTGCTAAAACCACTACAGAAAACAAAACCACTCATAGCATTTCGTACGCTGCTGCACTGAAGCAAGCGTCGCCTCCTCCTGCTCAGTGTCATAAGCACGTTGTCTTCATTAAGGCCAGTCAAAACAACCCTCTTAGCAATAGCGAAGAAATGAATTGCAAAGTCCAATCCTCAGTCAGGCCACAGCTACTCAACGTATGCGCCATTAAAAACCAAACCAAACCAAGCTACTCAACGTCACGATAAAAACTACAGGGACCATAAGAGACAAGGGCATCGTTGTTGAGGCTGCCTCTAAAGAGGACGTTGATTCTATTAGAAATTGTGTTAGGGTTACCGAACTGGAATTAACCGCAGAGGTTCCAAACAGCATGAACCAGCTCTACTCACGTTCGATTTGGAAAATTGGATTACCAAGCAAGATCTTGTCAGGGCATTATATGCTAGGAACCTTTCTGACTACTTTGACCAACAGGAGATAAAGAAGAAAGTTTATCAAGGGACTCCAATACATTGAACTGGGTCATCGAGGTCACCCCTGCTATTCAGAGGATTCTCTTTGCCCAGGACAGAATTTTCTTTGGATGGGGTTTAAGGACTTCATTCCCATCACAAAGTAGTATTACTGGTTGTACTACGGGCACGGCTCTTTTCACTGCATCCGCAGTAACCTAGTTTGCAGACACTGTGGTGTGGAAGGGCATATGTTTGAGGATTTCAAGGACAAAAAAACTATTTATTAGGATCACCAGGAAAGTTATTTCATCTACCCATGTGTACTGTGTCTGTAAATTGCCTGTATTCTCTGGAAGTTCCTCACGTCATCAATGGGATTCAAACCAGGGCATTTTCCACCCAGTGTAGGGACAGTGATGATACCACTGTACTACCCGCTGCTTCCTGGATGCCTGGAAGCATGCAAATCTCCACCTCATCCTTAAGTATACAGCTGCTTCTGCTAATCACCTATCCGTAAGTATCCAGCAGCTCCTGCTAATCACCTTATCCCTAAGTATTCAGCTGCTTCTGCTAATCACGTGACTGCTTACCGCCCAATTGCACTGTTTCCCATCTTTGGTAAAGTGCTTGAAAGACACCTCCTCACCAGAATCCAAACCAACTACCAAGATAAAAGACTGACAGCTTCCAACTAGTATGGCTTTAATCCAGGTTTTTCCACCACCAATGCCCTGCTTCAACTATGCACGAAGAAAGAAGGCTCCAACTCTAAATATATCCTAGCATATTCATAAATTTTAAGGCAGCGTTTGATTCCGTTTGGTAGCCTAGTGCCATCGGACGGGTCAGTTAGGCAGAATGTTCACCTGAAATCTATAAGTGTATCACGAGCTACTTGCCAACAGTAAGGTTACCATCAAGACCCTTTATCACTGCATCAACAATCTACAGGCTGTCCCTAGGGTTCCATCTTGGGCGTAGCCTTATGGAACACGGTGTAGGACGAGTGGCTCTCCAACAACTTCGATATGACAACCATGTTCTCGTAAGCAGACTACCTTGTTCTACTCTTCGAGGGTCCCACCCACGCCGCTCTGAAGCTGCAAGACAACCCTCTACAGAATGCTCTTGCTGAATGAGCTGAGACTCACAAACTTACCATTTCTTCAACCAAAACCAAAATGTTGCTGATTAAAAGCACCGTCCTTATCCGTAGGCCTCCCGTTATCTGTCTTCAAAGCACATCGATCAAGATGCATACAACTATAAAATACCCCAGAGTCCTTGATTATAAATGGTCCTTCATGCTGCATTTCGATTATATCAAGGACAAAATCAAAAAAAAAAAAAAAAACTGCCATGCTAGCCCGTGTGCCCAGAACAGACTGGGTACTCAAGTGCGGAACTCTCAAGCTCTTGTACTCAGCAGCCTTCCTCGCGGTTGTTTCATATGGTGCTCCTGCCTGGTTCTGCAGGGTTGAGAGAATCACTTTTGTCAAAGAACCCAATGAAATTCAACATCTCTCTTTTTAAATCCAAACAACCTGCAGAACTACCTTCATCCCAGCACCCCAGGTCATTTCCGGCAATCTACCTGTGGACCTCTACATTGCTTCCCACTACTCTAGAAGGAACACACAAACTTCATTGTTATCTTTTTGCTGCTGTCAACACCAATCTTGCAACCGAAAAGAGGAGACTCTGGTCTGAAGTCTCCAACCTATGGCAGGCCCACTGGTTCGAAGAGATCAAGGATGAGACCACAAAAAATTAATTCTGGATATTGCTTTGCTCACAAAACATGCCATAGCTTGACTCACTCCCAACTTAGAGACCACCTTCATGCTCACTGGGCATGGATCCATGAAAGCCTCTTCTTCGTCAGTTTGGTGCAGTCTCGAGGACATATGCTTCTGCGGTGAAACGAAGGACTGCAGATTCAGAAAAAGGACGCAGTCGAGCATAAAGTGATTCCAGTCGACTTCGGAGCAACATGTCTGCTCTCCAGCCTTTACACCCTCTGATTGGAACTAGAGAAACATAAAATGCCTTCATACACTTCCCAATTCAAGAGGAGGAGGCACTTTCTGCCTACTACTACTGCTCCTGCTGTCCTTCCATAACTTGATTAGGTTGCTGTATTGAGCAATCTCCCTAGACTGTCCCTTTTTTTTTTTCATCGAATTTGGGACCATCTTCATGGAAACCCAATCTGGGGTAAGATTTTTAACATTCCTGCTAGGTCTCGCATTGCAGAACGAGATGCTTCCACCGAGGTTCATCCTCTAGTGTACTGCTAACCCTTCGGGGTGGGAGTAATTTATTTATTTTTAATATTATTATTATTGTTATTTTATTTTTATTTATTTTTTATTTTATTTATTTATTTTTTCTCCGTTTCCTCCTGACACCCTACCCCAACAGTTGGATCTCCTGGCTAAGCCCCTCCTGCTGCCTGTTGCTTTTCGGTTATCTTTTTGCTTTGCCATTTTTTTTTTTAATTACTTGACTGACTTTTTTGTTGTCCTCTCTCACCTTTCTTAAGGGTTCTCTCCCACTAGTGGCTTACTGCCCTCCTGCTCACCTTGGGACCTCCTATCCTCGAGATTCGAGCTTTGTCTTCCCATTTCTTTCCTTCTTCTCCATACCCCACTACATTCCTTGAGTGTGCTCCTTCTTTGCTCTGCTAGGGGAGTTGGATACTGGTCCGGTTCCTCCTTCCATGGATGTTGAAATGCCTCTACCTGGTGATGGTGCCTTCCAGTAACTAAGTGGCCAGATGAACAACACGACCGACACAACAACACTCTAATCACGAAACGTACAGTACTCACATGCTCATATAGCTTTGGCAGATTTTGCTTCTTCATAATGAAACTTTCACACGCTAATGTTGGGAACCACTGACAGATACACGCTATGCCCATGGCTGTCCGGCGCCTCCGTAGCCAGGTGGGAAGGAGCAGCAGTGCGTAGCACACGCTTCTTGATTAGACCGGGGTTCGAGCCCGTCACCACCAAATACGGAGGATGCGGAAAGGTCAGGGAATGACCACCGCATGTTCCCGGAGCAATATGGCCTTAGTTGCTAATGCTCCTAAAAACCAAATAACAAACAAACAAACAAACAAACATGGCTGTCCATTATGGTAGAAGGACATAAGGTTAAATATGAGGTCAGTGTTTTGGCGTTTGGCTACTGCTTCAATGTTGGACTGAAGTGGGAGGGGCGCCCAGATGGGATTTTGGAATTACCATGAGAAGCATTGCCTGCGTTTCTCTCTGTGGATGTACGAAGGGTTATTTTTATTCATTGAAGGGGTGATTTGTTGGAATCAGTAAGTCTCCTGCAAATACAGATTTGTAGTGGTTAAATCTTTGATGTTATCAAAATTGTAATGAATGCCACTGCAACTCAAATACACTGGAATGGAAATTTTGAACAACATCGACGCAACAACAGGAACCAAACGGTACAGAGGGACTTTAATCAAAAATGGTAACATAGAACTGGCTGCCATGATACAGATGCATCACTGCCAAAGATGAAACAAAGGGAAGAGGTGGTCCTCAGTAGGAGATATGGCCATCCCCTAATGTCTATGCAGGCTTTGCACTGCCTGTCCATACTTAGAACAGCGTTTTTGATAAGTCCTTGCGGTAACATCGTCCATTCCTCTGTCTGCGCCATCTTCAGCTGGTGAACATTTTCTGGTGGGTGTGACGTGCCGCTAGGCGTCTTCCCAGAGCGTCCCATATGTTTTCGATGGGATTTAGATCGTGGAATGGGTAGGCCAATCCATACGAACAATGTCCTCACTTTCCAAATGCATATCAACAGCTGCAGTGCCATGGGGTATGGCGTTATTATCCATAAACACGAACTCGGGGCCAATGGCACCTCGGAACAGACGCACATGGGGAAGGATTATCTTAGTACAGTAGCAACGGTTACAGTACCGCCTTCCAGTATCTGGAGTTGTGTACGTCCATCCAAGGTAACGCCTCCCCAGACGAGAAACCTCGATCTCCATATCGATCCCTTGGTTGAAGTGATACCCTAACGCTTCCCCAGACGAGAAACCTCGATCTCCATATCGATCCCTTGGTTGAAGTGATACCCTAACGCCTCCCCAGACGAGAAACCTCGATCTCCATATCGATCCCTTTGAAGTGATACCCTGTGCCAACCTCTTGCAAGATCAGCTGACGTCCAGAATCGCTGCTGAGACTGAATCTACTTTCATCAGTAAAGAGTACTTAAGTAAAGATTTTGTGGTTGTAACCTTTAGAAATAGTGTTGGTCCTTAAGTTTTGCACACCAGTGCATTATGCATTATTTGGGTTTGTTTCAGTATAATGAACCTTTTTTCAACTTTGCCTACTTGTTGCGATAAATTTTAGTTTCTCTTTTAGGAAATACTGGTCGGCCTGTATCCACATCATCATGTGAATCTTTGGCATCGGTTGATTTATTTTGCCATCGATTCTTGATTTGTCTTGATCGCTTTTGTCATCGATGTTCATACTAGCTACATATGCATCTTCTTTCATGAAAGTTACTAGATCTGTCAGTTTTTATTTACTATTGCAGAAGAACAAAATGGTTTAATTGTAAGGTGAGTATTGCTTGTTTTATCTCTGCATTGTATATTTTTCTTCTGTTGTATCAATTGTACACAGTTGTATATTGACTTATTTAGTGGAATTGGGGCATCAGTCTGTGTAGCTACTATTGTCTGAGACAACACAAGCCACATCTCCGCATATGCAGTTTATGAAGTTTTCTGAGCAATGCAGACAGGCTGCCAGGGTAGGTCTTGGGTTTTGTCAATAATATATAGGAATTTTGCTAGCAGGTAAAAGGAGGTGATTGTACCCTCTGTAAAAGGCAATGGTCAGGCCACGCCTTGAGTACTGCATACAGGTCTGGAGGCCTCATTTTAGGAAGGATGTAGATTTGCTTGAGTGTGTACAGAGAAGGGCAACAAGATTGGTGAGGGGAATGAAGGGATCCTTATCAAGAGAGGCTTAAGTTCTGCAAATTGCAGTGGCTGGAGACTAGGCACCTGCGCGGTGATCTGATTGATGTATTTTAAGGCCTTGAATGGATTCAGCACGCTGAATTCTGATGTGATCCTTCCACTTGTTGTTCAGATTACGAACCTAAGGGGACATAAATTCAAATTAAGAAAAGACAGATGTAGAATAGATGTGCAGAAATTTGTCTTTAGCTAGCGGGTGGTTAATTGCTGGAACAAACTTCCATCTGTCGTTGTGGAAGTTTATAGGTTAAATAAAGTTAAGAAGGAACTGGACAGGCATTTGGAGGAAATGGTGTGGGTTTTTTTTTTTTTTTTTTGGCTGATGCTGCATAAGCTCATCACTTGCTTTCTTGCATCACATGCCACTACTACTACTATGCCACATCTCCTTGACCTCATGTCTCAGGTTCGTGTACTTCCTAATTTTTTCCTCATGGGTTTTCTGGACATTGCTAGTGTTGGGCACCGTTATGTCAATCAGGTAGGTAGCCTTTTCTATCTTGACCACAAGGGTTATGCCTGGTCTGTTTTGCGGAATGGTCTTATCCGTTATTACGGCGCGGTCCCAGTGCAGCTTGTGGGTTGGGGTCTCTAGTACTGCCTGGGGTTCTATGGTACACTTTCTTTGGTCAACTGGTATTTCCTCGCTAGCTTATGGTGTATTCTGATTAGATTATTTTATCTAATAAGAGAAGTTTACCTCAGTATTGTACGTAGAACACTTCCGTATGATACTCTCCAGAAATTAAAACGAAAAACTTACATTAGAGTAACAAATAATTAAAAATCAATTTAACCCAATTAAAAATCATTTTAACACAATTAAAAATAAGAAAATTAATTAAAAGAATTTTAACGAAAAAATTGCAAAAACGAATTTCTTTCCTGAAGCTGCCAACGCTTTTCGACCGTATGTCGTGATCACAGGAAGGAAAATTATCGATTATGGTTGCGCGTGAAACTTAAATAGGGATTATTAGTCTTCGCGCATGCGCGTAAAAGTCCACGAATCGGAGAACAGATATGGCCGACGAACGTTAATAGAATTTTCGTGTCATTTAATTTCTACGGTTTCTGCAATTAATAGCCGCGTATAATTACGTTGGACACTAAGTATTTTGGCCAAAGGTTAGGTTATACCTCTCCAGGTATGGAGAGGTTATACCTCTCCATATCTGATCTCCGATTCGTGGACTTTTACGCGCATGCGCGTAGACTAAACCCTATTTAAGTTTCATGCGCAGCCATATTCGTGAATTTTCGTTCCTGTGATCACGGCATATGACCTATCGGTACACATAATTATGGGGGATATTTTGAACAGCTTGGTGCAAAAAGGCCAAAATACTTAGGGTACAACGTAATTATACGCGGCTATTAATTGCAGAAACCGTAGAAATTAAATGACACGAAAATTCTGTTAATGTTCGTCGGCCATATCTGATCTCCGATTCGTGGACTTTTACGCGCATGCGCGTAGACTAAACCCTATTTAAGTTTCATGCGCAGCCATATTCGTGAATTTTCGTTCCTGTGATCACGGCATACGGTCGAAAAGCGTTGGCAGCTTCAGGAAAGAAATTCGTTTTTGCAATTTTTTCGTTAAAATTCTTTTAATTAATTTTCTTATTTTTAATTGCGTTAAATTGATTTTTAATTATTTTTTAATTATTTGTTACTCTAATGTAAGTTTTTCATTTTAATTTCTGGAGAGTATCATAGGGAAGTGTTCCACGTACTATATTGAGGTAAACTTCTCTTATTATTTTACAACTATTGATATCAATGTAGAACGTATTGAGCATTACAGCCCTTGTTCATACTATCTAATTATTTTATCTAATATAGAATATATCTATTCTATTAGATTAGATATATTGTTTATTATTATCATTATTATTATTATTATTATTATTATTGTGCAAGAAGTTTGAGGCTTATGCTGCACCAGCCAAAAAAAAAAAAAAAAACATATATATATATATTCCAGCGTTACCCTGAGAGAGAGAGAGAGACCCTGGGTTTGCCAAGCCCATACTCACCAGATGTTACCCCCTGGGGTAATTGTAGTGTCTGCCATGGAGTGTCTTCTTTGCCCATCTTTCTAGCTTCGTTTGTGCCATCTGGGTGAGAGGGGACTCCTTGCGTAAGTTGAGTGGGATATACCGCTTGTCAATCTTCCTTATGGCTTGGTAAAATCTGCTGTGTGTTTCTGGAAGTAACCCTTCAGTTTATCAATTGCTGTTTTCTGTCGCTCGATGAGGTCTATTAGGCCCCTTCCTCCTTCTTTCCAAGCTATTGTCAGTCTCTCCAATGCTGACTTCGGGTGGTGTTGGCAGCTCTTGGTCATCATTTTCCTTGTCTTTCTCATGATATCCTCCAGTTCGGTGTTAGTCCAATCTAGGAATATGTTAGCTCTGGGACTGCATAGTTGTTCATGGCTTTTACTGTGTTCCCTCCGTTCAGCTTTGCTTTCAGCAGGCTTCTAAGTCACTGATGGTGTTTTTCGGTTAGGCAGTCCTTGATTTCCTTGTGCTCTAACTGCTGAGCTTGCATTATCCCCAGGTATTTGCAGGTCTCTCCCTCTGCCATGTCTTCGATCTTTTTACCAGTCTGAAGCTGGTAGTTTCGGCCGACTAATTTTACCTAGTGCAATCCGTGGGTCTTGCATTATTATTATTATACGACTACAGCACGAACTGCAATGGCATTGCATGTGTTGCAAATCGGTTGATAATGGTTGGTAATTTTTAGGCAGCTTTTCGCTTAGCAATCTGATTTTTCAGTTAGATAGAATGATTAAAAATACAGTACTTTTTAATTTTTTTAATATATATTTTTTTTATCGTTTGTGCCACAAGGCACTAATTCTATTAGCTATGCGATCGTACAGTAGCGACACTCCATTGAGTTAGATGAGAGCGTTTTCCGAGATCTTTTCGTTACATTTATATGTAAATAGGCATTTTTCAGTTATAAGGCAAATGAAAAAAAAAAAAAAAATCTTTGGGTGTATTACCGTTGTCGTGTAAACGACTTCACCGAAACCATGGCGGCAACATGATGTTGAAACAATTGTGACTCTAAAATTACAGAGTATACTCTGTGGCTAATTGCGTTTTACCGATTTATTTGACTCGACTTCTTTTTTTTTTTTTTTTTTCTTTTTGCTATTTTAAATCCACCGTACACTGTTGATTTCTCGTTTCTCTTTAGTCAAATTCGGATGAAATAAAATAACTAGTAGTTATTTTATACACCACAGAGTATCTTATTTCTCTGTGTAATACACTTAAAGCGGAATTGGGAAATATATTCTTTTTGGCTCGTTTCGTAATTTTTAAGAGATAAATAAATTTTGTTCGTGATGTTTTTAATCTAACTGTTATGTATTTCAAAGAATTTAATATTAGTTTCTGTGAACAAGGTTTCTTAAATTGATGCATGTAGGTTGCTGTGCAGTAACTATATATAGTCGCTTCTCTCTTCCATTATGAATGTTGTATAGTACAGGTACAGTATGTATACGTCTCATTATGCGCTCTTTATGTCTCCGAAGTCAGTGTTTCACGGTCGGGAAAAATAAAAGTTGATATGTAGACGTTCATTTTATTACAATTTTATGGATTGATTTTGTTTTTTCCTAGCGGGATGTCATCACAAGCAACTTCTTTACCAGCCTTCAACGGTCATTTGCTCTTTATCTTTTGAGCCTTCCCTGAACTTAGAGCGGTGGTGCAACTGCTTTGCTTGCACCATAGGGTGATACGCCTCTGTTTTCAGCTGTTCTGAATCCAAATAAGAAAAATGTTAATATGACCATTTTTTCTTATTTTATACCACTGTATGTCAGAATTTTTTGTACATACGTTTGAACCATCCACTGTGACAATCTACATATCAATTCACTAAACTTCTGCCAGGGGGAAGAGTTACATAAAGTATACATTACAAAAGTACAATAAATTTTGAAACCCTACAAACTTCATAGTACACACTTGTTCATAAATGGCATTTCTCATTCTAACTATTCGATTCCAGATAACTGGTAAAAACTGAGAAAAGAGTGAAAATTGGAGAAGAGTTTTTATTCATGCTAGGTATGAATAAAAATATATCCACATATACCAATGGCAATTCAAATACATCAACAAAAAATTTAGTTATGTAACAAAAATAACTGTAGTGAAGGGAACTAAGTCAACTTAATTTCAAAATCATATAACATGTACACACATATAGGGATGTTGACAAACTGTGGGCAGACTCTCAACATCTGTATGTGTATGCACTATATGATTTTGAAATTAAAGGCCTGTATTGGTCTGCCCTTCCTATTAGGGAGATTCAGGAATGGAGTCCACAATTTCCTTCACAATGTCCAGGCCAGTGGCAATTTCTTTGAAAAGGCATATGTGGAATATATCCCCTAACCTCTGATGTGTAAGAAAAGCTGGAAAATTTTAAACACACACTCTTGTTTAAAAGTCAGTAAAGTGAATGAATTGTTGGAGAAAATTTTTATAAATAGTCTCTCTCTCTCTGTCTTTGGCCATACAACCAGTTATCATTCCCTGGCTGGTGTATGCTTTAGCTATTAAAAACAAACAATATATATATGTTTCTGCACTTAGACATTTTTTTAAATTCTTGTCAGTGTTACCAGTGAATGCTGCTAAAATGCAGATATTATATTGGAAGTGTTCAGGGAAGTAATAATATACCAATATCATTCATAAATATTAAGCATCTGATCTCTACTCTTAGAGTAGCAGTCTATTCTTGTAGCTGATTAATCCCCCCCCATCCAATCATAATACTAGGTATGTGATACTCCACTCATAACATTAGTCCATAAAGAGCATTTGCCATTTATACTTATTCATTGTTTCTGACCACTGAACAATCCATTTATCCATAGTAGTAACTTGTAATCATACATTGCTCCAAGTTATACAACAGTCATATGCAAGGTACAGTATCAAAGGCTTTACTGAAATGTAAATACTGTATATGATATCAAAATCATTCTTTGCATCCAGTTTCCTCATGGAAACCTCATTGTAGCTAATCAGATTGGTCAGGCATGATACACCTATAATAAATCTATGCTGTGTTCTTATGGCTTCACTTGTGTCAAGATGATATTGCATTATTTCTTTAACTATTGACTTCATCAATTTCTCTGGCACAGAAGTCAGACTTCCAAGTCTGTGGCTACCCATTTGCTAACCATCCTTTGAATATAATATATATTTGTGCTTCTCCAATATGTATAGATTTCCTTTGAATCCAAAGAGATGCTCTTAGTATCATAGATAATGATATGATTACCTCTTTAGGCATATGCTCTTTTATGGGCTAATGTTATGAGCAGAGTATAAATTAGTGTAATCAAATGCAGACTGTTTTCTTCACTTCTTAGCTGCATACAACGTCAATAGTTATGTGTTCATGTCAAATGGACCAATGTGATTCATCCGTTTACTAGTTTTAACATGTATACAAGAAACTCTCTACTACATTTCTTTACATTCTTTGAAGAGACTGACTCATAATCAGCTTTAGAATGCCTGATTCCCTGAATAATTCGATTACACTAATTTATACTTGCTGTAGGATTCCCTGTTCTCTGATATATTTTTATTTTATACCACTGAACCCATTAGTTCATCTGACATTTGTTTTGGTCTAAACCTTAAACAGTATTGCTAAGTAGTGTCTGTGGTTATTGCCCTGAACTCTTCCCATTTCACATTTACATTTTTTATTCATCTTGATGGATGACTGCTGATACTGATAAATGATATCAAGAATACTGATTTCTCTTCTTGCTCCTCTAACATATTAGCATTAGTAGAGGCATATGATGCAAGAAAGCAAGCTTATTCAGCATCAGCCAAAAAAAAAAAAAAAAAAACCCTCTCCCATTTCACCCCTCCGTTCGTTCGAAATACCTGTCCAGTTGAGCTTTAAATTTGTTTAGGCTATCAACTTCAACAACAAGTGATGGAAGTCGGTTCCACCAACCAACCACCCGCTGGCCAAAGGCAAATTTCCGCACATCTATCCGACATCCGTCCTTCCTCAATTTGAATTTATGCCCTCTCAGGTGATTATTCTGAGAAAGATGAAGAATCCCATTGGCATTGAGCATGCTCAAACCATTCAAAGCCTTATACACCTCTATCAGATCACCTCGCCGGTGCCTAGTCTCCAGACTCTGTAATTTGCAAAACTTAAGCCTTTCTTCGTAAGAGCAACCCTTTGTTCCATTTACTAATCTTGTTGCCCTTCTCTATACCCGTTCCAGCAGCTCTACATCCTTCTTGAAATGAGGCCTCCAGACCTGTATACAGTACTCAAGATGTGGCCTAACCATTGCCTTATACAAGGGAATAATCACCTCCTTATCCCTGCTAGAAAAATTCCTGTATATCATTGACAAGACACCATGAGCTACTCTTGCAGCTCGTCTGCACTGCTCAGAGAACTTCATATCTGCCTGCACAATTACCCCCAGGTCCTTTTCATTCTCCACCACTGTCAGTGTAGTACCGCAGAGTTGATACATTGCTCTGGGGTTACTGTTACCCATATGTAGTACTTTACATTTGTCAATGCTAAACTTCATTTGCCACCTCTCAGCCCATCTGTTCAACCTTTCCAGATCCTGTTGCAGCAGCATAGCGTCAGTAGTGTCCTTAACGACCCTGCCAACCTTTGTATCATCTGCAAACTTAGACATTAAACTTGATATCCCATCATCAATATCATTCATAAACACCGAAAACAACAATGGACCCAACACTGAACCTTGAGGAACTCCACTAATAACATTAGTCCACGTTGAGCAGTGTCCATTGATTACCACTCTCTGTCTTCTGCCACTCAACCATCCCCTTATCCATAGCAGCAATTTGCCTCCAATGCCACACTGCTCCAATTTGTGCAGCAGTCTTCCATGTGCAACAGTATCAAAAGCCTTTCTAAGATCCAAATATATAATATCAACGTTATTCCCTGCATCCAGTTCTTTTGTGACTACATCATAGTATCCAATCAAATTGGTCAAATTGGTCAGGCAAGACCTGCCCTTAACAAAACCATGCTGCGTCTGAGCTATAACTGAATTCTTGTCTAGATGATCCTGCAGTGCTTCTTTAACCAGTGCCTCCATTAATTTACCTGGAACAGAAGTTAAACTAACAGGTCTATAATTACTTGTGTCAGCCTTTGATCCTCCTTTGTGAATTGGGGTTACATTTGCACATCTCCAGTCTATGGGTACCTCCCCTGAGTCCAAAGAAGCTCTCATAATTATGGCTAGGGGTTTGCATACTTCCTTTGCTGCCTCCTTTAATATAACTGGATAGATCCCATCCACCCCAGGTGCCTTTTTTATGTTTATCCTCAACAATCTCTCCTCCACTTTCCTCTCAGTTATTACAAAATCATCCAGCTCACTGCCAATGTTTACTTTACCTACATCATTCTCCTTCCTGAATAACTCCTCATGCGTGAATGTAGATGCAAAATACTCGTTTAGATTGTTAGCCACCTGAGCAGGATCCCCAACTGTTGAACCATCAATATCCAGTGGACCAATCTGATTCATCCCTTTCCTTCTCGAGTTCAAGTATGTAAAGAACTCCTTTCTGTTTTTCTTTGCATCCTTTGCCAAGGATTTTTCGTAGTCTGCCTTTGCCTGCCTAATCTCCTTTGTGACTTGGTTACAGACCAACTTATATCTATCATAGGCTTCCATGTCACCCATTAATTTGTATGTATCCCATGCATTTTTCTTCTCTGCCACATGTCTCACTAGTCATTCTGACAACCATTTAGGCCTAAACCTTGAACAATATTTCTTAGTTGGTATGTAAAGCCTGATAGCCACCAAGATTAGTTCCTTGAATGCTTCCCATTTTGAGTTTGCTGTTGGTAACATCATCAGTTGGTCCCACTGTATAGAATTTAAACACTGTCTCAGACCATCATAGTCGCCTTTACGAAAACAAAAACCCTTCCCTTTACCTCTGATGGTAGTTACCTCCTTGAGTAAATCCCACTTCAACACACTGTGATCACTGCCACCTAGAGTTTCATTTATCTGCAGGTTCTTAATGCATGAAGAATCACTACTGATAATCATATCAAGAGTATTGCTCCCTCTTGTTGCCTCACGAACATACTGATGTAGAAAACAATCATCCAATAAATCCACAAAAGCCTTGCTAGTGTGCGAGTGACCAACCCACAAATTCCAGTCAATATCTGGGAAATTAAAATCCCCCATTATAAGACTCTCTGATTTACTGGCCCATTCTATTTCACTGTACAATATATTATTATACTCATCAGAGTCATTAGGCCTATAGCACACTCCTACTCTCAATTTTGATTTCCCTATGCTTATGTCACACCAAACTGACTCGACACTGCCCTGTCCATCGATGTCAACTGGCTTCACTTCCTTTGACATATTGATACAGAAAGCAGTTATCTAGAAAATCAAGAAATGTTTTGCTACTGAGTGTGCCAGTCTAATAATTCCAGTTAAAATCCCCCATTATATTCTGATTTGTTAGTCCACTCACTTTTGCATTAGCATTAGTAGAGGCATTTGATGCAAGAAAGCAAGCTTATGCAGCATCAGCCAAAAAAAAAAAAAAAAAAAAGACTGCTTGCAGTGATCAATTTTTCATTTCTGTTTTCCTGTAAAGTTGCTGTCATTTTCTGCATATAATTAGCATTAGCAAGGGCACATGATGCAAGCTTATATAGCGTCAGCCAAAAAAAAAAAAAAACACACACAGACCCTTCTCATATCACCCATCCACTCGCTCCAAATGTTTGTCTAGTTCTGCCTTGAATCTGTTTAAGCTATCAACTTCTACGACAGATGGAAGTTTGTTCCAGCAATCAACCACCCGCTGGCTAAAGGCAAACTTCCGCACATCTGTCCTACAACTGTCTTTCCTCAATTTGAATTTATGCCCTCGCATGCGATTATTCTGAGCAAGAGGAAGGATACCATCAGCATTGAGCATGCTCAAACCATTCAAGGCTTTATACACCTCAATCAGATCACCTCACAGGTGCCTAGTCTCTAGACACTGTAATTTGCAAAACTTAAGCCTTTATTCGTAAGAGCAACCCTTTGTTCCATTCACTAATCTTGTTGCCCTTCTCTGTACTCGTTCCAACAGCTCTACATCCTTCTTAAAATGAGGCCTCCAGACCTGTATACAGTACTCAAGATGTGGCCTGACCATTGCCTTATACAAGGGGATAATCACCTTATCCCTGCTAGAAAAATTCCCGTATATCATTGACAAGACACCATGAGCTACCCTTGCAGACTGTCTGCACTGCTCAGAAAACTTCATATCTGCCTGCGCAGTTACCCCCAGGTCCTTTTCATTCTTTACCACCCTGAGTGTAGTACCACACAGTTGATACATTACTCTGGTATTACTGCTACCCATATGCCGTTCTTTACATTTGTAAATGTTAAAACTGCAGTTGCCGCCTCTCAGCCCATCTGGTCAATTTTTCTAGATCCTCCTGCAGTAGCATACTGTCATTAATGCCAACCTTTGTATCATCTGCAAACTTAGACATTAAGCCTGATATACCTTTATAAACATCATTAATAAATACAGAAAACAACAATGGACCCAACACTGAACCTGGGGGTGACTCCACTAATAACATTAGTCCACAAAGACTGCATCCACCAATCAGAAAGTTCATACCTGTTAATTCATAAATGTGAAGAGAGAAATAAGGGCATGTGCCATTTTGTTAGTGTGATGTGAATTGACTTTAATGATGTATGGTAGAAGAGAGTTTACAAACATCTCAAGAAGTATACATAATCCCAGTTATGTTTTATCTCTAAAGAAAAATATAACATAGATTTTCATGTGATTTGAGAGTACAAAACACCTTGGGACTCTTGCATTTTGGGGGGGGGGATTCACAGACTAAAAGATTAACGGTAGCCACAGGCAAAAGCGAAAGTGATTCTTGCACTGCTTCTATTGTAATGAGCAGCAGCCTAGAGAGCAAGTTGCTGAGGATTTCAAGAGCTGCTGGGAGTCATCATGGAACAAGTAAATACATGGGCTGTGTTAGGGTAACTAAGAGTAAGAACAAGTGCATGTATACTTGCATATACACTAATGCTATAAGTATAGTAAATAAAATTTATAAATTTGAAGTGCTGATCAAGACATCAAAGGCAGATATTGTTGGAATATCAGAGACATGGTGTCACACAGATATAAGCAGTGCAGAATTGGAATTTGGGGAGTACAATATGTACAGAAAGGACAAGCAGGATAGGAAGGGAGGAGATGTTATGCTGTTAGTTAAGAAACACATAAAATCTAAGGAAGTGCATCCAGTTGACACAGGTGGATAGTGGAATGTTGAGTCTGTTTGGTGTGACATAAACACTGGGAAAGGGAAAATGACAGTAGGAGTATGTTATAGGCCCAATGAATCTGATGAGTACAATGAACGGTTGTTCATTGTACTCATCAGAGTGCAGAGAAATAGAATGGGCCAGTAAATCAGAATGTCTTGCAATGGGGGATTTTAACTTTCCAGATATTGACTGGAACTTGTGGATTGGTCACACACTAGCAAGATTTTGTGGATTAATGAGGACTGTTTTCTACAGAAAAATGTTCGAGGGGCAACCAGAGGGAGTAATACCCTTGATCTGATTATAAGTAGTGATGGCGCATGCATTAGGAATTTACAGATAAAGGAACCACTAGGTGACAGTAATCACAGTGTACTGATGTGGGATTTACTTAAAGACGTAACTACGATCAAGGGTAAAGGAAAGGGGGTTTTTTTTTGTAAAGGTGACTACAGAGGTCTCAGACAGTTTTTAAATTCTATACAGTGGGGTCAACTGGTGATGTTACCAACGGTGAGTTCTAAATGGGAAACCTTCAGGGACTTAATCTTGGAGGCTACTAAGCTTTTCATACCAACTAAAATACTTTTCAAGGTTCAGGCCTAAATGAATGTCAGATGAATTAGTGAGGCACATGGCAGAGAAGAAAAATGCATGGGATACATATAAATTATCAGGTAACACAGAAGCCTAGAACAGATATAAGCTTGTTTGTAATAAAGTCACAAAGGAGGTTAGGCAGGCGAAGGTAGATTAAGAGAAATCTTTCGCAAAGGATGGAAAGAAAAACAGCAAAGAGTTCTTTACTTATGTAAACTCTAGAACGAAGGGGATGAATCAGATTGATCCACTTAACATAGATGGTTTGACTATTGATGATCCTGCTCAAGTAGCTGATAAACTGAATCAGTATTTTGCATCTACATTCACACACGAGGAGCTATTCAAGGAGGGGAATGCCAGGAGTTTATCAAACTCCAACAGGGAGCTAAGTGATTTTGTGATAACTGAGAGCAAAGTGGAGGAGAAATTGTTGAAGTTAAACATAAAAAAGTCACGTAGAGTAGAGTGAATCTATCCAGTTATAAGGAAGGAGGCAGCAAGGGAAGTAAGCAAACCCTTAACCAAAATTATGAGAGCATCCTTAGAGTCAGGGGAGGTCCCCATGGACTGGAGATGTGCAAATGTATCCCCAATTAACAAAGGGGGTTCAAAGGGTGGCACAAATAATTATAGACCTCTTAGTTTAACTTCTGTTCTGGTGAAAATAATGGAGTCACTGGTTAAAGAGGTGATACAGGATCACCTGGACAAGGCAGCAGCAATAGTTCTGACACAGCATGGGTTTCTTAAGGGGAAGTCTTGGCTGACCAATTTGATTGGATATTACAATTTGATCACAAAGGAACTGGATGCAAAAAATAATTTTGATATCATATACTTGGATTTCAGAAAAGCTTTTGATACTGTTGTGCATGGAAGGCTGCTGTACAGATTGTAGCGGTATGGCATTAAGGGCAAGTTACTGCAATGGATAAAGGGATGATTGAATGGGAGACGGCAGAGAGTGGTAATAAATGGACACTGCTCTACGTGGACTAATGTTTTTAGCAGAGTCCTCTTAGGGTTCAGTGCTGGGCCTGTTGTTGTTTTGTGTATTTATCAATGATATCGATGAAGGTATACCAGATTTAGTGTCCACATTTGCAGATGATACAAAGGTTGGCAGGGTGGTTAATGACAGTAAGGACAGTATGCTATGGCAAGAGAATCTAGAAAAGTTAGGCAGATGGGCTGAGAAGTGGCAACTGAAGTTTAACATTGACAAATGAAAAGTACTATATATGGGTAGCAGTAATCCAAGAAAAACGTACCAACTCTATTGTACTACACTCAGGGAAATGGAAAGTGAAAAAGACCTGGGGGTAATTTTGCAGTGAGATATGAAGCTCTGTGAGCAGTGCAGATGGGCTTTCAGAGCAGGTAATGGAGTTTTGTCAATGATAAATAGGAATTTTGCTAACTGAGACAAGGAGGTGATTATCCCTTTGTATAAGGCAATGGTCAGACCACACCTTGAGTACCGTATACAGGTCTGGAGGCCTCATTTTACGAAGGATGTAGAGTTCCTAGAATGAGTACAGAGAAGGGCAACAAGATTGATGAGAGGAACAAAGGCATGTGCTTATGAAGAAAGGCTTGAGTTCTGTAAGTTGCAGCATCTGGAGACTAGGCACCTGCAAGGTGATCTGATTGAGGTCTATAGTCATAAAACAATAAACTTTATTACTATTTTGGAACCCAATACCAAAGGCCTTGGCACAGACTTAAACTTAATTGAAAACCATGTTATAGTGAAACCCCCATGCTGTTTGGAGCTGTGCTAAGTGAGTTATTGCTGTAAAGAGAAGGGAACAAGATTGGTGAGAGGAACAAAGTGGTGTGCTTATGAAGAAAGGCTTAAGTTCTGCAAATTGCAGCATCTGGAGACTAGGCACCTGCAAGGTGATCTGATTGAGGTGTATAAGGCCTTGAATCGTTTGAGCAGGCTCAATGCTGACGGGATACTTCCACTTGCTCAGACTAAGAACCTGAAGGGGCATAGGTTCAAATTGAGGAAAGACAGTTGTAGAATAGATGTGCAGAAGTTTTCCTTTAGCTAATGGGTAGTTGATTGCTGGAACAGACTTCCATCTGATGTTGTGGAAGTTGATAACTTAAATAAATTTAAGGCTGAAGTAGAAAAACATTTGGAGTGACCGGCTGGGTGAATTGAGAAGGGGTTTTTTTTGGCTGGTGCTCTATAAGCTTGCTTTCTTGCATCACATGCATCTGCTAATGCTAATGTAACTGTATAGTTTCTCACTTTTTCAAGATCTAACATTTTGTATATTCACTTGTCCATTCAATTAAAGAGTTCATTTATTGCCAAAGGTAAAATATTTTTAAATATTTATGAATCTTTCCTTGTCCCTCTGTGCCAAAATTTTGATGCATATATGCAGGCATTTCCCCTTGTTATCAGTGTATTATGGCTTTTAGCATTTGCAGTTTTTTAACTCAGTCATTCTAAATTATTCCCCATGAGTAAAGTAATGCAAGTTGACAACTAGCTTGACATGTTTATTTCCCATGACTTTGAGGAAAGTCTCAGCTCACTTCATATTTTTCAGTTTCATCGCTTATACATAGTTTTCAATTTTTTTGGCATGTAGCAAAGACCAATCTTATGAACCAAAATTTCTGTGTCATATCTGAAATGTCTACTGGGAGACTGTTTTCCCATATTATGTGCAGAAACCTGCTGAACTTGTGGTATAGACTTTGTTCAAAGAGAAAAATAGACTCTACTTATTCTGTTCCAAACTTGCCATTTTCCTTTTATATATTGTGTTTGCTAGTCACCAGTAAAAACTTCCAAGACCAGAATTTTCATTCACTGCTTGGTTTGTTTTACTAAGTTAAAAATATAGAAAATTATGGCCTTAAATATTTATGAAGCTACTTTTGAATTACTCTGCATAGAACCCTATAAAATAAAATACTTACATTAAAAAAATATTTGAGTGATTGATATTTGTCATCATCAGTATAAGTATTTTACCACATGCAAGGTCCGTGATGTGGATTTATGTTTTGTGTTTTTTAAATTCGTTAATATGTCCTCACTGCTCTTTTTTTTTTTTTTTTTTTCCCTTTCTAACTAGGATTTCATCATTAAATCTTATGGCTATTCAGTGCTGGTAGCGTGACTAAAATAGTGAGTACCATTATAAATTTATAAAAATACATGTTTTATGTACCTTCTTTAATGCTACATTAATATAAATCGGTGGCAGTCCCAGGATTTTCTAAGGAGGACTAAAGCAGTTTTCCAGGAAATCAGAATTTTCTAAATGGGAAGGGGCTAATGCAATATTATGGGGAATTATTAAGCTTTAATCATCATGCAGCAGTTGAAAAATCCACATTAAGGGGACCTATAGCCTATACCTAACTGGAACCACCACTGATATAATATGCAACTTTTGCTTTTGTAAAAATATTTATAAGTTTATAACTATTTTTAACTTCTGTTCAATTTAGATTCAGAAATGGAAATTTAACTCTAAAACCAGTATTAATTTTTGCAGCCAAAGATTCATACATGATAATTTGAGTTCTTAGCTAAATCAAAAATTAGTTTTATGCTACTTAAACAAAAAAAAAAAAAAAATTTTCACGTAATTGCTAGATTGTTCTTATTTTTATATGTTGAACAGTGCTAAGCATATCCACATAACTTATGTATGTAATGAAAATTAAAGAACGATCCATGAAATTCACTGCATTATGAATTAAGTTTTTATCCTTTAAGCAACCCATGACACTTTCACTAATTTTACCAGTATTCTTCAACTGGAGTATGTTAAAATTGTTTACAAGAAAGTCCTCCATTAAACATAATTGGCATGATGTATTTCTTCCGGTCACTCATTTGGAGAGGTCTTTGTCTGTGACCGGAGAAATTCTTTAAGCCTCTTCATTTGGGGTTGTAGTTTGCCTATCTCATGCAGGTAGAGCAGGGTTTACCCTGTGAATTACTTCTGGGTTTTTCCATATGCACAAATGGTCTGAGAATACACAATGCTATATAGCCAAAAACATGCCCTGTATTAGGATTAGTCACCCAAATAAATAAACACAGAATTGTTTATTGTATATACTGCTGCTGAATGTCTGTAACAGTGGAGGAAGCTAAGCCATTCCTCTGATCTATGCAGCAAGTATGCCAGTGGAAATAGAATGACAAGGAATAGGATTTTTAAACTGGCAGTATAGAGTATATGCAGAGGAAATGTATCAATTACTTATTGTTTAGTACCGTTATCAATTTTGTTTAATCTTTCTTTTCTTCTTTTTTTTTTTTAATTGCATACTATTAGTATGGCATATTTCCATATAGATCCAATTTCTATGCTTGGTTTCTTTACTGAAACAATTTAATAATAATTTAAGAAAAATATCCCAGGGGGACATTGATGCAAAAGCTTTGCAGAATGGCCTTATTCACTTTTTACATATAAAAAAATTTTAAACAGCAATATTGTATGTGAAAAATGTCAGCTAATAGTCTGAATACAAAATCAGACTTGCTAAAATGTGCAGAATCTTCCAAATATAGTTGCATATACTTGTGTTATATGTTTGCAGATGTCTCAATTCAATTCCCATAAGCAGCCTGAGGAATTCTCGAAAGCCTCTTCATTAGCATTAGCATTAGTAGAGGCATATGATGCAAGAAAGCAAGCTTATTCAGCATCAGCCAAAAAAAAAAAAAAAAAAAAACACACCACTCCCATTTCACCCCTCCGTTCGTTCGAAATACCTGTCCAGTTGAGCCCTAAATTTGTTTAGGCTATCAACTTCAACAACAAATGATGGAAGTCGGTTCCACCAACCAACCACCCGCTGGCCTAAGGCAAATTTCCGCACATCTATCCGACATCCGTCCTTCCACTTGAGATCGATGGGTCAACTGTTGATGACCCTGCTCGGGTAGCTAACAAACTAAATGAATATTTTGCATCGACATTCACACATGAGGAGTTATTCAGCGAGGGGAATGCCAGAGGTGTATTCAACTCTAGCAGTAAGCTAGAGAATCTTGTAATAACTGAGAGCAAAGTGGAGGAGAAATTGTTGAAGATAAACACAAGAAAGGCACCTGGGGTGGATGGGATCTATCCAGTTATATTAAAGGAGGCAGCAAAGGAGGTAAGCAAACCCTTAGCCATAATTATGAGAGCTTCCTTGAACTCAGGGGAGGTACCCATTGACTGGAGATGTGCAAATGTGACCCCAATTCACAAAGGGGGATCAAAGGCTGACACAAGTAATTATAGACCTGTGAGTTTAACTTCTGTTCCCGGAAAATTAATGGAGGCACTGGTGAAAGAAGCACTGCAGGATCATCTAGACAAGACTTCAGTTATAGCTAGGACACAGCATGGTTTTGTTAAGGGGAAGTCTTGCCTGACCAATTTGATTGGATACTATGATGCAGTCACAAAAGAACTGGATGCAGGGAATAACTTTGATATTATATACTTGGATCTTAGAAAGGCCTTTGATACTGTTGCACATGGAAGACTGCTGCACAAATTGGAGCAGTGTGGCATTGGAGGCAAGTTGCTGCTATGGATAAAGGGGTGGTTGAGGGGGAGAAGACAGAGAGTGGTAATCAATGGACACTGCTCATCGTGGACTAATGTTATTAGTGGAGTCCCTCAGGGTTCAGTATTGGGGCCTTTATTGTTTTCTGTATTTATAAATGATATTGATGATGGTATATCAGGCTTAATGTCCAAGTTTGCAGACGATACGAAGGTTGGCAGGGTTGTCAAGGACACTACTGACACTATGCTGCTGCAACAGGATTTGGAAAGGTTGAGCAGATGGGCTTCGAGGTGGCAAATGAAGTTTAACATTGACAAATGTAAAGTACTACATATGGGAAACAGCAACCCCAGAGCAACGTATCAACTCTGTGGTACTACACTGACAGTGGTAGAGAATGAAAGGGACCTGGGGGTGGTGGTGCAGGCAGATATGAAGTTCTCTGAGCAGTGCAGACGAGCTGCAAGAGTAGCTCATGGTGTATTGTCGATGATATATAGGAATTTTTCTAGCAGGGATAAGGAGGTGATTATTCCCTTGTATAAGGCAATGGTCAGGCCACACCTAGAGTACTGTATACAGGCCTGGAGGCCTCATTTCAGGAAGGATGTAGAGCTGCTGGAACGAGTACAGAGAAGGGCAACTAGATTGGTGAATGGGACAAAGGGGTTCTCTTACGAAGAAAGGCTTAAGTTTTGCAAATTACGGTGTCTGGAAACTAGGCACCAGCGGGGTGATCTGATAGAGGTGTACAAAGCCTTGAATGGTTTGAGCATGCTCAATGCTGATGGGATTCTTCCTCTAGCTCAGAAAAATCACCTGAGAGGGCATAAATTCAAATTGAGGAAAGACAGATGTAGGATAGATGTGCGGAAATTTGCCTTTAGCCAGCGGGTGGTTGGTGGGTGGAACAGACTTCCATCCCTTGTCGTGGAAGTTGATAGCCTAAATAAGTTTAAGGCTCAGCTGGACAGGTATTTCGAACGAACAGAGGGGTGAATTGGAAGTGGTTATTTTTATTTATTTATGTTACTTTTTTTTTTTCTTTTTTTTTTTTTTTTTTTTTTTGGCTGATGCTGCATAAGCTTGCTTTCTTGCATCAAATGCCTCTACTAATGCTAATGCTAATGCTTCCTCAATTTGAATTTATGCCCTCTGAGGTGATTATTCTGAGCAAGAGGAAGAATCCCATTGGCATTGAGCATGCTCAAACCATTCAAAGCCGTATACACCTCTATCAGATCACCTTGCCGGTGCCTAGTCTCCAGACTCTGTAATTTACAAAACTTAAGCCTTTCTTCGTAAGAGCAACCCTTTGTTCCATTCACTAATCTTGTTGCCCTTCTCTGTACCCGTTCCAGCAGCTCTACATCCTTCTTGAAATGAGGCTTCCAGACCTGTATACAGTACTCAAGATGTGGCCTAACCATTGCCTTATACAAGGGAATAATCACCTCCTTATCCCTGCTAGAAAAATTCCTGTATATCATTGACAAGACACCATGAGCTACTCTTGCAGCTCGTCTGCACTGCTCAGAGAACTTCATATCTGCCTGCACAATTACCCCCAGGTCCTTTTCATTCTCCACCACTGTCAGTGTAGTACCGCAGAGTTGATACGTTGCTCTGGGGTTACTGTTTCCCATATGTAGTACTTACATTTGTCAATGTTAAACTTCATTTGCCACCTCTCAGCCCATCTGTTCAACCTTTCCAGATCTTGTTGCAGCAGCATAGCGTCAGTAGTGTCCTTAACAACCCTGTCAACCTTTGTATCATCTGCAAACTTGGACATTAAACTTGATATACCATCATCAATATCATTCATAAACACCGAAAACAACAACGGACCCAACACTGAACCCTGAGGAACTCCACTAATAACATTAGTCCACGTTGAGCAGTGTCCATTGATTACCACTCTCTGTCTTCTGCCACTCAACCATCCCCTTATCCATAGCAGCAATTTGCCTCCAATGCCACACTGCTCCAATTTGTGCAGCAGTCTTCCATGTGCAACAGTATCAAAAGCCTTTCTAAGATCCAAATATATAATATCAAAGTTATTCCCTGCATCCAGTTCTTTTGTGACTACATCATAGTATCCAATCAAATTGGTCAGGCAAGACCTGCCTTAACAAAACCATGCTGCGTCTGAGCTATAACTAAATTCTTGTCTAGATGATCCTGCAGTGCTTCTTTAACCAGTGCCTCCATTAATTTTCCTGGAACAGAAGTTAAACTAACAGGTCTATAATTACTTGTGTCAGCCTTTGATCCTCCTTTGTGAATTGGGGGTGACATTTGCACATCTCCAGTCTATGGGTACCTCCCTGAGTCCAAAGAAGCTCTCATAATTATGGCTAGGGGTTTGCTTACTTCCTTTGCTGCCTCCTTTAATATAACTGGATAGATCCCATCCACCCCAGGTACCTTTTTTATGTTTATCCTCAACAATCTCTCCTCCACTTTCCTCTCAGTTATTACAAAATCATCTAGCTCACTGCCAATGTCTACTTTACCTACGTCATTCTCCTTCCTGAATAACTCCTCATGCGTGAATGTAGATGCAAAATACTCGTTTAGATTGTTAGCCACCTGAGCAGGATCCTCAACTGTTGAACCATCAATATCCAGTGGACCAATCTGATTCATCCCTTTCCTTCTTGAGTTTAAATAGGTAAAGAACTCTTTTCTGTTTTTCTTTGCATCCTTTGCCAAAGATTTTTCCTAGTCTGCCTTTGCCTGCCTAATCTCCTTTGTGACTTGGTTTCAGACCAACTTATATCTATCATAGGCTTCCATGTCGCCCATTAATTTGTATGTATTCCATGCATTTTTCTTCTCTGCCACACGTCTCATTAGTTCATCTGACAACCATTTAGGCCTAAATCTTGAACAATATTTCTTAGTTGGTATGTAAAGCCTGGTAGCCTCCAAGATTAGTTCCTTGAATGCTTCCCATTTTGAGTTTGCTGTTGTTAACATCATCTGTTGGTCCCACTGTATAGAATTTAAATACTGTCTCAGACCATCATAGTTGCCTTTACGAAAACAAAAACCCTTCCCTTTACCTCTGATGGTAGTTACCTCCTTGAGTAAATCCCACTGTAACACACTGTGATCACTGCCACCTAGTGGTTCATTTATCTGCAGATTCTTAATGCATGAAGAATCACTACTGATAATCAGATCAAGAGTATTGCTCCCTCTTGTTGCCTCACGAACATGCTGATGTAGAAAACAATCATCCAATAAATTCAGTTAGGACTGTAGTTAGCAAATGTCAGGGAGAAGAAATGGTGATCCTCCCTGTTTGAATGCAGACACAATGGGTTCATACCCATTGTGTCTGGTGTCTTTCTGCACCATTTGAAATGGTGTAAGTTCACATTCATCTAAATAGGAAAAACGTTTATTGACTTTTTGCTTGTTAATAGATTAGTTGGTCTTGAGTAAGGGTTGCAAGCTACTAGGCTTTTCATACCAACTAAGAAATATTGTTCAAGGTTTAGGCCTAAATGGATGTCAGATGAACTAATGAGACATGTGGCAGAGAAGCATGGGAACATATAAATTAATGGGTGACATGGAAGCCTGTGATAGATATAAGCTAGTCTGAAACCAAGTCACAAAGGAGGTTAGGCAGGCAAAAGCAGATTACGAGAAATCTTTGACAAAGGATGCAAAGAAAAACAGTAAACAGTTCTTTACTTATGTAAACTCTAGAAGGAAGGGGATGAATCAGATTGGTCCACTGGATATCGTTGGTTCAACTGTTGATGATCCTGCTTAGGTAGCTAACAAACAAAATGAGTATTTTGCATCTACATTCACACATGAGGAGTTATTGAAGGAGGGGAATGACAGTGGTGAATTAAACTCTGGCAGTGAGCTAGATGATTTTGTAATAACAGAGCAAAGTGGAGGAGAAATTGTTGAAGATAAACATAAGAAAGGCACCTGGGGTATATGGGATCTATCCAGTTATATTAAAGGATTCAACAAAGAAAGTAAGCAAACCCTTAGCCATAATTTTGAGAGCTTCCGTGGACTCAGGGGAGGTTCCCATGAATTGGAGATGTGCAAATGTGACCCCAATTCACAAAAGAGGATCAAAGGATGACACAAGTAATTACAGACCTGTTAGTTTAACTTCTCTTCCAGGGAAATTAATGGAGGCACTGGTTAAGGAAGCACTGCAGGATCATCTAGGCAAGACTTCAGTTATAGCTCGGACACAGCATAGTTTTGTTAAGGGGAAGTCTTGTTTGACCAATTTGATTCGATACTATGATGTGGTCACAAAGGAACTGGATGCAAAGAATAATTTTGATATCATATATTTGGAAGGCTTTTGATACTGTTGCACATGGAAGACTGCTGCACAAATTGGAGCAGCGTGTCATTGGAGGCAAATTGCTGCTATGGATAAATGGATGGTTGAGTCGGAGAAGACACAGAGCAGTAATCAATGGACACTGTTCTTCGTGGACTAATGTTATTAGTGGATTACCCCAGGGTTCAGTGTTGGGTCCATTGTTGTTTTCTGTATTTATTAATGATATTGATGATGGTATATCAGGCTTAATATCTAAGTTTGCAGGCAATATGAACATTGGCAGGGTTGTTAATGACACTAATCACAGTACAGTGCTGCAGCAGGATATAGAAAGTTGAACAGATGGGCTAAGAAGTGGCAACTGAAGTTTAACCTTGACAAATGTAAAGTACTGCATATGGAAAGCAGTAACCCCAGAGTAACGTATCAACTGTGTGGTACTACGTTGACAGTGATAGAGAATGAAATGGGCCTGTGGGTAATTGTGCAGGCAGATATGAAGTTTTCTTAGCAATGCAGACGGTCTACAAGAGTAGCTCATAGTGTCTTGTCAATGATATACAGGAATTTTTTCAGTAGGGATAAGGAGATGATTATCCCCTATCAGGCCACACCTTGAGTACCTTATACAGGTCTGGAGACCTCATTTTAGAAAGGATGTAGAGCTGCTGGAGCAAGTGCAGAGAAGGGCAACAAGATTAGTGAATGGAACAAAGGGTTGCTCTTATGAAGAAAGGCTTAAAGTTTGCAAATTACAGCGTCTGGAGACTAGGCACCTGCAAGGTGATCTGATTGAGGTGTATAAAGCCTTGAATGGTTTGAGCATGCTCAATGCTTATGGGATTCTTCCTCTTGCTCAGAATAATTTCTGGGAGGGCATAAATTCAAATTGAGGAAAGACAGTTGTAGGATAGATATGCGGAAGTTTGCCTTTAGCCAGCGTGTGGTTGATTGCTGGAACAAACTTCCATCTGTCATTGTAGAAGTTGATAGCTTAAATAGATTCAAGACAGAACTAGACAAACATTTGGAGCGAATGGATGGGTGAAATTAGATTTTTTTTTTTTTTTTTTTTTTTTGGGCTGATGCTGTGTTAACTTACTTTCTTGCTTCATGTGCCTATGCTAATGCTAGTTTATTATACACATTACTAATGTCATATATATACTTTATTATTAAAAATAAGATATTTTATTAATGATCATTCCATTTCATAAAAGTTTCCATTTCAAATCCTGATGTAAACTAATACTCTTCTCAATATTCTGATACCATTTTTCATGATTTACAAGGAACAGTGCATAGTTTTTGGGCTTGCATTTAGAGCATAACTAATATGTTTTTATGTGCATGCATACCTGCAGTGTGAAAGTTGGCTCAACATGCCAGCTAACCCCAGGGGCTCATATCTGGTGAGTATGGGCTTGACGAACCCAGGATCCTGAGCTAGATGTCATCATCTTCTCTTTCTTTCTTTTCTTTCTTGTAGAAGGGAATCACCTTTCTTTGGAAAGATGATTCCCTTCTACTTCTCTCTCTCTCTCTCTCTCTCTTCCCCTCTCCCTCCCTCCCTCCCTCCCTCCCTCCCTCAGGGTAATGCAGGAGTTTTTTGTTTTTTTTTTTCGCTGGTGCAGCATAAGCTTCAGGCTTCCTTGCACCTTACGGCTAATAATAAATAAAAACATGATGGATGAAAGAAATACTACACTGTGTTTCTTTCATGTGTGTGAAATAATTGGTTTGTTAATTGTTACTAGAACTTATATGAGGGCTGTTCAATAATTAATGATCCTTTTTTTTTTTTTCACAACATACTTGTATTAATCATCCATATTTTGATGGTCCTTTTCAAAGTAGTCCCCCATTTGATGAAATGCACTTACTCCAATGTTTCTCCCATTCTTCAAAAACTACAACTTCTTCTGGCAACTAGAAACGTTTTCTTCACAGCTCCTTCTTTTACTTTGCAAATGGCCCTGGGTGCCAAGCAATTTCTGACTGAGCGATTTCTCCGAGCTGTGAAAGCTTGGAGAAATCGCTCAGTATCTGATATTCTAAAAATCAAATTCTAGTTTTATTTTACATTCCTCCCATTAAGAAATCCTTTTATTTAGTAGCAGCTCTTGTATATCAAAAGTACTGGTAGAGAGCAAAAAAGGAAAATAACCTTTTTTTATTTTTCATTGTTTTTTACTAACTCCTACTAATCTTTGCTTGATCACACTAGGCACTGTTCCTGCCCTCCCCATGGCAGGGCTGGTAACCTTGGCAGAAAAGTTAATCTGCCAAGGGCTGAAAGGAGCTAACGTGGATCAGGAAGAATGTTATCCATCTCTTGAGTCTCACAACTCAACTTCTTTAAGGACAGGGCAAACTGACTTTGGCACATTTCATCCCAAAAGACAAAGAACAGAAGGTTCAAAAAAGGAATCGCCACTATTCCTAACAATACATTCCCAGTCAAGTCAACCAATATGTGCACTTTATCCATTTCTTATACAGAAATGTCTTGAGAATGCTGCTGGATCACCTAAAAAGGTGAAAAGACTGTTCTAGTGAAGTGGCAACTTATAGAGACTATGAAGCGTAGACACTCTGAAACCTTACTCAGAATATCACACTTTGCAGGTATTCCTGTCCCAGTAGCTCCACATGCCACCCTAAATACCTCTAAAGGCTTGCTGTCAGAATGGGACTTAATAAATATTTCTAAAGAGGAATTAATCCAAGGGCTACATGAACAAAAAAGTGTACAGGCAAACAGAATCAATATCAAAAAAACCTTGAACTGGTTCCAATATGCAGCATTATACTGACGTTTTCAACACTAACCCTTCCAGCTACAGTTAGGCTGGATACCTGAATTGCCATAGCTGACCTTTTATCTCTAATCCTCTCAGGTGCTTTGAGTGCCAAAAATTTGGCCATGCTCAAACAGTATGTTGAGGGGGTTTCAGTGTATTCCAACTATGGATCCAAGGAATGCATACAGACAGACTGTACAGCACAAACACCAGTATGTCCAAATTGTAAGGGGTAACCATCCAACTTACTAAAAAGTCTGTGAAACCTGGAAAAAAAGAAAGTCAGCTGCACAGTTGCTGTGTAATGCAGCTTGATTTGGTTTAAATTCTGCAGCTCAGCTAGAAATAGCAAGTAGTTACATTGTTCATGAAAAATTATGATCATTCTTTATTGAACAGCTTTCATAAATTAGGAATTGTTCAAAATAAATTTAGACAGAGAGGTTTAAAAACAGTTATACATGAAGTGCTGAAAACTAGAGAAATAAAAGAGAAGGGTTAAAAGAGCAGTCCACAATAATAGATGGCCATTCTAAGAAATAATGAACTGAGAAAAATGAACATCTGATCCTAGTCTTAAAGTGGCAATTTATTCTTGTAGCTGATTAAATTTCCTCCCATTCGTTTTGTGCATGTTAGTATACAGGGTGATTCAGTAAGAATAGTAAATATTTTGGGAGGTTATAGTATTGATTATTCTGAGTAAAAAAGTTCATACAAGCATGTGTCCAATTCTCTGTGGATATGGAGATACAGCTGTTTGAAACTGGTATGCACAAAGCCGTTATGAGAGGTATTAAAGAACAACTTATTGTTTGTATTTATTGACTTTTTGAATAATACAAAACACAAATAATTGACAATTTTTTTTTACAGTTCACAATAAATGTTGAAAATCCCAACACCAACCTCAGTGCACTTTGCAGCTCTTCTAGTAATATGACTTGTTCTTTTGAGGTCATCTTGGCATTCCTTTATGAGGGCAGGTGAATACAAGAGATGAATTCTTTAATTCGTCTCTTGTATTCACCTTTTCTTTGTATACTGCACTTTTCATCCATCTCCACAAACAAATATCTAATGGAGTGAGGTCTGGAGTCCTTGGTGGCCAATGAACGGGAACACCGCAGCTGATCCATCGTTCAGGGAAAGTTCGATTTTGATATTGTATCACCAGACAGGGTATAATGTGCAGGAGCTCCATCATGCTGATAGTACATACCAATCCTTGTAGCCAAGGGAACATCCTCCAATAGTAGTCGAAGTTTGTTGTGCAGAAATCCTAGGTAAATGGGCCTTGTAAAAACATTTTGTAACACAACAGGCACAATCAACTGACCACACAACCACATGCCACTGTAGAAATTTGTTTCTACAGTGGCATGTGGATTTTTGTCTGACCACCTATGAGAGTTATGGGTGTTGTTGATATCATCACGGGTGAAAGTAGCTTCATCACTGAACAGTATTAATGGAATTAATCGGTGATTAGCATTTACCCAGCAACAAAATTTCGATCGCTGGGTATCATCTCCTGGTTGAAGGTGTTGCACCTGCTGTGTGTGAAATGGATATAAGCCGTGCTCACGTAATGTGTAATGTTTCCCAATATCTTGTCTGTGGAACACCGATATGCATAGAAATTCTTCATGTGCTAATAATAGGACTATGTTCTACCAACTGAAGAACGTGTTCTGTTTCATCCACATTTTGTTCATTTGCACATTCAGAAGAAATATGAGTGCTGGGAACTGTACCAGTCTCATACAGAGACTGGTACAGTTTGGTGTCAACATTAGTAAGCACTCTTCAATCCGGTATTCTGCAGTTAGGAAACCATTGACAGTATTCTCTACAAGCAGCAGTAGCACTTCCACCACAAAAACTGTAGACAAACATCATATCGACATATTCAGCATGTGTAAAGATGTGTAGCATTCTTAACACTTCTAACACCAAACAGCGTCAGGTTATAACTGCTTCTTGGTCACATCTGATTCAGGGAGCTGTGGAGGCCAGTTTCAAACAGCTGTATCTGCACATACATTGAGAATTGGATACATGTTTATATAAACGTTTTACTCAGAATAATCGATACTATAGCCTCCCAAAATATTTACTATTCCTCCTGAATCACCCTGTATATGCATAATTCATCTTTAGTATTCATTATTCCGTTCATCCCTTCCTTCAGTATGTAATAACTCGGCTCCTATTGGATGGATTTTCATGCAATTTTATATTTTGGCCTTTTAAAAATATATGTTGAACCATTCTTTCTTTTAGCCAGTGAGTCATTGATTGCTGAAACACATTGCTCTCACAGGTAGTTGAGGTTGACAGTTTGAATAAATTCAAAGGTCAACTGGATAGCTACCTGTGTGAGGGGGGAAGTAAATAATTTTTATTTTCTTATGTACTCATGTTCCTTTCTCCCCCCCCTACTAGTGCAAAAGGGCCTGTGGCTTCCTTGTGCTATATGGCTAATACTATCCCAAATTTCATTAAAAACAACAGACCAATAGAAACCTGGCAATTATTATTATTATTTTTTTTTTCTTCCAAAAGTAATATCTGGACTCCCAGTGGATGAATTTTCATGAAATTTCATATTTGGGCCTTTTAGAAAGGTTTGTCAAGCCATCCCAAGTTTAATTAAAATTGGACCAGTATAAATCTGACAGTTATTATTTCTTTCCTGTTTGCATGTAATAAATTGACCAGTGGATTGGTTCTTGTGAAATTTTATGCTTCACTCTTTTAGAATGATTTGATGAGCCTTTCCAAATTTCATTAAAATTGGATGAGTAGAAATCTGACAGTTGTCATTTTATTTATTTATTTATTTATTTTTTTTATACATGTCACATAAGCTATCCATATGTTGTATATTATAGCTGAATCATTGGATATGTTTGAAACCTTTTGTGTTTATACTTGCAGGTATGAAATTAAAGCTCCTGATTTTCTAAAGAAGTAATTGCTAATAAGAATTACTATTTATGCTGAAGTTTTTTCTGAGACCACTCTGCCACTGTAGTGTGCAGAATGGTTTTTATAGTGAATTATCTTATTTAAGTCATATTTCATATGTTTACTGCCTTTGCTATTACCCAAGGAGATCTAAAAGCAGATTTGCAGTACTCAATTATGAAAGAAAAAGTGTCAGTTGCACACTACTAGCAAAGAAGTATGAAAATTTGCATTCATCTAGCAGATCATTGAAATTTCTGGGTGACTTTTGGACTCGTCAGAGAAAAAAACTCTATGATTATGATTTAGTGCAGCCAGGTGAAGTAAGTGCCATGAGACTGGTTCCTGACTGTATACCAAAACCAGACTATGCAATTACAGGATGTGTACAGAATCAACAACAAGAAATTGAAAAGAAAAATGAACATCAGATTCAGAGACTGAGAGAATCATGTATCCTTGCAAGAAGAATTCTGGAAGAAGTGGCTAATCATGTTGTGGTATAGTATGATATTTCGATACAGTTTTTAGAAAATATGATATTTAAAATTCAGGATTGGTTAATTTCCAGCTTGGTATTTTAATTGTATGGAGTCTTCTCAGAAGTTTAGCATATGAAACATTGACATATACCGAAATGAGAGGATGTAGTTATATTGCCATATGTAAAAGCCTAATTATATTAAAAACATTTTGTGGGGTATAATCCTGTAGAAAATACACAATAAAACCCTGTGTGGATATATGTATCCATATTTTTATTGATTTTTTTCTTCAATTAAATTATGCTTCACCAATTCTAATGCTAAAATATATGCACTGGCCAAAAAACTATGAATCTTTGTATTAAGACAGTCACTGACAGAAGAAATGCGAAGAAATTCAAATAGATGCAAAGAAAACTGCACAGGGTGTTTGACTGTAGTAATCTGAAGCGCATGATCTATCATACTTTGTAAAAGGTCTTTCATGGGTGCACATTTAGCTGGAGCCATGTTTCAAAGGGATAGATCATTAGATCAAAATGTTAGGTAGAGAGGGTGGTGTCACAAAGTGATGAATCCTGCTTGCCTTGTTAAGACAAGCCAATCATCTGGAGGTGGTATCATACAGTTATGGGAAATGTTTTGTTCGCACAGACTAGGTCCATTGATACTGGTGAAAGTTTAAATGTCATCCAAGGAGTATGTACCTGAATTTTGTATCAGGTCTACTGAACCCTGAAATGTCACATTTTTATCCCAAAGGCAATGGCTGCTTTATGAATGACAGCGCAACAGCACATCATGCAAGAATAGTTCCAAGAACTTGACACAGATTTCCACCCTCTTCTCTAGCCCCATGTTCACTTAATCTCTTGCCGCCTCCGTAGCCAGGTGGGAAGGAGCAACAGTGCGTAGCACACGCTTCTTGATTAGACCAGGGTTCGAGCCCGTCACCACCAAATATGGAGGATGCAGAAAGGTCAGGGAATGACCACCGCATATCCTGGAGCAATATGGCCTTAGTTGCTAATGCCCCTAAAAACCAAACAACAGTAACAACACTTAATCTTTCAATCCTATTGAAAATGTGTCGGATATGCTGGAGAGAGATATTCAGCAATAAAGTTTTCCTCCTTCAACTTTGTCGCAGCTATGTGATATTTTGCTAGAAGAATGGTTACAATTACACCAAAATGCACTAAATCACCTTATAGAATCCATGCCACATCACACACTTGGTGTTATTTGAAACAAAGGGGTCCTGATTCAGTGCTGAAAAATGTTTAATTTTTTGGCTGCTGATGTGTGTAGTACATTGATGACTTTATCAGTTATTTAAAAAAAAAAATCGCTTTTAGAGCTAAATGGTTTAATTTCAGCCATTTTCAAATGGAACCTTTTAAAAATGTATACTGTGGTTTCCCATAGAGAATCTTCATTAATTATATTTTCCTTGTTAATAAAAATATGTTCACTATAAAAATAAAATAATGTACAATTCATAAATAGTTTTCGCACATTTTTTGTTCTAGTTGGTAATATTATGTTCACTATAAAAATAAAATAATGTACGATTCATAAATAGTTTTCACACATTTTTTGTTCTAGTTTGTAATATTATATTCACAATAAAAATAAAATAACATATAAATTTTTAAAAACTATATTTATAGACCTAAGTATAGTTTTAACTGACACTTAAAAGTGCTATAGCATTCTGGAATTAGTAGTAATCATTATTTATTATTAGTATTATTTATTTATTTTTTTTTTTTCAGTTGATTAATCAATCTGTTTTCATCATCCTCTAAGGTTCTTTAATAGCTACTGTCAGTGTGTTTTTTTAGGATGGTGCGCAACGGTACAGCGTACCTTTATTAACACCGGCACCTTTATTAACAGTGACTTGTGACATTTGGATGCAATACACTTCGAAATTTGTAATATTCTGTAAATTTTTTTCACATGTTTGCCTACTCTTCAAATAAGTTTAAAGTTATTTAACTAAATTTGACTTTTCGCTGTCTATTGTTAAGATATTTCTATATAAAACTTTATAACCATTTTTAGAATTCTAAATTACTCGGACCTCTGTTTAACAAAGTCCTTTTATAGAGAATTATTTTAATTCCCCTTGGAAGTTATATTTAAAATAGTTTCTGTTGAGCAAAGAAAATTTTCATATAATGAACAGATTAGGACAGACTTAACTCAGTATGTGCTGTTCGCGTTTCTGGCCTTTAGGCAATTAGTGCTGCAGCACGAATTAAGAGAGCTAACAGAATTACCATTCTACAACTTAGTGGTACTTGTAAAACCTGTCCGACCACCTGGCACACATACGGAGAAGTCACACTGTTCAACAGTGTCAAAGGGTATTCCCAATGCTGACAATAGGCTCTGGTCAACCTTCTACTGCAGTGGTGTCCAACTTTTTCTCGTACAAGAGCCATATTCAAAAAAATTTAAAGTTAGATTTCTTTCGCGGGCTGCACTGAGTGATTCGAGAAAAATTAGTGTGTTACATTTAACATATCTTGTTACATGTAAAAGTAAAATTGAAAATATCCAAAAAGTTTATTAAGTACACAATGTTTTGTTTTATTAAGTACACAATGTTTTGTTTTATTAAGTACACAATGTAATGTTTTGTTCAGTACACAATTACTGAACAAAACATTAAATGAGAAAAAAGTTTTTGATAATTAACAAAATTTAAAATGCTGTTTTAGTTCACTTTCTGAGCGGGCCGTAGGTTGGACACCACTGTGAATCAACTGTAAGTGCCCCATTCGAGAATTTGAAGAGAGTGGTTTTCTTTTACCCGGACAAATAATCATCTGTTGTTTCACAGGAAAAATGTGGAAACACATTTTTCCGTAAAATTTCTCTATCTCTATTTACATGGTCACAGTATCTGAATGCCAGAATGACACTGACATTTTGGACAGTTTCAAAAAAAAAAAAAAAAAAAATTCATATTTAACAACTAATTCAAAGAACTAGTGACAAAATCGATAACGAGAGAAAGAAAATGAAGACAACGAAGGTATTAAACCTTCTAGACATGAAATGTTGGCATTTTGTGAAAATGAAGTTAGAAAATTGTCAATTAAGTTTCAGTTAAATGAAAGAGATGCAATTCATGGATTTCGGGAATACCTAATTTTTAAGATGGTTTCGGAAGAATTGAAGCATTTGATGAACTCTTTGAGTACAATACCAATTTCGAGTGAATGTGAACGAGGATTTTTACAAATGAATTTGATCGTCAGCCCAACCAGAGCTTTGTTGATGACAAAATCAATTTTTTTGCTACTATTTCTTAAAATTGTAGGCCCACCACTGACACGCTTTGATTCAGCAAAATATGTCGATTCATGGCTGCTTCGGCTGTCTCTCTCTCTCAGGGTAACTCAATTTTTCGGAAATGTCATTCAGCAACTGACACAAACAGTAAAAGAAGTCCTGGGGCTGACATCTGGTGAGTATTGGCTTGGCACACCCAGGGTCTTGAGCTGGATATCATCATTCTTCTCTTTCTTGATGACATCCTGAGCTGGATATCATCATTCTTCTCTTTCTTGATGACTCCCTTCTACTTTTGCCACATGCTCTCTCTCTCTCTCTCTCTCTCTCTCTCTCTCTCTCTCTCTCTCTCTCTCTCTCTCTCTCTCTCTCTCTCAAAATTTTTTTTAGCTGGCGCAGCATAAGCCAAAGTATATCAAATGAGAACTTAATAAAAATTTGGCATATTCTACAAAAACTTTATTATGAAATTATTTTACTTATTATTTTTTATTTAGTTTACTCACATTTTACTTATTTTTTTATATACTTGAATAATAAATGTATGCTTAATAAACTTGTGTTAATATACTTAATTCTTTGTTCTTATTCCAAAAACATTACTACTCAAGTAACAACATCAGGAAAAAAAAATTTAGAGTACTTTTCATATCCTTTTAATCTTCAATTTTTCCTGATAGCAAAGAATGAGTACTGTCACCTATTTTTTTACAAAAAAAGCACTGGCCACTATTATTAATCAATCTGTTTTCATTATCCTCTAAGGTTCTTTAAAAGCTACTGTTATTACATTTAACTTATCAGATCTTTGCTACTGATACCATACATCAGGGGTTGGCAACCTTTTTTGAGTAAAGAGCCATTTTTGATCTAATTAAAAACGGTCAACTACTGAGTGCTGGGCACTCAGGATGAAGGGTCCGTAGTCACAAATGGTCGTTAGTATAGTATCTCAAATAGAGAGCTTTATGATAACTGAAAAAAGTTTCTAGTACTCCAGCTTGGCCTAAAACTGAGAAACTAATGAAAACATTGTCTATTTGAGTCTTTCCAATTGTTGTGAATGACAAGGGTGGAGAAGTGACTCCGACTTCTTCCTGGAGAAGCGATTAAAGTCTTGGGAGAGAAGTGACTGTCAGATGAAGGCCGTGCAGGCTCCTCCCCACCACCGTCGCCTAAACACTGGCTCTCTGAGTACTTCCTTGCTGGGACAACTCCAGCTTTGAAAATTTCTAAAATATGCTTCTCTTCACAAAATTTATAAATGACCTTTATAAAATTATTAGCTAACTATTCAGCAACCTTTTTGTCACCAAAAGGAGAGTTACTTAAAGAAACTCGCTATCAAAGTGCAATAAAATATTGGTTTTTTAATTTTAACACAAAAAGTAAATGATAGATTTCAATCAGAATAGTTTTCCCTTGATAAGCATCGAATAATGCATAGCTAATGTGATTTTAAAATTTTTAGCTCCATTAGCGATGGAAATAGAGGGGGACGGTATGAAAATTGCTCACATTTTCCTGTCTGGTGCCGCCATTTTTAATTTTAAAAATATTTTAAACCTACTCATTTGAGCTCTTTCCAACAGTGTATAATAAGCTATAGGTTGTTGACATTTCTACCCCCCCCCACATTTCTCAGACAAATTTTTGTCAACAACGATCAATATGGTGTTATGTTGGCCCACTTGATGTATAAACCCATGCAAAATTGCAAGCAGTATTTGAGTGGTGGTTGTTGTTTGGTTTTTAAGAGCATTAGCAACTAAGGCCATATTGCTCCGGGAATATGCAGTGGTCATTCCCTGACCTTTCCACATCCTCCGTATTTGGTGGTAACGGGCTCGAACCCCGGTCTAATCAAGAAGTGTGTGTTGTGTGTGCTATGCACTGCTGCTCCTTCCCACCTGGCTACGGAGGCACTAGGTTGAGTGGTTCCAGAGATACAATGCTGTGACAGATGGACAGACAACCAAGTGACATTAAAAGGGTCCTTTGTTAGACTACAGACCCTAAAAAGAGAGAATCCGAAGAGCCACACCTCAGCTTAAGCTGGGAGGAGGGGTGGGGGAGTTTTTAAGAAATGGAATAGAGTGGGAAGGTCTTTTATTAAAAATATATATATATATTGAAATATTATTTATTAAAAAAAACGTAACAAACATCCAATTAGGTACGAATTAATGTGACTTTTGCTGCTGAACTTCTTGAGCGAGTCTCTCAACATGAGGCGAGTATGCCATAATTTTCACCTTTAAACCTGCTGAGAGACTCGCATTATTCAGATGGTTTCTTGATTTATTTTTAATATAGTTCATGTTCAAAAATATTTGCCCACAGAAATTCATCGAACCAAAAACTGAGAGAAGTCCAAGCACAAATATTTTCAAATTTGTATATGTGTCCGGTAAGCTACTCCACACATCGAACACAATTTGGTCTTGCTTTTTCAACTCATCTATCGCCATCCATTTGTGCAGAATTGCAAGGGCAGCCTTTTGCCTCTCCAAATCTTGAATTTCAGTTTTAAGGCATTTTTAGTCTTGCACTCCACATGTCCTTGATTTTTAAGTCCTCTAACTCCATTTCAAATTATGCTTCATGTGGGCTAAAAGTTAGACCCGCAGTTACATGCTCAAAGAGCAGCAGGTTGCCACCCCTGCCATACATTATGGTATCCCAAGGGATCCACTGAAACTTATTTATTTCATTTTTTCTTATAATATTAGAAACATTTTCTGTTTTGTTTATTAAGCTTGCCAAGACAAAAACATAACAGCCATTTTATGTTTTTGTCTTTATTTGTTAATTTATTATTTTTGTTTGTGATTGCAGTGTTCAACTGTAATAACAAAAATACCTTCACTTTTGAGCTTCTTTTTGTCTAATTTCTGGAACTCGTCTTCAAATACTTTTCCTTTTGTTATTTGAAAGATTTTGGAGGTAGTATTTGTATGACAACATGATGTAAGGAAATGAAACTTATACAGCACTAACCAAAAACCATGTAATAATTTGTCCAGACCTTCACAGAAAAACTCTTTCACAACGCTAGGTAGAAATTTATTCCGACAATCTTACTCTCTAGCCAAATGCAGATTTTTGTCATTCTTTGTCACAATTTGAAAAGAATGTGCTCATTATTTTTCAAATTGTGGAGAGTCAGGAGAAAGTACAATTAGCATTAGTAGAGTGTTAGTAGAGTAGTTTCTTGCATGGGATGCAAGAAAGCAAGCTTATACAGCATCAACCAGGAAAAAAAATTAAATAAATAAATAACCTTCCCATTTCACCCATCCATTGACTCCAAAAGTTTGTCTAGTTCTGCTTTGAATTTATTTAAGCTGTCAACAACAGATGGGAGTTTGTTCCATCAATTAACCACCTGCTGGCTAAAGGCAAATTTCCGCACATCTATTCTACAACTGTCTTTCCTCAATTTATACCCCCTCAGGTGCAGAATCTGAGCAAGAGGAAGAATCCCATCAGCATTGAGTTTGCTCAAACCATTCAAGGCCTTATACACCTCAATCAGATCACCTCACAGGTGCCTAGTCTCCAGACTCTGCAGTTTGCTGAACTTAAGCCTTTCTTGGTACCAACAACCCTTTGTTCCACTCACCAATCTTGTTGCCCTTCTCTGTACTCATTCCAGCAGCTCTGCATCCTTCCAAAAATGAGGCCCCAGAACTGTATGTGGTACTCCTGGTGTAGCTTGACCATTGCCTTATACAAGCGGATAATCACCTCCTTGTCCTTTCTAACAAAATTCCTGTATATCAGTGACAAGACACAATCAAAATGGATTGTTTTGTTACACTCAAGGTGCCTCCGTAGTCAGGTGGGAAGGAGCAGCAGTGCATAGCACACGCTTCTTGATTAGACCGGGGTTTGAGCCAGTCACCACCAAATACAGAGGATGAGGAAAGGTCAGGGAATGACCACCGCATTTCCCGGAGCAATATCGCCTTAGATGCTAATGCTCCTAAAAACCAAATAACAAACAAACAAACAATCTTACACTCAACAAGGGGATAGCAGGCAAACAGTAATTTAGATGTTTCTGTCCAGTGATACCAAAAGATGATCTTGGTGCCCTTTGATACCCAACTTAGTAATAATTTATGCTTTTTCTTTTCATTAAATTAAATATTATGTAACTGAACTTCTTTTTTTCTGTATATTAAATAAATTGACTTCCCCATTTTTTTCCTTATCCCTGTAGGTAGGCAGTACTACCAATGAATTAGATGGTGTTGTTCATGATATGTGTATTAGACATGGTGCATATCCCTCCCCTTTAAATTATAGAGGTTTCCCAAAGTCTGTATGTACTTCTGTAAATAATGTTGTGTGTCATGGAATACCTGATAACAGACAGTTGAAGAATGGAGACATAATTACAATTGATGTTAGTGTAAGTACCAGTATTTTGCATATATTTTTAATAAATAAAAATGGTATTAGCTCACAACTGGACAAGTAATTATTTAGTTCAGTAGGATTTTTTATGGCAATACCAGCATGAAATATAAATAAACAGAAATTTAGAATATATTTTAAATTGTCAGGTAAGATTTTGTTTGTCAGCTGACATGGTTCATTTGACTTGGATGTACTGGTATACGAATACAGCTCTTCGTAGGGATATAACAATCTTGACAAAACTTGATAAGTATATTGAATGTGATTTTTTATTTTTTTTATAAAACTGATTTCTATAGGAATTTTTTAAATTTGATAAGGAATTTGATTTCTTAAATTAGCATTAGCATTAGTAAAGGCATTTGATGCAAGAAAGCAAGCTTATGCAGCATCAGCCAAAAAAAAAAAAAAAAAAAAAACCACTTCCACTTCACCCCTCTGTTCATTCGAAATACCGACCAGCTGAGCCTTAAACTTATTTAGGCTATCAACTTCCACGACAAGGGATGGAAGTCTGTTCCACCAACCGACCACCTGCTGGCTAAAGGCAAATTTCCGCATGTCTATCCTACATCCGTCTTTTCTCAATTTGGATTTATGCCCTCTCAGGTGATTATTCTGAGCAAGAGGAAGAATCCCATCAGCATTGAGCATGCTCAAACCATTCAAGGCTTTATACACCTCTATCAGATCACCTCGCTGGTGCCTAGTCTCCAGACACTGTAATTTGCAAAACTTAAGCCTTTCTTCGTAAGAGCACCCCTTTGTTCCGTTCACTAATCTTGTTGCCCTTCTCTGTACTCATTCCAGCAGCTCTACATCCTTCTTGAAATGAGGCCTCCAGACCTGTATACAGTACTCTAGGTGTGGCTTGACCATTGCCTTATACAAGGGAATAATCACCTCGTTATCCCTGCTAGAAAAATTCCTATATATCATTGACAATACACCATGAGCTACTCTAGCAGCCTGTCTGCACTACTCAGAGAACTTCATATCTGCCTGCAAAACCACCCCCAGGTCCCTTTCATTCTCTACCACTGTCAGTGTAGTACCACAGAGTTGATACGTTGCTCTGGGGTTGCTGTTTCCCATATGTAGTACTTTACATTTGTCAATGTTAAACTTCATTTGCCACCTCTTAGCCCATCTGCTCAACCTTTCCAGATCCTGTTGCAGCAGCATAGTGTCAATAGTGTCCTTGACAACCCTGCCAACCTTCGTATCATCTGCAAACTTGGACATTAAGCTTGATATATCAATATCATTTATAAATACAGAAAACAATAATGGACCCAACACTGAACCCTGAGGGACTCCACTGATAACATTAGTCCATGATGAGCAGCGTCCATTGATTACCACTCTCTTAACAGAAATTAACAGAAAAATTAACAGAATTTTTCCAATTTTCTTCAATTTAATAGAAGTATATTGAATTAATTAATAGAAATAAATAACTAATTAACTTTTTATCAGTTAATTAATAACATATAAAAAGTAATTGTCATTGCACTGAACTTTATATGGAAAATCAGTTTATAATTTAAGAATGTGAAATTTGGCACAAAGTCCTTAAGGTTGTACTACAAAAAGTCCTGAAATTTTGAAATATACCAATGCTGATGTTCCAAATTTTGTTTCTATATGATAAAAACTTTGTGGTGTTGTGGTACTATGAATCAGAATTGAATCAAAAATTTTCTCAGGGACTATTTTATTATTTAGATTATTTTCTCTAAAGATAAATTGGTGATTTCATAAACATTTTTTTAAAAATACGTGTTACAGTTATGAACAAAAATTTTATATTATTTGCAATATTAATTTTTTTTTTTTTTTTTTTTTTATGAGAACCCCAAACACGAGAGGTATTAGAACCTATAGTACTTAGTACCGTGCTTGGGTTTGTAGTGTTGACGTTTTCTGAAAAGATAATTAAAAGTATTCACACGTGGCTGCATTATAAATGCATGAAAGTTGCATTTCCATAAAAAATGAATGACTCTAGTTATGAATATATATATTTTTATTTTTATTATAGTTATGAAATAAAGTGATTATAAATAAACTGCATCCCTTTGAAGCCCGGTAGACAGAAAACACCAGATTGCACATTGCTTAAATTTAGAATGAAGAATAGTTGAGCAATGGGGAAAGGAATGAAGTTAAAAGAAATAGTTTCACAGAGTGCCACCAGGGTGATAACTATGCTATACATTGTGTGGGAATGAATAACTGTATAAGATATTGCAAATGGTATTTAATTGCAATCTATATATTTGCATATCCATAAATTTGCAAACAACAACAACAATTTGTTCCTTTCTAAATTTGTCTATATCATATTTTACTATTTTCATGTGAAATCTTAGCTAGCATTCACTTGTAAAATAAAGCTGCTTCATCAGTGTTATAAATATCACGTGCATCATAAATCAACAGATTTTGTATGCACTCCTTAAACTAGTTATCACTAACTTCATTGTGCCTCCGTAGCCAGGTGGGCAGGAGCAGCAGTGCATAGCACACGCTTCTTGATTAGACCAGGGTTCGAGCCCATGACCACCAAATATGGAGGATGTGGAAAGGTCAAGGAATGACCACCGCATATCCCTGGAGCAATATGGCCTTAGTTGCTAATGCTCCTAAAAATCAAATAACAACAACAACAACACTAACTTCATAGACTGACTAACTTTCTCTGTTAAACAACTTTATTTTATCTTGAATTACTGTAGCCATTGATTAGAAGAATGAAATATGATGTTTGAAGATCTCTAAAAAAATTGCAACAAAATCAAGTTTATTTGCTCAGGGGACAAAATGCATATCCGCTGAATAGCACAGTGCTAGTACAGCTTAAAATGTTTGTTAACAAACATTAAGAATCAAAAATATTAGCTCATATCAGTGGTTACCAAACTATGCGGCATGGTTCATTATCTCAGGGACCGCAGCAAACTCACAGGAGTGCCATGGGATATTTTGGATTTTCAAGGGAAACATAACAATACTTGACATCTGTTGGACACTACGCAAACTACTAGCTTGAGGTAGTTCACAGTTTCAACATTACTTATTAAGTAATGTTGAAACTTTTGAAACTTACTACTTAATAAACAGAACTGTTAGGTATTTCTTTTGGCCTAGGGGCACCATGAAAAAATTACTGAGGCACTAAGGGTGCCATGAACTGAGAAAGTTTGGGAACCTCTGGCTTATATCATACAAATGACTAAGGATTAATATAGAAATAATTATGCACAATACAAACCAAAAGAATAAAACTAAATTATTAGTTTTACCATTAATAAATGATAAAGAAAATATCAAACATAAACACCGGAAATAAAAGGAAGGCTTAATTATAGACAGCTACTTATTAAAATGCCTTATATTTCTCATTATAAATCTTTACATTTGCTAACTTTATGCAGCTTTTTGAGATCAATTCTATATGTATAGAGGCATACATTCCATCATCATACAGAAGAACTCTGTGCAAAATTCAACAGGAAATGGTGGGTTGCCAACTTGCTGCACATTCAGATCACAAACCTGATAAAAATGTATATCAGGATAATGATTTTTAGAGGTATACTGTATGGAGTTGTGGGACTTGGCCGCAAACACCACAATTAAACCATTAAAAACTACAGAATACAGATTCCTGAAGTGGGCAACCTGGAAGTGTCATCTCCCAGCACAGCAACACACAACACCAGTGGCCAAAGCACTGAAGCTAACAAGGTTATCAGCATTAATGCATGAGAAAAGATTCATCTTCATCGTAAAAATGATCGCTGGGAGAGCCTCAGTGCTCAAAATTTGGGAAACCATGTGCTGGCGGATCCCCCAACCAGTGCTCCACTCCACTCCCAAGCTTCTTGCTCTTCCTTCAAGGCTACATTTTAAAGATTGCTTCCTCTTGTATCAAAAGCTCCATCTAGTTCAGTCCTTGGATGGTGACTTGAGTAAAATCATAATGATAAAAAAGTATAGATGGCTCATCCTAAATCCTCATGCGGTCTCCACAACTATCAACTGATTTCCAATTGTTTCGGCTGGGCAAGAACCTCATGGAAAACCGAACTGAAGAAAACTATCTTTGGTTATCGCAATTTATATTATTTTAGTTATTTATTTTTTGTATTAGTTTTCCTTCCAAGTTAATATCTGCTGTATGAATTGTTTTGTTTTGTTTTTTTATACATAATCTACCTATAAATTAATATTTATACTTCCAGTGAGGTTATCTCTGCCACTTGTTAACCCCTGGCATGGAGCCATGAAAGGTGTTATAAAGTTGTGGTACCTGCATGTACCAGTGAACCACACATGAGAGAAGACTCATCTTCACCCTAAAAATTATCGTTGGGATACAATAAAGAGATACAATAAAGATATTATTTATTTATAAATTTGCAAACATGTGCATGTAGTCCACGCCTGTATGTATGTGCATATTATCAATTAATCAGTAAACTTTATTAATCTTATTAAATTTCATTATTAATTAAATTATACTTAAACAGAATCATGACCCAGACTAGAGCAGCAAAGCAATGGGCACAAAGTAACAGGAGTGCTGTGGCTCAGGGGGAGAAACAAAGAGGCGATTCGCCACCGCATCAGAGTCCAAAAAAAATTTCTTTGTATGTGCTAGGTGCAGAGATTGTGAAGAAATTAGACACCAACTCAGCATTCTGATGGGCGTCTATGAGAGTTTGAGGTGTAGGGTAGATGCCCTCGAAGAAATTAATATGAGGGGCCCATCAAGCTCTCAGCTGCCCAACTCAATGCCAAAGCTCACTCCTGTGCATCAGGCAACACAGTGGCAATCTCCAAGGCAAAATGTGCTGGTCCCATGGGAACTAGTTATTGATGGTGACTCTATTGTCAGGGAGACAGAGAATAGGCCTGATGTAGCCGAGTGGTCAGGAGCGAGAGTGCATAGCACGTGTTCCTTGAGTGGACCGGGGTTCAAGCCCGTGACTACTAAATACGATAAATATTTGTATTGACGATTTATTGTAAACTCTACCGACTTGGTTGTCGTGCCGGAGTATAAACAGAAAATTTATTTTTATAAGGCCGCCATAGCCTAGTAGTCAGGCACACGGGTGCATAAGTACACGTGCTTTGAGTGACTGAGGTTCAAGCCCGTGACTACTGAATACAGTGCTGTTTCTTGTATTCTGTCTATCTTGTGAACTCCTCTGACCATTTGGTCATCCCGGAGTATAAACAGAAAAAAAAATATTTATTTATATATTATGCAAAAAGGACAGGTGGAACAGAACCAGGGTATGTCTGACAGGGACAAATGTTGATCATGTTGTAGAGCAGATATAATCTTTTAAGGGCACAAAGGGTGATATTGTTGTACATTTTGGTACTAATGACATTAAGAGTAAGAAATCTGCAGATTTACTAAACAAAATTTAACCCCGGGTGCTCACATCTGGTGAGTATGGGCTTGGCACACCCAGGGTCTTGAGCTGGATATCATCATTCTTCTCTTTCTTGATGACTCCTTTCTACTTTTTATACACTCTCTCTCTCTCTCTCTCTCTCTCTCTCTCTCTCAGGGTAACTCGAATTTTTTTTTGCTGGTGCAGTATAAGCTTCAGACTTCCTTGCACCATGTGGCTAATAATAATAATAATAATAAAAGTACAGGTCAATGTTGTAAAAAAAAGTCATGAGTTAGGGTTAAATTTGAAAGTGTCTGCAATTCTGCCCAGACTGCCCTGGAGAGATTGTGGCGGTAGAATTCAGTGTGGCCTGTGCTTGCCAACAGGAGAGACTGCTTCTGCAGGGATGGGATACACTTAAATAGAAAGGGTGCAAGAATATTTGCTGATGCTGTCGAGGCAGTGTTAGGTGGGTCAGAAAACTGCTAGCTTGGGGGGATTGACAGACAATAAGATTAACAGTAGCCGCAGGTAGAGGGGAAAGTGATTCTTGCACTACTTCTATTGTAATGAGCAGCAGCCTAGAGATCAAGTTGCTGGGGATTTCAAGAGCTGCTGGGAGTCATCATGGAACAAGTAAATACATGGGCTGTGTTAGGTAACAAAGAGTAAGAATAGGTGCATGTAATAAATTTGAAGTGCTGATCAAGCCATCAAAGTCAGATATTGTTGAGATATCAGAGACATGGTGTCACACAGATATAAGCAGTGCAGAATTGGAATTTGTAGAGTACAATGTGTATAGGAAGGGAGGAGGGGTCATGCTGTTAGTTGTTAGGTCATGCATGTGCATACCGCAGTGCACATGCACACACATGCATACGAAATGCACTTGCGCACGCACATACGTAAATGCATATTCCTATGCATATTCGCATTTTATGCACATGCATTTAGGTGGGTGCATCGTATGACTGTTTTGATATAACTCATTCATTGTATTGAATTAAAAAATCATCCTTGAAAATGTTCCAAAAGAGGAAAGTCAATTTGGAGTGTCATGTTTTTAATGGAAGGTGGACTACCTTCTTAGTCCTTTCATATGTAAATGCATATGCACATGCAAATTTTACATATTTTACATATTTATGTAAAATATGCATATATATATACAAGTAAACCTCAATATATGCATTTTCGATCAATGTGAGTTTCGGTTAATACGGTCACAAACATTAATACCATTCCTCTATATAGGCCCTCTAAAATTTTGAATAGTGCACCTGATTATGAAACAAAAACAATTTTAACAATGCAAAAAAAGATGCCTGAAAAGTTGATGCTGTTATTGAAGAAACTAGCATCATTGGAAAGGATCTTGGCTTCAAAGATGTTGATTCCCCTAATGTCAGAGAATGCCTGGATTCGTATTCACAACCACTCACTGACACAGATCTTATAGAATTGGAGCAACAGCATGCCTATGACAAGAAAGAAGGAATTGCTATTGAAGGACAGGAGTGTGTCTCTATGGAAATTTCATTAAAGGAACTCAAGCAGATGTTTCAAAATTTGGAAACTGTTAAATAACAAATTATGGATTTAGAGCGGAATGCGGAAAGAAGCATGCTAGTTCGTCGAACCCTAGAAAATGTAATTAGCTGCTGTCGTGAATTTTATGAAGAGAAAAAGAAGGCTGCAACTATTCAAACGATGCTTGAAAAATATTTTTCTAGAAGGTAGCATATCCATTTTTCACTTGTTTTGTAGCTCATTTCTTTAATAAATGTTTTTTTTAGCTTACTTGCTTTTCATTATTCTTTATACAGTATTTCTATCTATGTACACAGCTAAAATGTATTTTAAAGGCATAAATTAAGTCTTTTGACAAATGTTCCAAAACATCATGGATGAGTTAGAATTTTTCCTGTTAGTTTTTAACTTCAAGATATACGGTATGCTCATTGCACAAATTAATCGCATATGTTTTTACATGAATTTGTATATATATATGTAATATTAATTTATACCATTTCTATATAAACCAACATTATATATATATACACACACACACATATTGTACATACGTGTGTATATATATATATATATATATACACATATTGTACATACGTGTGCGTGTGTATGTGTGTAAACATATGTACATGCAAAATTATATGTATACACATTTATATATTTATATATACATATTTATGTACATAAGTGTGTATATATACATATATGTATATATATGTATATATACACACTATATATGTATATAGTTTTCTTCTTACTATCTGCATGTTTCTCTATGCGTTAATTTAATTATTTATTTTTACCGTATCCATCACATAGGGGGCACCACATATTATTTTGACGACTATTACATTATGTCCTAGATACGGTCAATATGTAGTATTTATTATATATTTAATCTTATTTTAATCATTAAATTACGTTCTCTGTCGGGTCAACAATGATTAATATATGCATACATTTATATTTTACTTATATTTCTTACCTTTGATTCTAATATTTCTAAACTTTTATTATCATCATTCGATTTATATTATCATCATTCGATTTATTTATATTCGATTTACATTTGGCCTATACTGGTTTATATTTGGTTTAGATTTAAATTACTTAGCATATATTGATCATCACAGAAACAGAGAACCTCTTGTCGTTTTTTGCCTTCATTCTGGGTGGTTGGCCCCAGTTGAAGTCATCTAGATTGCCGGTAAAAAGCGATAATATATATATATTTTTTTTGCATTTTCTTAGGTCCCTGATGGTATTATTATTGGATTGATCTGCTTATTCTAATGGTTCTTTATATTATCCTTAATATTATAAACATTATGGGTGTATTGCATGATTGCTTGCAACTGCATTGACTCATAAATATTATTTACATATTAGTTACAGTTATTGTCGTTTTAACTTTCTTTTTTTATTTTTTATCAATAATTATAAATATATATATATACGTATATATACTTATATTTTTAATTTGGCCACAACAAGGAGCTCGACTGTGTCAAACCTGTGCATGTAGTCCAGTGCTGTGATATTTACACTAAATACAGTATTATGAAATTCTACTATTTTGATATAACTCATTCATTATATTGAATTGAAAAATCATCCTTAAAAATGTTCCGAAAGTGAAAAGTCGATTTGGAGTATCTTGTTTTTAATCGAAGGTGGACTGAACACTATTTCTTAATTGAATACAACAAAAAAGCAGTGTGTTTGGTGTGTAAGGAACTGTAAATTTTGTGGAGTGAGCGTTTAAAAGCAAAAGTAAGGCACTTTTTTTTAAAAACAAAAAAATATTTTTTTAAAAAACAAAATTAAGTCATATTTTTAAATTAATTTTAATAAAATCAAAAAAGTAAATCCCTGACATAAAATCATTGCACATAAAAGTGTTGGGAATTTGCATATTTTATATATAGCCTGAAAATACAAAACAGTAACATGAAAACAGAAACTTGCTTATACATGCAGTGAGGTATGGAAAATGTAGCACACTGTTTTTTCTCGATTCACTCAGAACCTCAACCTTTATATGAAAATACTGACAATCCTCCACAGAATTTCTGTATCCTCATAGTCCTGTCCTCATGGTTTCATTTAATTCAAAACTTCCCAGATTTAACTGTTCGATTTTGATTGGCAAGGAGGTGTCTTCATATTATTTGATTACTTATGAGTAATGACTTCAATTAAATGAAATGTAATTTGATTTTTGGCTGTGTAGTGTTTCATATTTTTTGTTTTGTCTTGAAATTTTTAAGGTTTATTTTAATGGTTACCATGGGGATTGTGCAGCAACATTTGGAGTGGGTACTGTTGACCAAAAAGGACAGAATTTAATGCGAATCACCCAGAGATGTTTGACTGCAGCCATAGCCATTTGCTATCCAGGTCAACAGTTTTCTCAGATAGGAAAAACAATCAGGTAATGAACATAAACAATTCAGGATGTACCAGTATTACAGATTAGGATATTACTTTTCTCTTAAAGTTAAATTAATTTCCAATTAATGGCATTTATGGATATCAGGTAGTTTAATCAAAATTTTCAGTGTATTTGCTACTTGTTAAGTAATTAACAAGTTAACACATCTTTTCTGTTGTTTTTGGTAGTGAAGTAATTATTGAATTAGCATGCCTACCAACACTCTCTCTCTCTCTCTCTCTCTCTCTCTCTCTCTCACACACACACACACACACACACATTGTAAACAGTGATCATTTATATGACACATTTTATAGAAAAAAGTCCAGGTTATGAATGCAAAAAGCTTCACAGAGTGTATTATGAAGAGTGATAACTTTTCAGTATGTTTTGTGATATCTGTTAGTTTCCGATTTACCAAACTGAGCTTCCTTCTGATTCATACAAGCATAAAAGTGACAAGAAAAAAGTGGTTAGAATATGTTGACCAAAAGGCATATTGTTACAGGGAACTAGTTTAATTTATAACACTACTTTGCATATGAAAACAAATTTAATAGCAGTTAGCATTAGTAGAGGCATCCGATGCAAGAAAGCAAGCTTATACAGCATCAGCAAAATAAAAACCTCCATTCGTTCCAAATGCCTGTCCAGCTCGGCCTTAAATTTATTTAGGCTATTACCTTCCACAACAAAAGATGGAAGCCTGTTCCACCAATCAACTACCCGCTGACTAAAAGCAAATTTCTGCACTTCTATTCTACAACTATCTTTCCTCAATTTGAAACTGTGCCCCCTCAGGTTCTTAGTCTGAGCAAAACGAAGAATCCCATTAGCATTCAGCTTGCTCAACCCATTCAAGGCCTTATACACCTCAATCAGATCACCTCGCAGGTGCTTACTCACCAGGCACTGCAATTTGCAGAACTTAAGCCTTTCTTGGTAAGAGCACCCCTCTGTTCCCCTCAACAGTCTTGTTGCCCTTCTTTGTACTCATTCTAGCAACTCTACATCCTTCCTAAAATGAGGCCTCCAGACCTGTACACAGTACTCTAGGTGTGACCTGTCCATAGCCTAGTATAACGGGATTATCACCTCTCTGTCCCTGCTAGCAAAATTCCTATATATCATTGACAAGACTCCATGACCTGCCCTGGCAGCCCGTCTGCACTGATCAGCGAACTTCATATTTGGCGGCACAATTACCCCCCCAGGTCTTTTTTACTTTCCACTTACCTCAGTGTAGTACCACCCAGCTGGTACGTTTCTCTTCGGTTATTGCTACCCATATGCAGTACTTTGCATTTGTCAATGTTAAACTCCAGTTGCCACTTCTCAGCCCATTTTCCCAAATTATCTAGATCCAGTTGGAGTAGCATACTGTCATTACTGTCGTTAACAACCCTGCCAACCTTTGTATCATCCAGTCCATGGGGACCTCCCCTGAGTCCAAGGAAGTTCTTATAATTATGGCCAAGGGCCTGCTTACTTCCTTTGCTGCCTCCTTTAATATAACTAGATAGATCCTGTTCACCCCAGGTGCTGTCCTTAATGTTTAACTTCAACAAGCTGGGAATCATAGTGGAACAAGTAAATACATGGGCTGTGTTAGGGTAACTAAGACTAGAAACAAGTGCATGTATACTTGCATGTACACCAATGCTAGGAGTATGGTTAATAAATTCGATGAACTTGAAGTGCTAGTCAAGACATCAAAGGCAGATATTGTTGGGATATCAGAGACATGGTGTCACACAGACATAAGCAGAGCAGAGCTGGAATTTGGGGAGTACAATGTGTACAGAAAGGATAGACAGGACAGAAAGGCAGGAGGGGTTATGCTGTTAGTTAAGAAACACAAAATCTAAGAAAGTGCATCCAATTGATGTTGGTGGACAGTGCAATGTTGAGTCTGTTTGGTGTGACATAAGCACTGGGAAAGGAAAAATGACAGTAGGTGTGTGTTGTTATAGGACTAATGAATCTGATGAGCAATTGTGCAGAGAAATATAGTGGGCCAGTAAATCAAAATGTCTTATAATGGGAGATTTTAACTTTCCAGATATTGACTGGAACTTGTGGGTTGGTCTCTCGCACATTAGCAAGACTTTTATGGACTTATTGGGTGACTGTTTTCTACAGCAATATGTTTGAGAGGCAACCAGAGGGAGTAATACTCTTGATCTCATTATCAGTATTAATTCTTCATGCATCAAGAATCTGCAGATAAAGGAACCACTAGGTGGCAGTGATCACAGTGTGCTGAATTGGGATTTACTCAAAGATGTAACTACCATCAAGAATAAAGGGAAGGGTTTTTGCTTTCGTAAAGGTGACTACCGTGGTCTGAGACAGTATTTAAATTCTATACGGTGGGAACAACTGATGATGTTACCAACAGCAAACTCAAAATGGGAAGCATTCAAAGAATTAATCTTGGAAGCTACTAGACTTTTCATACCAACAAAGAAATATTGTTCAAGATTTAAGCCTAAATGGATGTCAGATGAACTAATTAGAAATGTGACAGAGAAGTAAAATGCATGGGATACATATAAATTAACATGTGACACAGAAGCCTATGCTAGATATAAGCTGGTCTGTAACCAAGTTACAAAGGAGGTTAGGCAGGCGAAGGCAGATTACGAGAAATCTTTGGCAAAGAATGCAAAGAAAAACAGCAAAGAGTCCTTTACTTATGTAAACTCTAGAACGAAGGGGATGAATCAGATTGGTCCACTTGATATCGATGGTTCACCTGTGGATGATCCTGCTCAGGAAGCTATCAAACAAAATGAATATTTTGCATCTACATTCACACATGAGGAGTTATTGAGGGAGGGGAATGCCAGAGGTGTATTCAACTCTGGAAGTAAGATAGATAATCTTGTAATAACTGAGACTAAAGTGGAGGAGAAATTGTTGAAGATAAACATAAGAAAGGCACCTGGGGTAGATGGAATCTATCCAGTTATATTAAAGGAGGTGGCAAAGGAAGTAAGAAAACCCTTAGCCATAATTATGAGAACTTCCCTGGACTCAGGTGAGGTACCCATGGACTGGAGATATGAAAATGTGACCCCAATCCACAAAGGAGGATCAAAGGGAGGCACAGGTAATTACAGACCTGTTAGAATAACTTCTGTTCCAGGGAAAATTTATGGATATACTGGTTAAAGAAGCAGCATTGCAGGATCATTTAGACAAGACTTCAGTTATAGCTCGGACACAGCATGGATTTGTTAAGTGGAAGTCTTGTCTGACTAATTTGATTGGATACTATGATGTCACAAAGGAACTGGATGCAAAGAATAACGTTGAATATCATATATTTGGATCTTAGAGAGGCCTTTGATACTGTTGCACATGGAAGATTGCTGCACAAATTGGAGCAGTGTGGCATTGGAGGCAAATTTCTGCTATGGATAAAGGGATGGTTGAGTGGGAGAAGACAGAGAGTGGTAATCAATGGACACTGCTCTTCGTGGACTCATGTTATTAGTGGAATCCCTCAGGGTTCAGTGTTGGGTCCATTATTGTTTTCTGTATTTATAAATGATATTGATGATGGTATATCAAGCTTAATGTCCAAGTTTCCGGACGATACAAAGGTCAGCTGGGTTGTTAAAGACACTAATGACAGTAGACTGCTGCAACAGGATCTAGAAAAGTTGAGCAGATGGGCTGAGAGGTGGCAAATGAAGTTTAACATTGACAAATGTAAAGTACTACATATGGGAAACAGTAATCCCAGAGTAACATATCAACTCTGTGGTACCACACTGACAGTGATAGAGAATGAAAAGGACCTGGGGATAATTGTGCAGGCAGATATGGAGTTTTCTGAGCAGTGCAGATGGTCTGCAAGAGTAGCTCATGGTGTCTTGTCAGTGATATACAGGAATTTTTCTAGCAGGGATAAGGAGGTGATTATCCCCTTGTATAAGGCAATGGTTAGGCCACACCTTGAGTACTGTATACAGGTCTGGAGGCCTCATTTTAAGAAGGATGTTGAAATGTTGGAACAAGTACAGAGAAGGGCAACAAGATTAGTGAACAGAACAAAGTGGTGTGCTTATGAAGAAAGGCTTAAGTTCTGCAAATTGCAGCATCTGGAGACTAGGCACCTGCGAGGTGATCTGATTGAGGTGTATAAAGCCTTGAATGGTTTGAGCATGCTCAATGATGATGGGATTCTTCCTCTTGCTCAGAATAATCACCTAAGAGGGCATAAGAGGGAATAATCACCTAAGAGGGCCTAAGAGATTCATATTGAGGAAAGACGGTTGTAGGATAGATATGCAGAAGTTTGCCTTTAGCCAGCGGGTGGTTGATTGCTGAAACAAACTTCCATCTGTCGTTCTAAAAGTTGATAGCTTAAATAGATTCAAGGCAGACTTTGACAAACATTTGAAGCGAGGGAATGGATGAAATAAGGGGTGTTTGTTTTTTTTTTTTTTTCTGGCTGATGCTATATAAGCTTGCTTTCTTGCATCATGTGGTAATGCTATGCTAATTTCTCCTCCACTTTTCTCTGTTATTACAATATCACTTATCTCCCTATTAGCATTTGATAAACTTCTGGCAATCCCCTCATTGAATAACTCCTCATGTGGGAATGTAGATGCAAAATACTCATTCAGTTTATCAGCTACCTGAGCATGATCATCAATAGTCAACCCATATATGTTAAGTGGTCCAATCTGATTCATCCCTTTCCTTCTAGAGTTTACATAAGTAAAGAACTCTTTGCTGTTTTTCTTTGCATCCTTTGCCAATGATTTCTCATAATCTGCCTTTGCCTGCCTAACCTCCTTTGTGACTTGATTACAGACTAGTTTATACCTGCCATAGGCTTCTGTGTTGCCTGATACTTTATATGCATCCCATACATTCTTCTTCTCTGCCACTAGCCTCATTAATTTATTTGACATCCATTTAGGCCTAAACCTTGAACAATATTTCTTTGTTTTAATGAAAAGCCTGGTAGCCTCCAAAATTAAATTCCTGAAGGCTTCCCATTTAGAATTCACTGTTGAATTCTGTATAGTGGGATCAACATCAGTTGATCCCACCATACAGAATTAAAAAACTGAGACCTCTGTAGTCACCTTTACGAAAGCAAAAGCCCTTCCCTTTAGCTTTGATTATAGTTACATCTTTAAATAATTCCCACATCAATACATTGTGATCACTTTCGCCCAGTGGTTCCTTTATCTGCAGATTCTTAATGCATGGAGAATTACTACTGATAATGAGATCAAGAGTATTACTCTCTCCGGTTGCCTCTCGAACATATTGCTGTAGAAAACAGTCATCCAATAAGTCCATAAAAGTCTTGCTAGCGTGCGAGTGACCAATCCACAAGTTCCAGTCAATATCTGGAAAGTTAAAATCTCCCATTATAAGACATTTTGATTTACTGGCCCACTGTATATCTCTGCACAATTGCTCATTATGCTCATCAGATTCATTAGTCTTATAACAACACACACCTACTCTCATTTTTCCTTTCTCAGTGCTTATGTCACACCAAACAGACTCAACACTGCATTGTCCACCAGCATCAATTGGATGCACTTCCTTAGATTTTATGTGTTTCTTAACTAACAGCATAACCCCTCCTCCCTTCCTATCCTGTCTATCCTCCCTATACAAATTGTTCTCCCCAAATTCCAACTGTGCACTGCCTATATCTGTGGGACACCACGTCTTTGATATCCCAACAGTATCTGCCTTTGATGTCTTGACTAGAACTTCAAGCTCATCAAATTTATTAACTATACTCCTAGCACTGGTGTACATGCAAGTATACATGCATCTGTTCCTAGCCACCCTAATACAGCGCATGTATTTACTTTTTACACTATGACTCACAGCAGTCCTAGAAATCTCCATTACCTTGCTTTCCAGTCTGCTGCCCATTCTAATAGAATCAGTTAATTAATAAACAAACACCATATATTTCACCTCATCCAAGGGATTAGTGTTACAAAAACATAATAATACAAAGTTATGTTAGAAAATATATGAAGAAAATGAAGCAGACAAGAAGATTATGAGAATTAAGCACTGAAGTAAAAGTAAAATTTCCAATAAAATATAATACCCTCCCCACGCGCACACACAGTGGTAATATGGGAGAAGGAATTACAGAATGCAAGCAGAAGATTAGAAGATTTGTAAATAACATTACAAATATTCTTATAAGAACTACCATCTCTAATCTGTGTTTCTAAATTTTAACTCCAGGGGCTCACATCTGGTGAGTATGGGTTTGGCACACCCAGGGTCTTGGGCTGGGTATCATCATTTTTCTCTTTCTTGGTTACACACACACACACACACACACACACACACACACACTCTCTCTCTCTCTCTCTCTCTCTCTCTCTCTCTCTCTCTCTCTCTCTCTCTCTCTCTCTCTCTCTCTCTCTCTCTCTCTCTCTCTCTCATAGGGTAACTCGGAAATTTTTTTGGCTGGTACAGAATAAGCCTCTGGCTTCCTTGCACTATATGGCTAGTAATAATAATAAATAATTGTAGATATAGTTTATAATGGACTGCAGCTTGAAAACAGATTTTAAAATCAGGGGAGATTGCTTCTGATTTTGACTTAAAAAAAGACAGTTCTCTGGAATTCAGTAGTTTATGAAATTGAATCAAATGATACATAAATAGAGTTAGAAGATAGCATTACATGAAAAAAGAAGTACTGACAAGTTTTTATGATTTTTTAAAATTCTTTTGCAATGTTTTGCATGTTTTTTAATTCTGATTTGATTATTGAAGTAATTTCACTTTAATATTGAGGGCCCAGTCCAAAATAAAAACAATGTAATATTTAAAAGCAGTTACGTACAAAGTTTTAATTTTTATGAATTTTCAAACTTGCATGAAAAAATTTACACCTCAGGGTCCACGCAGTGCGTATAAACTCACTAAGGAAAGAGGTAATAACCGTGATTATGATTATTAACCCTTTACTTTATGAAATTCAGTGTCTCCATATTGGATAGGGTAATCTGAGTGTGATCTTACCATCGCCTTATACAGTGAAATTAAGACCTTCCTATCTCAATAAGCAAATGTTCAATAAATTAGTGATAGGACACTATGGGTCTTCCTTACTGCCCGTTTCCACTGTGTGGAAGACTTCATCTCTGCCTGGATCATAACCCCCAAACTCCTTTCCTCTACTATCCATAATTCAACTCTTTCTAATGTATAAGTTATTTTGGGGTTGTTATTTCCCAAGTGTAAAAATCTTGCATTTTGCAGCACTGAAACATAGCTGCCACTTTTCTGAACATCCCTGAAGCTTATCCAAGTTATTCTGAAGGGGACAAGTGCTTCATCGCAGTGATCATTAACTACTATTCCAATCTTGATATCATCTGCAAATTTTTACATCATGCCCTGTATTTCTTTGTCAATGATATTTAAGAAAATCAGGAACAATTGCAATTTCTTTTGAAACTTATTGAGCTATTATCAACCACCAATCAGGTAGTCAGTAATTAAGAATTAAGTTATATATTTATATACTTTCTTTCTCTATTATATTTTCAGTAAAATTTTATGAATAATGGAAATGTTATAGGTATTCCAACAGAATACAGAAAACTTCAGAAATTTTAAATTAGAAAATAGGTAAGACTAAAGTAATAGAAACTTTATTGAAGAATTTTGCATCCTTAATGCAAAGGATGGGGTGGGCATGATGAGCATTAGTAAAGGCATGAATATAAAGCTGAATATATGTGAGTTTGAGCCGTGATTGTGCTTCAAGTAGCTTGTATTGAAATGAAGGGAGAAAACTGTTGACAATTTAAATTATCAAAATCATGTATCATCTGTCCTTATTTTACTTCCATATCAGTCTTTTAGTATTAATAGCAGCAAATGATGTAGCATGAGTCAAAAAAAAAAAAAAAAAAAATGTTGACATCACCTGTCTGACCTCTAATAATCTGTCTAGTTCCTCCCTGAATTCAAACTATCAGCTTTCACAATGCCACATGGAAGTTGGTTCCAACAGGGAACTACCTTCTGCCTGAAAGAAAATTTCTGCACATTTACTCTGAAACCATTCCACCTTAATTTAAATTTATGCCCCTTCATATGTGTTTTCTCAGCAAGCAGAAGGATCCACATAGTTTATTCAATTCAGAGTTTTAAACATATAATTAGATCTCCTCCCAGGTACTTAGTTTCCAGATACTGCAGTTTGCATTACTGAAGCCTTTCTTAGTAAGAGTACCCATTTGTTCCCCTCACTAATCTTGTTACCCTTCTCTCACTTATTCCAACAGATCAATATCCTTCCTAAAATAAGGCTTTTGGATGTATGTAGTATTCCAGATGCAGCCTAACCATTACCTTATGCAACGGGATAATCATTTCCTTATGGAAAATTGATTATCAGAGTTTATGTATATCGTTGAAAAAATTCCATGTCCTGCACAGTTAAGCCAAGATCTTTTTCATTCTACACTTCCCTCAGCATTGTACCACTCAGTTGGTATGCTATTTTGGGAGTATTCCACCCATGTGCAATACCTTGTTTTTATCAAGTGTTATGCAGTGAAAATTGCTTAATACATTCTTTTCTCTGTGAATATTTTAAAAATTATTCATAATTCATATTTTGAAAGAATTTATCTGCCCTGTCTTCAAAAAGGCCATCTTTTTTCAACTCCTTATGCTTCTTCTTGTCTTTTTTTTTTTTTTTTTTTATACTTCCAAGAACAGATAGAATTATCCTAATAAAACCAAAATAAATCAGCTTAAAATTTTTTTAGCTGTGAACTGTCCTTTCATGAAGGTGAAGATAACATTTTTCAATTTATAGCTAATTAAATTTAGAATTACACATTAGCATTAGTAGAGGCGTTTGATGCAAGAAAGCAAGCTTATACAGCATCAGCCAAAAAAAAAAAAAAAAAAAACCACTTCCACTTCACCCCTCTGTTCGTTCGAAATACCTGTCCAGCTGAGCCTTAAACTTATTTAGGCTATCAAATTCCACGACAAGGGATAGAAGTCTGTTCCACCAACCAACCACTTGCTGGCTAAAGGCAAATTTCTGCACATTTATCCTACATTTGTCTTTCCTCAATTTGAATTTATGCCCTCTCAGGTGACTATTCTGAGCAAGAGGAAGAATCCCATCAACATTGAGCATGCTCAAACCATTCAAGGCTTTATACACCTCTATCAGATCACCTCACTGGTGCCTAGTCTCCAGACACTGTAATTTGCAAAACTTAAGCCTTTCTTCGTAAGAGCACCCCTTTGTTCCATTCACTAATCTTGTTTCCCTTCTCTGTACTCGTTCCAACAGCTCTACATCCTTCTTGAAATGAGGCCTCCAGACCTGTATACAGTACTCTAAGTGTGGCCTGACCATTGCCTTATACAGGGGAATAATTACCTCCTTATCCCTGCTAGAAAAATTTCTATATATCATTGACAATACACCATGAGCTACTCTTGCAGCCCGTCTGCACTGTTCAGAGAACTTCATATCTGCCTGCACAACCACCCCCAGGTCCCTTTCACTCTCACCACTGTCAGTGTAGTACCACAGAGTTTTTTCATGGATCCCTGGCCACAGTGGTATTCCAGGAAACGAATGTGCAGACAGTGCTGCTAAGTATCCTTCCATCATATACTCAACAAATAACCTAGTCCCATATCCTGATTACAGACATAACATACAGAGAACATCTATGGAAGAATGGACTCTTCTGTGGAAAATGCAAACAAATAACAAGCTATTTCAAATAAAACCTGAACCACAATTATGGACTTCTAGCCTTCGTAAAAATAGAAAAGAAGAAGTAATCTTAGCCAGAACTCGTATAGGTCACACTCACCTCACACATCTCTATCTGCTTACAGGAAATGATCCTCCACAGTGTGCACACTGCTCGCAACCACTTACAGTAAAACATATACTCCTTGAATGTAACTTGTTCAGCAATGCCCGACGAATGTCTTTTAGTTTCATTTCAGATCTACAGCAACCTCTCTCTCTGAATAGCATAATAGGTAAAGAAGCAAATCTCTCTTAATTCTTTTTCTATATAAAACAAAGAAAAATGTATGACCATTTCTAACAGCCCACCATGCAGTTATCATAAGTAACTCAATTAATTTGGAAGGCGAAATATGACCTAAGTAGCTCTTGTGCCAGAAAACACCACAACAACAACAACCACAGAGTTAGCATTAGCATTAGTAGAGGCATTTGATGCAAGAAAGCAAGCTTATGCAGCATCAGCCAAAAAAAAAAAAAAAAAAAAAAAAGAAGAAAAATATAAATAAATAAAAAATAACCACTTCCACTTCACCCCTCTGTTCGTTCGAAATACCTGTCCAGCTGAGCCTAAAACTTATTTAGGCTATCAACTTCCACGACAAGGGATGGAAGTCTGTTCCACCAACCAACCATCCGCTGGCTAAAGGCAAATTTTCGCATGTTTATCCTACATTTGTCTTTCCTCAATTTGAATTTATGCCCTCTCAGGTGATTATTCTGAGCAAGAGGAAGAATCCCATCAGCATTGAGCATGCTTAAACCATTCAAGGCTTTATACACCTCTATCAGATCACCTCGCTGGTCCCTAGTTTCCAGACACTGTAATTTGCAAAACTTAAGCCTTTCTTCGTAAGAGCACCCCTTTGTTCCATTCACTAATCTTGTTGCCCTTCTCTGTACTCGTTCCAGCAGCTCTACATCCTTCTTGAAATGAGGCCTCCAGGCCTGTATACAGTACTCTAGGTGTGGCCTGACCATTGCCTTATACAAGGGAATAATCACCTCCTTATCCCTGCTAGAAAAATTCCTATATATCATTAACAATACACTATGAGCTACTCTTGCAGCCCGTCTGCACTGCTCAGAGAACTTCATATCTGCCTGCACAACCACCCCCAGGTCCCTTTCATTCTGTACCACTGTCAGTGTAGTACCACAGAGTTGATACGTTGCTCTGGGGTTGCTGTTTCCCATATGTAGTACTTTACATTTGTCAATGTTAAACTTCATTTGCCACCTCTCAGCCCATCTGCTCAACCTTTCCAGATCCTGTTGCAGCAGCATAGTATCAATAGTGTCCTTGACAACCCTGCCAACCTTCGTATTGTCTGCAAACTTGGACATTAAGCTTGATATACCATCATCAATGTCATTTATAAATACAGAAAACAATAATGGACACAATATTGAACCCTGAGGGACTCCACTAATAACGTTAGTCCACGATGAGCAGTGTCCATTGATTACCACTCTCTGTCTTCTCCCCCTCAACCACCCCTTTATCCATAGCAGCAATTTGCCTCCAATGCCACACTGCTCCAATTTGTGCAGCAGTCTTCCATGTGCAACAGTATCAAAAGCCTTTCTAAGATCAAAGTATATAATATCAAGGTTATTCCCTGCATCCAGTTCTTTTGTGACTTCATCATAGTATCCAATCAAACTGGTCAGGCAAGACTTCCCCTTAACAAAACCATGCTGTGTCCAAGCTCTAACTAAAGTCTTGTCTAGATGATCTTGCAGTGCTTCTTTAACCAGTGCCTCCATTAATTTTCCTGGAACAGAAGTTAAACTAACAGGTCTGTAATTACCTGTGCCTCCCTTTGATCCTCCTTTGTGGATTGGGGTCACATTTGCACATCTCCCGTCTATGGGTACCTCACCTGAGTCCAGGTGAGGTACCCATAATACTCGTAATGTGCTTTCGCCTGCCTAACCTCCTTTGTAACTTGGTTACAGATCAACTTGTATCTACCATAGGCTTCTGTGTCACGTGTTAATTTGTATGTATCCCATGCATTTTTCTTCTCTGCCATATGTCTCATTAGTTCATCTGACATCCATTTAGGTCTAAACCTTGAACAATATTTCTTAGTTGGTATGTAAAGCCTAGTAGCTTCCAAGATACGTTCTTTGAATGCTTCCCATTTTGAATTTGCTGTTGGTAACATCATCAGTTGGTCCCACTGTATAGAATTTAAATACTGTCTCAGTCCATCGTAGTCGCCTTTACGGAAGCAATAACCCTTCCCTTTACCCCTAATGGTAGTTACCTCTTTCAGTAAATCCCACTTCAGCACACTGTGATCACTGCCACCTAGTGGTTCATTTATCTGCAGATTCTTAATGCATGAAGAATCACTACTGATAATCAAATCAAGAGTATTACTCCCTCTAGTTGCCTCCCGAACATGCTGATGTAGAAAACAATTATCCAAAAAATCCACAAAAGCCTTGCTAGTGTGTGAGTGACCAGCCCCCAAATTCCAGTCAATATCTGGGAAATTAAAATCCCCCATTATAAGACTCTCTGATTTACTGGCCCACTCTATTTCCCTGTACAGTTTCTTATTATACTCATTAGCATTAGTAGAGGCATATGATGAAAGAAAGGAAGCTTATGCAGCATCAGCCATAAAAAAAAACCACTTCAATTTCATCCCTCCGTTTGTTCGAAATACTTGTCCAGCTGAGCCTTAAATTTACTTAGGCTATCAACTTCCACAACAAAGGATGGAAGTCTGTTCCACCAACCAACTACCCGCTGGCTAAAGGAAAACTTCCACATTTCTATCCTACATCTGTCTTTCCTTAATTTGAATTTATGCCCTCTCAGGTGATTATTCTGAGCAAGAAGAAAAATCCCATCAGCATTGAGCATGCTCAAACTATTCAAGGCTTTATACACCTCTATCAGATCACCTCGCCGGTGCGTAGTCTCCAGACACTGTAATTTGCAAAACTTAAGCCTTTCTTCATAAGAGCAACCCTTTGTTCCATTCACTAATCTTGTTGGCCTTCTCTGTACTCGTTGAAGCAGCTCTACATCCTTCTTGAAATGAGGCCTCCAGACCTGTATTCAGTACTCAAGGTGTGGCCTGACCATTGCATTATACAAGAGAATAATCACCTCCTTATCCCTGCTAGAAAAATTCCTGTATATCATTGACAAGACACCATGAGCTACTCTTGCAGCCCATCTGCACTGCTCAGAGAACTTCATATCTGCCTGCACAATTACCCCTAGGCCCTTTTCATTCTTTACCACTGTCAATGTAGTACCAAAGAGTTGATACATTGCTCTGGGGTTGCTGTTTCCCATATGTAGTACTTTACATTTGTCAATGTTAAACTTCATTTGCCACCTCTCAGCCCATCTGCTCAACCTTTCCAGATCCTATTGCAGCAGCATAGCGTCAGTAGTGTCCTTAACAACCCTGCCAACCTTTGTATCATCTGCAAACTTGGATATTAAGCTTGATATACCATCATCAATATCATTTATAAATACAGAAAACAATAATGGACCCAACACTGAACCCTGAGGGACTCCACTAATAACATTAGTTCACGATGAGCAGTGTCCATTGATTACCACTCTCTGTCTTCTCTCCCTCAACCACCCCTTTATCCATAGCAGCAATTTGCCTCTAATGCTACACTGCTCCAATTTGTGCAGCAGTCTTCCAATGTGCAACATTATCAAAAGCCTTTCTAAGATCCAAATATATAATATCAGAGTTATTCCATGCATCCAGTTCTTTTGTGACTGTATCATAGTATCCAATCAAATTGGTCAGGCAAAACTTCCCCTTAACAAAACCATGCTGTGTCCGAGCTGTAACTGAAGTCTTGTATAGATGATGCTGCAGTGCTTCTTTAACCAGTGCCTCCATTAATTTTCCTGGAACAGAAGTTAAACTCACAGGTCTATAATTACTTGTGTCAGCCTTTGATCCTCCTTTGTGAATTGGGGTCACATTTGCACATCTCCAGTCTATGGGTATCTCCCCTGAGTCCAGGAAAGCTCTCATAATTATGGCTAAGGGTTTGCCTACTTACTTTGCTGCCTCCTTTAATATAACTGGATAGATCCCATCCACCCCAGGTGCCTTCCTTGTGTTTATCTTCAGCAATTTCTCCTCCACTTTACTCTCAGTTATTACAAGATTCTCTAGCTTACTGCTAGAGTTGAATACACCTCTGGCTTTCCCCTCGCTAAATAACTCCTCATGTGTGAATGTCGATGCAAAATATTCATTTAGTTTGTTAGCTACCTGAGCAGGATCATCAACAGTTGACCCATTGATATCAAGTGGACCAATATGATTCATCCCCTTCCTTCTACAGTTTACATAAGTAAAGAACTCTTTGATGTTTTTCTTTGCATCGCTTGCCAAAGATTTCTCTTAATCTGCCTTCGCCTGCCTAACCTCCTTTGTAACTTGGTTACAGATCAACTTGTATCTATCATAGGCCTCTGTGTCATGTGTTAATTTGTATGTATCCCATGCATGTTTCTTCTCTGCCATATGCCTCATCAGTTCATCTGACATCCATTTAGGCCTAAACCTTGAACAATATTCCTTAGTTAGTATGTAAAACCTAGTAGTTTCCAAGATAAGTTCTTTGAATTATTCCCATTTTGAATTTGCTGTTGGTAATATCATAAGTTGGTCCCACTGTATAGAATTTAAATACTGTCTCAGACCATCTAGGCACTTTTACGAAAGCAATAACCCTTCCCTTTACCCCTAATGGTAGTTACCTCTTTGAGTAAATCCCACTTCAGCACACTGTGATCACTGCCACCTAGTGGTTCATTTATCTGCAGATTCTTAATGCATGAAGGATCACTGCTGATAATCAAATCAAGAGTATTCTTCCCTCTAGTTGCCTCCTGAACATGCTGATGTAGAAAACAATCATCCAATAAATCCACAAAAGCCTTGCTAGTGTGTGAGTGACCAGCCCCCAAATTCCAGTCAATATCTGGGAAATTAAAATCTCCCATTATAAGACTCTCTGATTTACTGGCCCACTCTATTTCCCTGTACAGTATCTTATTATACTCATCAGAGTCATTAGGCCTATAGCACACTCCTACTCTCAATTTTGATCTCCCAATGCTTATGTTACACCAAACTGACTCAACACTGCACTGTCCAGCGATGTCGACTGGCTTCACTTCCTTGGATTTTATGTGTTTCTTAACTAATAGCATAACCCCTCCTCCCTCCCTATCCTGTCTATCCTTTCTGTAGACATTGTACTCCCGAAATTCAAGTTCTGCATTCCTTATATCTCCGTCACACCACGTCTCTGAAATCCCAACAATATCTGCCTTTGATGTTTTGTGCAATACCTCAAATTCATCAAATTTATTTACTAAACTCCTAGCATTGGTGTACACGCAAGTATACATGCACCTGTTTCTATTCTTAGCTACCCTAACACAACCCATGTGTTTACTTGTACCACAGTGACTACCAGCAGTTTTTGAAATATCCTGCATCTTGTTTTTCAGGCTTCTGCTCATTCCAATAGAAGCAGTGCAAGAATCTCTTTCACCTCTGCCAGTGGCTACTGTTAATCTATTAGTCTTTGTCTCCCCCCCAAGCTAGCAGTTTTCCGACCCACCTAACACTGCCTCAATACCATCAGCAAATATTCTTGCACCCTTTCTATTTAAGTGTATCCCATCCCTGTAGAAGCAGGGTCTCCTGTTAACAAGTACAGTCCAGGCTGAAAAAAAATTCTACCCCTTGAGCCTTGCACAATCTTTCCAGGGCCGAATTGATTCACAAAGCTCTCATCATATTCTCCCTCCTATCGTGTCTGGGCAGAATTGCAGACACTTTCAAATTCAACCCTAATTCACAGCTTTTTTTCAACAATGACCTGTACTTGTTAAGTAATTCTGCCAGTCTCCTACTCTTGATATCATTAGTGCCAACATGTACTATATCACCTTTTGTGCCCTTAAAAGATGATATCCGCTCTTCTAATCCTATCTTCTAATTGACATAGATGGACAGAGCAATGTTGAGTCAGTTTGGTGTAACATAAGCACTGCAAAAGCAAAAATAAGAGTAGAAGTGTGTTATAGACCTAATCACTCTGATGAGTACAACAAACAGTTGTACAGAGAAATAGAGTGGGCCAGTATATCAGAATGTCTTATAATGGGGGATTTTAACTTCCCAGATATTGACTGGAACTTGTGGGTTGTTCACTCGCACACTAACAAGAATTTTGTGGATTTATTGGAGGATTGTTTTCTACAGCAACATGTTCAAGAGGCAACCAGAGGGAGTAATACTCTTGATCTGACAATCAGCAGTCATTATTAGTGCATTAAGAATTTGCAGTTGAAGCAACCACTAAGTGGCAGTGATCACAGTGTACTGATGTGGGATTTACTTAATGTTGTAACTACCATCATAAAAGGGAAGGGTTTTTACTTTCACTGCAGAGGTCTCAGAGAGTTTTTAAATTCTGTTAAAATGCCAAGCATGACTAAAGATAATTCGTTATTTTTGTTACCAACTGATGATGTTGGTAACATCGTCATTTGGTAACAACTGATGATGTTACCAACAGCAAACTCTAAATGGGAACTTTTCATGGAATTAATCTTGAAAGCTACTAGACTTTTCATGCCAACTAAGAAATACTGTTCAAGGGTTTAGGCCTAAATGGATGTCACATGAACTAATGAGACTCATGGAAGAGAAGAAAAATGCATGGGATTCATATAAAATTATCAGACGACAGAGAAACCTATGGTAGGTATAAGCTAGTCTATAATCAAGTCACAAAGGAGGTTAGGCAAGCGAAGACAGATTACAAGAAATATTTGGCAATTGATGCAAAGAAAAACAGCAAAGACTTCTTTACTTTTATATAAACTCTAGAAGGAAGGGGATGAATTAATTTGATCCACTTGATATCGATGGTTTGACTGTTGATGATCCTGCTCCGATAGCTGGCAAATTGAACAAGTGAGTATTTGGCATGTATATTCAGAAGTGTGTAATTCTGTAGGGAAGTGGAAGACAGAAGCATTTGAAGAAGATAAAAGCAACTTCAGAAGATCAGAAAGAAAAAGACAGGACAGATCACTTGTCAAGAAAGAAACTAGGATGAATTTTTACTTTGATTGACGAGGCACAGTCAGTTATTGAAGAGATGGATTCCATAGTATCTGGAATTCATATGTTTGCAGAAACATGCAAATAAATCGATTGAAAATTGCAAGGAAATTTATAGGGAGAAGCAGAAGTCCAGTACTGGTCAGAGTACATTGTGCATAGTTTTTCGAAAAAAATTTGTTATTGGTACCAAGTTCAGGCATGCCTCCAATAGAGCACATTGAGGTAATGCATGCATCTAGCAAAAGCATTGAGACCCCTTTCAATGCAGACACCGGATAAATCCATGCAGTAATTTTTTCTTTTCTGGTGAGTTTTTAATGTTTCTCTTTTTTTTTACAGCTTATTTTATTTTTTATATCTTTTTTAGTTTTAATTTAAATTTTTGATTTATATAAGGTTCTGTACATATACAGTTATCACAAAATAATACTTCAGTAATTGAACTATCGCTGGAAACATTATAGTGACAAATTTTTGTTTTATACATGAAAAAGTGTTAGTTGGGAGCACATCTTATTTTTTGTTTTATTTTTATTAAGAACAAAATATACAACAGATAACCATTGACAGTATATCTAAGAGCAGAACAATGAACAGAGTTGATAACAACAACATGAAGATAAACACTGATATAGATTTAAACATCAAAATAATATGTACAGAAGGGGTATGCATTAAGTCAAGTTACCGGTAAAAAAAATATTTAATTAGTTAGAAATTAGTCAGAATAAAAAAATAATAATAATAAATTACAATAATTAGGCGAGAGCTACTCACTTTGCAGTTTAAGAGAAGAAGCAAATTTGTGGATGGAGTTCATCAGTGATTGGGAGTTGTCAAAGAAGTCAATGTGAGAGTGATTTGCTGATTCTGTTTAGTGGACTGAACTCCATAAAGTCCGTGGTGGTAGTCAAGGCGAAACAATTTAAGGTTCCTGACTTGTCTACAAGGAGCACTGAAGTTGATTTTACTAAGGATATCAGATGCTTCATAACTTTCAGTGAGTACTTTGGCTAGAAGGGTGATGTCAGCAATAACTCTTCTAGTACACAGAGGCCTCAGATGAAAGTAATCACACAGTGATTCATAATACACTGAGTAATAAGGCGCCTCCATAGCCTGGTGGGCAGGAGCAGCAGTGCATTGCACTGCAGCTCCTGCTTGATTAGACTGGGGTTCGAGCCTGTGACCACCAAATACGGAGGATACAGAAAGGTCAGGGAATGACCACCGCATATCCCCGGAGCAATATGGCCTTAGTTGCTAATGCTCCTAAAAACCAAAATAACAACAAGAACTGAGTAATAAAATAGAGGATTATGGAACGTAAGATACCGGACAAAATTTTTTTGTACTGCTTCAGTTTTGTTAATTAAAGTCTTTGTATGAGGATTCCAGGTGGGTGAGCTGAATTCAAGGATTGGGAGAACTATTTTTATAAAGGACGACAGCATATCTGTAGTTTTTGAACTTGTAGGTGTTCCGTTTGATGAATCCCAGTGTTTTGAATGCTTTTCTGGTGATTTTAAGGACATGGGCGTCGAATTTAGCACTGCTGGAGAAGAGAATCCCCAAGTCGTTAACTTGGTCGCACCTTTCAATGATCACAGAGTTAATAGTGTACTCTGTATTTATTAGGTGTACAAATCTGCAAGATGAAAAAGAGATTACTTTGCACTTTGAGGGATTAGCAGACAATCCATTGAGAGATAGCCACAGAGAGAATTTATTGAGGGCGAATTGAAGCTATTGAGACTCGGTTATCTCCTTCACTGCTAAGTATATCTTAAGATCAAAGGTCATCTGCATAGAGAGAAACTTGAATTGATGGTGCAGATGAAAGAAGGAAGATCATTTATGAAAACAATGAAAAGTAGAGGCCCTAGGGAGGAGCTTTTTTGTACTCCACTTAGTGGTATGAAATAGTCTGAGTTCACTTGATTGATGATAACACTCAAGGAATGATGCACAGTATAGCTGTGTAGCCATGAGAGCAAAGGGTCATGGATACCATATAGCTTAGGTTTTTCCAGAAGTTGTTTGTGCAGGACTTTATCAAATGCTTTAGATATGTCTGTGTAAATTGCATCAACTTGAAGGTGGTTATTAAGAACTTCAGAGGTGTATTGCCAGAAAGGAAGCAAATTTGTGACCACTGACTTGCCACTGTGGAAACCATGTTGATTCTGGTCAATGAAAGGCCCGAAAAATTAGAAGAAATGTTTGTGTACTCCTGTGTCGAAGAGTTTAGCCAGGCTGCTTTGCAAGGATATGGTCTGTGCTTCGTGAAATCAGTTGCATCATTTTTATCACTTTTTTTGAAAATTGGAACTATATTGACCTGTTTAAAGTGTCTAGGATACTTCCCCAGCCTGAGAGACAAGTTGAAGATCCAAAGGACGAGCAGTTTTAAGGTGGTGACAGTCTTTTTCCAAAATAGAAGCCAGGACTTTAAATCTTCATCTATGATAAAGAGGTTGATTAGGATATCATCTTTAACAGGTCGGAAGTCAGGAAACGAGGCAGGTCTCAATGTATCATTTGTTTGGATTCTGGAAAAATGTTTGGAAATTCTTGAGCAATACTAAATTCATCCAATAAGCGAAATCCATCTGAGTTATGGAGTTGTAACTTTTTACTGGTTATATTCTTGTGCTTCATGAAATTCCAGAATGGTTTGATATCTCTGTGAGTAAGTAGACTATCCTGAACTGACTCTATATACATGTTGTAAAATTTTCATATGAGCGTTTTCACTTCTTTGCTGAGTTGGCTGAATATTCCATAGTATCTACTGTCACCTGATTGCTTATACTTGTTCCTATAGAATTCTTTGGATTTAATTTTGTATTAATTCGCTATTATACCAGTGTGGGTATGTAGAGCGTGCCATCAGATGGGATTGAGGAACAATATTGGATATAACTGAGTGGACACAGTTGATGAAGTTATCGGTGAGCACATCAATATCATCAACAGCATCAAAGAGCTGCTTATCCATATTGCCTAGAGCTAGGTTGAGCAGAGGCCATTCAGCCATTCTGAAATTGAACTGTGGAGAACGGGAGCTGCATTTGAAGTTATTAGAAGTCACAGTGATGTCAAAAGTGACTGGCGAATGATCCGAGTGGAACATAGGATTGTCTTTGCGAACCTCTGTATGAGTAGAGGAGAATATTAGATCAAGGTAGGCATTTTCTTTGGTTGAGACATTACAAACTTGTTCAAGTCCATAACTGTGAAGGATATTATAGAGAGTCCTCGTCTGCAGTGATGGAGAAGAAGATCCTAAATTGGCCAGTTGACAGTTAAAATCACTCAAAACCATTGCTATGTCAGCAGATTGAATTAGCAGGACGATAGATTCCAGGGAGTTTTCTAAGTACTGAAGGTCACTATTAGTTAAGGGAGGTGGAAAATAAAGTAATACTATTAAAACTTAACTTTCCAAGGTGGAGAAGGCAGTATAGTGATTCAGTATTTGGGAAATTTGATGCAGTTTCACAGAGTATGTGGTTAGAATTTATAATAGCCACTCAGCCTCCACGAGATCCTCTGTCTTTTCTATGGATTATATATTGCCCATCTATAATCTCCTAGTCATCAATATCTATAGAGAGCCAGGTTTCAGTGAGCAGGTAAATGTCATAAATATGTAAGCCTTGGATTGCTCTAAAGTGGTTTAGGTTACTAACTATACTCCTGCAGTTCTGAAGGTAAATACTGAACAGCTAACATCTGGGGATTCAATGATAAGAGGAGAGCATATGTGTAGATAGCAGGGACACCGGTAGCTATGCATTTGGAGAAGAGATTTTATACACCTTGGTTAAAGTCCATGAAGTGCTTGACTAGAGCCCCTGATAAGAGCGAGCTTAGATTCAGCACTTTTTCTGTTTGTGATGCAAGGCATGTTATTATAAAAGATGAGTAGGTGGGGCACCGTGTCTTCAAAGAATAGACATCCACACTGAAACCATATTCTTCTTTAATTAAGTTGATAAGATCCTCAGATTTAGTGGCGGGTCCAAGCCTAGAAACAAAAATTCGGTCTTTAGTGGGAATAATTGTGTTATTGTACTTTTGTACAATATCACAATTATTGATATTATAAACTGAGATTTATCTGCATTAGTTATATTAATTACTTTTCAAAAAGATTATCATATAATCTTATTTCGTTTAGTGCATTGGTTTTCTGGATCATATCTACTTCACTAAACAAAGGATACCTTTCTATTTTCATAAAAACCATTACGGAAGGACAGACTGTAAAGCTTGGCAACTAGACACCTTGTGTGTGGGGGGGGGAGTTAAGTGGGCTGTATAAGGCTGAGAAGAGAATCAGTAAAATGAAAGGGAATACAGTATATTCATATTGGTAGTAAAGAAACACCAAGGGGCAGATTTGGCATCTCATGAAATTCACCGTTGGGCAGTGTATTGTGGACTGTTGGGATATATTGCCTGCTAAAGGGAGGCAAAGTTCAAATTGGATAGTCACTTCTTATTGATGGGGAAGTGTGAATCATCAAGAAAACATGGAGGATTAAGAAAATTAGTGTGACTCATGTAAAATCACTCTTTATAAAGCCCATTGTTACAAAAATGCACTAGTCTGAAATTTAAAATGATCTGACATGCCAGTTCACTCTGTTATATTCAGTCTAATCACGAGCCAGCAATGAATTTCAAAATTCCAAAGTGCACATTGTAAATTAAATATACACAGCATATGAGGTGTGGCAATAAAGTTCCCAGACTTGTGCCATTGTAGTCATGTTCAATAAGTGTGAATATATATAGATGATAGTACAGAACATGTCTAGTAGGCTGACAGGTTGCAAATAACAACCAGTTTCATTAGCAGCATTAAAATTCCATGTCATGATTTTGCAATGGAGCAAAGAATAAATATAATATTTTACTTTAAACTGGGAAAATCTTCAATAGAAACATGAAATGTAAAAAACTATTTATGGTGATGAAATGTTGTACTACTGTATTTGAATGATAGAAATGGTTCAGAGATGAATGTGAGGATGTTTGCGATGACCCAAGAAGGTGATATCTATCAACCTCTCAAAATGAGAACAGACTTGCAAAAGTTTGAGAAATTGTTGGAAGATAACAGTGTTTATCCCTTGGAATAATGACTGATGAATAGGATATGAATAATGAGACAATTCATCAAATTCTTCATTGAGATTTGAAGAAATTCTTCATGAGTTTCTGCTAATCCATGAGGTGCAGGACAAATTTTTATGCTGCACAGCCTCACAGATCAGCAGAAGAAAGAAAGCATGTCATCATGCAAAGACTCCATCCAGATTTGTCAAGGCTATCCTAATTTCCTCAACTGTATTGTCACTGGAAATAAGTGTTGAGTGTTTCAGTATTTAGTGTTTCACTAGGTGGCAGCGATCAGAGTGTGCTGAAGTGGGATTTACTCAAAGAGGTAACTACCATCAAAGGTAAAGGGAAGAGTTTTTGCTTTCGTAAAGGTGACTATGATGGTCTGAGACGGTATTTAAATTCTGTACGGCAGGACCAACTAATGATGTTACCAACAGCAAATTCAAAATGGGAGTCATTCAAAGAATTTATCTTCAAAGCTACTAGGCTTTACATACCAACTGAGACATACTGTTCAAGGTTTTGGCCTAAATGTATGTCAGATGAACTAATGAGACATATGACAGAGAAGAAAATTGCATGAGGTACATATAAAGTAATGGGTGACATGGAAGCCTATGATAGATATAAGCTGGTCTGTAACCAAGACACAAACGAGGTTAGGTAGGCAAAGGAAGATTATGAGAAATCTTTGGCTAAGGATGCAAAGAAAAACAGCAAAGAGTTCTTTACCTATGTAAACTCTACAAGGAAAGGGTGAATCAGATTGGTCCACTGGATATTGATGGTTCAACTGTTGATGATCCTGCTCAGGTGGCTAACAAACTAAATGAGTATTTTGCATCTACATTCACACATGAGGAATTATTCAAGGAGGGGAATGCCAGAGGTGAATTAAACTCTGGCAGTGAGCTATATGATTTTGTAATAACTGAGTGGAAAGTGGAGGAGAAATTGTTGAAGATAAACATAAAAAAGGCACCCAGGGTGGATGGGATCTATCCAGTTATATTAAAGGAGGCAGCAAAGGAAGTAAGCAAACCCTTAGCCATAATTATGAGAGCTTCCTTGGACCCAGGGGAGGTACCCATGGACTGGAGATGTGCAAATGTGACCCCAATTCACAAAGGAGGATCAAAGGGCGACACAAGTAATTATAGACCTGTTAGTTTAACTTCTGTTCCAGGAAAATTAATGGAGGCACTGGTTAAAGAAGCACTGCAAGATCATCTAGACAAGACTTTAGTTATAGCTCAGACACAGCATAGTTTTGTTAAGGGAAAGCCTTGCCTGACCAATTTTATTGGATACTATAATGTGATCACAAAGGAACTGGATGCAGAGAATAAATTTGATATCATATATTTGGATCTTAGAAAGGCTTTTGATACTGTTGCACATAGAAGACTGCTGCACAAATTGGAGCAGTGTACCATTGGAGGCAAACTGCTGCTATGGATAAAGGGATGGTGAGTGGGAGAAGACAGAGAGTGGTAATCAATGGACACTGCTCATCATGAACTAATGTTATTAGCAGAGTCCCTCAGAGTTCAGCGTTGGGTCCATTGTTTTCTGTATTTATAAATGACATTGATGATGGTATATCAAGCTTAATGTCCAAGTTTGCTGACGATACAAAGGTTGGCAGGGTTGTTAAGGACACTGCTGACGCTATGCTGCTGCAATAGGATCTGGAAAGGTTGAGCAGATGGGCTGAGAGGTGGCAAATGAAGTTTAACATTGACAAATGTAAAGTGCTACGTATGGGAAGCAGTAACCCCAGAGTAACTTATCAACTCTGTGGTACTACACTGACAGTGGGAGAGAATGAAAAGGACCTGGGGGGTAATTGTGCAGGCAGATAAGAAGTTTTCTGAGCAGTGCAGTTTAACATTGACAAATGTAAAGTACTACATATGGGAAGGGTAGCTCATGGTGTCTTGTCAATGATATACAGGAATTTTTCTAGCAGGGATACGGAAGTGATTATCCCCTTGTATAAGGCAATGGTCAGGCCACACCTTGAGTACTGTATACAGGTCTGGAGGCCTCATTTTAAGAAGGATGTAGAGCTATTGGAATGAGTACAGAGAAGGGCAACAAGATTAGTGAATGGAACGAAGGGTTGCTCTTAAGAAGAAAGGCTTAGGTTTTGCAGATTACAGTGTCTGGAGACTAGGCACCTGCAAGGTGATCTGATTGAGATGTATAAAGCCTTGAATGGTTTGAGCATGCTCAGTGCTGATGGAATTCTTCCTCTTGCTCAGAATAATCACTTGAGAGGGCATAAATTCAAATTGAGGAAAGACGGTTGTAGGATAGATGTGCGGAAGTTTGCCTTTAGCCAGCGTGTAGTTGGTTGGTAGAACAGACTTCAATCTTTTGTTGTGGAAGTTGATAGCCTAAATAAATTTAAGGCTGAGCTGGACAGGTATTTGGACTTGAATGGAGGGGTGAAATGGGAGCATTCTTTTTTTTTTTTTTTTTGGCTGATGCTGCATAAGCTTGCTTTATTGCATCATATGCCTCTACTAATGCTAATATCTGAAACCAGAAGTATGACCCAGAGAACATGCAGTGGAATTCAAAATCATCACAAAGGCCCAAAAAGTTTCATTTACAGAAGTCCAGAATCAAGATGATGGCTGATCATATTTTGCGGTAAACAGGGTGTGATTCATGAGGAATTTGTACCTGAAGGGGAGAGAGTCAATGCTGTTTTACATGCATTATATTGAAGCACATTTCCGAGGTGAAGCCGCAATTTCAAGAGAAATGCAGCTAGTTCTTGTTGCAAAAAAATGTCCCTGCCAATTCTGCACTTGTGAAGACATTTCTGCAATCTCATGGCACTGTACATATCAATCATACACCCTCCTCACCCAATCTAGTATCAGCAGACTTCTTCCTCTTTTCTAAGGTGAAAACTGCCCTCAAAGGAAAGAGATTTCAGCATATTGAGGACATACAGAAAACCTAACCGCCAACTGAATATCATCTCTTTGGGTGCCTTTGCTTACTCTTTTCAGAAACTTTTAGAATGGTGTAATAAGTGTATTCAATCAGGTTGTGATTACTCTGAATAAAAATAAAACCATTTTTGAGGTCCATCACTTTATGCTCTTTTTATTGCACCAATCCAGGATCTTTATTGCCACACCTCATAAGTAAAGGTTTTTAATTTAACTTCACTTTAAAATTTTAACAAAAACCACACACACCTGTCTTTCTCTTTTTATTAATTCTTGTAGCTATGTTGCTGGGATAATTAAATGAAATCCTCTCACATGTCGCCTGTGGTATGTGTGGCATATATCGTTGAACTACCGATTTATGTTACTGTTATATAGTTTATAATAAATATATATGTATTGATGTAATTAAGCTACCTATTTGAAAGTGGATTAATTATTTTAGCACATTTCCTCTGTCAAATATACTTTATTTTTCATTATTTGTAGCAATATTGTTGAAAATGAAGGATTCAGTGTAATTCCAGAATTTTTAGGCCATGGTATAGGTACCTATTTTCATGGACCTCCTGATATATTTCATTTTGGTAAGTAAGGAATGTTGCTAAATGGTAAAAAGTATTTTAAAGTGGTTTACTTAAAGTCAAGATAAAATCATAAAATTGTCTTTTAGACAATTACACCAGGTCTTTTTCATTCTCCACTACCCTGAGTGTAGTACCACACAGTTGGTACGTTTCTCCTGGGTTACTGCTACCTATATGCATTTCTTTGCATTTGTCAATGTTAAACTTCAGTTGCCACTTCTCAGCCCATCTGCCTAACTTTTCTAGATTCTGTTGCCATAGCATACTGTCTTTACTGTCATTAACAACCCTGCCAACATTTGTATCATCTGCAAACTTAGACTTTAACCATGGTATACCTTCATCAGTATCATTGATAAATACTGAAAACAACAATGGGCCCAACACTGAACCCTGGGGGACTCTGCTAATAACATTAGTCTACGAAGAGTAGCGTCCATTGATAACCACTCTCTGTCTTTTCCCACCCAACCATCCTTTTATCCATTGTAGCAACTAGCCCTTAATGCCATACAGCTCCAGTTTGTACAGTAGTCTTCTATGTGCCACAGTATCAAAAGCTTTCCTAACATCCAAGTATATGATATCAAAATTATTTTTTGCATCCAGTTCCTTTGTGACCACATCAATATATACAATCAAATTTTTCAGACAAGACTTCCCCTTAACAAACCCATGCTGTGTCTGAACTGTTTATAGTGTAACTTATGTTCTATGGAAAATAATGGAGTCACTGGTTAAGAAAGTAACTCCATTATTTTCCCTGCAACAGAAGTTAAACTAACTAGCAGGTCTGTAATTACTTGTGTCACCCTTTGATCCCCCTTTGTGAATTGGGGACACAGTTGCCCATCTCCAGTCCATGGTAACTTCCCCTGAGTCTACGTCTTCACCAAGCAACACCTGGCAGCTAATTCAAAACCTATCATAGTCAACAAAAAAGTCTGTATTCATAACCCATTTTTAAATGATTACAATAAACTGCTGCCACCCTCTGAGAATAAAAATAACATATTAATTTAGTATCCAGTAGTAATTGGATCAAGAAATTGAGGCAGAAATAAAATTTTCAGATCAATATGAAAGCCAGGGAAGACTGTACCATGAAGTAGGGGGGATTCCCTCCCTTTTCCCCCATACTTTATAAGTTTATTCTTAAAGATTAATAAATTTTCACCAGAGAGGCAGGTCCTAGATTTAATACTGCCTTTGTTTAGGCTAGAACTTTGCCATTCACAGTTTATTCATTCACAGAAAACATTTTCATATCCACACCCATAATTTGGATACATAATATAAAATTAGAATTAAAAATAAAAACCTCAGTATAATAAAAATTTACAGAAATATTTCAAATATTGGAGCTTACCTCAAAGATGTATAATGCCTATCTAAATCATGCTGAATTGTTTCCAAGGTAAAATATAAAATTTAGAATTTTAAATATTCTGAATTCGTGTGTCATAGTTCTCTATAATCTAAATTAAATCTAAATATAAATTACTGGTGTAATCAAGTAGTGATTTACAAAATTGAACACTAGTATACCATGTTAAAGGAATTATTGAAACTACAACAATTAATGCTGAAGAAGTGCCAACTGCCAGTGTCAATTACAAGCAGAACTTAAAAAATAAAACTACCAAATGAAATAAATAAATTAATGAAAACTGTGGAATATGTAAGTCAGGGACCTATCTGTCACAAAACACTCACATTTCTGTCATATAAAAGCTGTGACAACAGTGCAAGTGTTTTGAGAATTTCCACAGAACTAATGCCTCCTCGAAGAAGTGATCACTATGCTTCTCTTAAAATTTCTAATTTTTCTTAAGCTGGTGTCTGTATTCATTCATTGGATTAGGTGCAGTGGGGAATGGGGAGTTTCCTTTCTTGTATCCAGCAGCACTTGCACTATTATTTAAGTAGGAGGCTGTCCCTGTGCTTTCTTGGTAAGTAGGCCCATGCTTATTCATTCTGTGTTTTTAATTTATTTGCTAGTTTGATTTTTAATTTTTTCTTGAATGAAGATGGCAGTTGACACCTCTTCACTATTACCTATTGTAGTTTGCAACAGTTCCTTTAACATGCATAAAAGTGTTTAATTTTATAAATCATTACTTATTATGTGATTAATTTAGCTATTGTGGGAGAAAATTCAACAAGCTACTTTAGTTATATGCTAGAACAATAAAAATAAATACATGCCAGGCTAATCAAATATGAGGGACTGTAATGTATATATTACATTATAAGGCAAATGAACATAAGGTAATACATGCCAGTTTATTTTCCACATGAACCATGATTACTTAAATGTAACCTTGGTCTATGTGTTCAGTGAATGATCTTTTGATATATTTTACATTATCAGAGTTTGTATTAAATTTGTAATCATGGCCTCTAAAAGGTAGTTGACTGGCTAAGAATATATATATATATAAAATATTGACAAGAACATATATTTATATATTCTTGCATTCATCTGTTGTTTTAATAATAATATATTCTGACTTGTCTTTACATTAAAGTCACTGCTGTTTTGAAGAAGAACAGCCTTTTAATTTTTGCTTCCTAATCTACTAATTGTCTAGATGTTTGGTTACTATGTGGTACCACTCCTGCCACCCTGTGGCTGGAAACCTGGAAGAAAACTTCAATGGCACTAACATGAGCTGCACTTGCTCATGGTGCCTCCGTAGCCAGGTGGGAAGGAGCAGCAGTACGTAGCACACGCTTCTTGATTAGACCGGGGTTCGAGCCGGTCACAACCAAATACGAAGGATACGGAAAGGGCAGGGAATGAATACTGCATTTCCCGGAGCAATATGGCCTTAGCTGCTAATGCTTCTAAAAACCAAAATAACAAATAACAAACAAGCACTTGCTCATTATGTGGATCCTTGGTTTGAATAGCAAACAACAGAATTAAGAAAGTCTCTCAGCTGCCAAATAAGAGATTTAGAAGAAGCCATTTGGCCTGCCTCCGTAAAATCCACTCATGCACACCTTCTCAATGGTATTCCCTGTTAAGTTACTTAGGTGGCAACGAATGTGTAGTGGTTTTCTCCACTAGAGTGGACAAAGACGCCTGGTCAGTGTGAAGAGGAAAAGATCAAACCCTCCAGCACATAACAACATGACGAAACAAATGACCTTCAGTCCTCAATGGCTTTCACTCCCTCTCTTACGGCAGCGAGAGGATCAGAGTGGAAGCAGAGGGTGCTAAGAATCTCTGGGTATGACCAGGCTGCTATGCATAGAAACTGAACTTGGCCTGTTACAAAATAAGATCACTCATCGGTGAAGATAGGATATTAGACCTGGAAAAGGAACTGGAATATCATCAGTTTCACTGAAACAAGAAGAAGAAATGAATCACTTATAAGTTTATCAAGTGGAAATCTGCTGTGCACCAGTGGAAACAGTGAAAAGAGTGAAGGTGGAGTTGGCTTTCTGGTCCATAAAGATATAAAAAACAACGTTATGGAATTCAAAAGTACATCACCAAGGGTGCCAAGACTGCTTCTCGGAATTTCTAAGAGGTACAAACTAAAGGTTATAATGATTTATGCATCAACATCGAGCCATGATGATGACTTGGATGTTAAAGAAATGTACACAGAAATTGACAGCCTCTAGGTGAACAGTAAACTAACTACACCATTATTATGGGGGACTTCGATCCAAATGTTGGAAAAAGACAAAACAGCACAAAAAGGGAAACTATAGGAAATTTTGGAATTGGTGAAAGAAATGAAAGAGGTGAAAGACTTTGCAGAATCTCGAGGAATGTCAGAAATGAACCATTGTTTTCAAGAAAAGGGTGAACAAAAAGTTGATCTGGAAGAGCCCAAATGGATTAACAACTAATGAAATTGACTTCATCCTCACTTAACAGAAGATATATTGTGAATGATATTACCATCTTGAACAAGGTAAATGTTGGAAGTGATCACAGAATGGTAACATGCATCCTTGATATAGATTTAAGAAAAGAAAGGAATAAACAGACTTGAGTAAATAATACGAATGTCTTTGAGATAACAGAAGAGGAGAAAAAGCAGTATGTACTGGAACTTAAGAATTTTGAGCTTCTGCAGACCTCTCAGGACCAAGGTAATGCAAGGAATACAACTTTCTGAAGTGATAAATCTCGAAAAACCTATAGGTAAAAAAAAGTAATCCAAAGAAGAAAATATTAGTCAAGGAACACTTGACATGATGAACCAAAAATGACAAATGAAGAGCAAGATAAATACTGACAAGGACAAAATTGAGTGTGTTGAGTTATGCAAAGCCTAACTCGGCTTAATTAGAAAGAGACTGAGAGAGTACATTAGAGAGAGACTGAGAGAGAATATTTAACACAAGAAAAGTAGAACAAGCATTAAGGGAAAACAAAGGACTTAAATCAGCAGTAATACAGAAAAACAAATGATACTGAAACTGAAGAATAGCGATGGTATACTTATAAATAGCAGAGAAGGCATAATTCAAATAGCAGAAGACTACTATAAAGAATTATATAAGGAGCAAGGGAATCATGCCAGCAGTGGAGAAGATGGATCACAAATTAGCAACACATACGACATAGACGATATCCTTCCTGATGAGGTAGAACATGCATTAAAGAAAACGAAGAATCAGAAATCCCAGCCGTAGATGAAGCTACTGCAGAGTTGTTAAAATTGGGAGGAAGAGACATAACACAGAAACTGTCAAGGCTCTTAACAAAATACATCAGGAAATGCATGACACCTGAGAAGTGGAATAATGCAATCATAATTTTGCTGCATAAGAAAGGAGATAAATCAGAAATTGGAAATTATAGACCAATTAGCTTATTGTCCCAACCTGCAAGTTGTTTACAAGGGTCATTAATAAAGAGATTAGAAAGAATAATTGATGAGAATCAACTGAAAGATCAAGCTGGCTGTAGGACAGCATTCTCAACTATGGATCACCTTCAAGTAATATTGCAGCTAATGGAGAAAGCAAATGAATATAAAACACCATTATGCCTGCCATTTGTGGATTATGAAAAGGCAAATGACTCTATATAGCATAAGGCAATGGGCATTGGAAAGAAAAGGCATAGATACCCCATACATTATGATTTTGAAGAAAATATATAAAAAACACTACCTCCTTTATTAAACTAGACAAAGACAGTAGCACATTTAAAATTTGAAAGGAGTTCGGCAAGAATTCACAATATCTCTGAAGTTGTTTACTGCTGCCCTTGAGGAAGCTTTCAGAAGATTGGACTGGTCGCAGAAAAGATTCAATGTGAATGGAGAGTACGTAACCATTTATGATTTGCGTTTGACAGTAAGGATTTCAGACTAAAGGTGAATACGGCTAAAACAAAAGAAATGATGAACAAGTATGCCACAGAAAGGGATATAATCATTGAAGGAGCAGTAATTGAAAAGGTGGATTCATATACTTATCTGGTTGTTGTTGTTGTTATTTGGTTTTTAGGAGCATTAGCAACTAAGGCCATATTGCTCCGGGGATATGCGGTTGTTATTCCCTGACCTTTCCGCATTCTCCATATTTGGTGGTCACGAGCTCGAACCCAAGTCTAATCAAGAGGCATGTGCTACGCACTGCTGCTCCTGCCTACCTGGCTACGGAGACACCTATACTTATCTGGGACAAATCATTAGCTGTAATAATGATAAATGGCTAGAAGTCAAGAGAAGAATATATTTCGAATAGATAGCATTCAGGAAATATAGTCACATACTGAGGAGCAATATCCCAATTTGTCTTAAACGTAAAAGGATGAACCAATGTATACTTCCCACCATGACTTATGGAAGTGAAATTTGGGCACTCACCAAAAGAATGGAAGTGAAGCTGAAAACTATACAGTGAAGAATGGAATGAATTATATTAGGAACAAGAGTGTTAGATAAGAAGAGAAACACATGGATTAGGCAGCAAACACAAATAAAGGACATTCTTATCAAAACTAAAGAACTGAAATGGACTGGGCAGGACACATAGCCCAAAGAAACAATAACCGAAGGACTAAAATAATAACAGAATGGTACCCAAGAGGAGCTAAAATAAAACCTGGAAGATAACAGTGGAGATGGACAGATGAAATTCACGAGTTCGTCGGTAGTAAATGGATGGCCATTGCATAAAACAGAAGAAACTGGAAAGTATCTGGAGAGGCCTTCATCCTGCAGTGGATTGAAAATGGCTGATGATGATGATGAAGGGTCTAAAGAATATATTTATACTGCTTGTCCTGTCCAAACTTCAGAGTAATCACACTGTTTATTCAAAAGACTGTAATACATGGAAAAGGAAGAAGAAAATCCAGAAATATAAAACTATTAAGCATAAAATGAAATATTTAAACAAAGAAACAAATTTTACTAAATCTTATCTTGTCTTCATACAAAGCCTCATTTCCTGTGAACATTTCAATAACTGACTGAGGTATTTTTTATATGACCTTCAATTCAAACTCATATTTTCAAAGCAAAGCCAATGACTGGAAGCCAAGAATAAAAAAAAATCTCACTCTGACCACATGAATATAGATGATAATCCAAATCAGGATGATCAACCCTGGAACATAGATGAAGTCATGATGTTATGCCTAGTATAATCTTATAAGAATCTGCCTTCAAGAAACAAATTTAACTCCAGAAGTTGCTCCTGCATCACCATGCAATCCACATCCAGTGTCTTATGGAGGAACAGATGCTTCGGTACACTTTTGAAATCCTTTGGGTGCAGTTGCAATTCACATTGTGATTCATTTAGCATTAAAAATTAGTCTCTCGCTATACCCTCCTTCATATTGTCACTGTGTATTCCCTATCCAACTGCCTGTCCCACATACCCAGAAGTCACGTTGGTCATCTGATTGGTTAACATTTACCAGTATTCTACATGGCAGGCAAATAATTAATTTTAAATAAATAGTGTACATGAAATTGCAGGCTTACGTTAATTTGCTTATTATCTGGCTCTGTGTTTCATATTTATATTTCGCAGTTACAAAACAGTTGGTTTATACTATATATTTAAATTTTTTCTGAAGGTAAGTATTTTTATAATGAAAAATATAACAATGTGAAACACTTGCTAGCATATGCTTATAGCATTGATTCTCTATACAATTTCAATTTTTTATCATTGCTTATAAATATAATTAAACTTACCTCCTAATCCGTATGGTTAAAATATGATGGAGAAATTAAAATGGGAAATTAAAAAATATAAAAAAAATTCCCGAGGGAGGAAAAAGAGTACACAGATAATGATTTTGATATTACCTACACTAAAGTTTAAAGATAATAATCAAAATATTGACTACTGTGATGGAAGAACTGAAATTACAGACTCGTTAATAAATATTCACTGAAATATATCATTATCAACTGATCTAGGTAATTGGCCAGAAAACCTGACAATGAAACAACACGATTATTTGATTCAGAATTATCCTACTCAACTTAAAAATAGAGAATATCCTTCCGATGAAAGTCAAAAACAATTAAGATGTTTATTATATGAAAATTCTGAAAAATTGAGAAAAAGCTCAAAGGAAATGGTAACTTTATTCTTTATCACAAAATTCCATATTTTGCTTTTTTTGCAAGATATTCAGCGATTGTAAAAATCAACTAAGTAATCATTTTGGATACAGTGATTGGAGAAATTTATCTGCTATTTTAAGTAAGCATGAACATTGTGGCATTAAGGGCAAATTACTCTTATGTATAAGAGGATGGTTGAGTGGGAGAAGACATATTGAGTGTTTATTAATGGATGCTGCTTTTTGTGACTAATGTTATTAATGGAGCCCCACTGTGTTTGGTGCATTTTGTATTGGTGAAGGTATATCGGGCTTGAGGTTTGCGGATGTTTGAAGCGTTGGATGGTTGGTTGATGACTGTAATGGGGGTGTACTGCGGCGGCGGCAGGGTCTGGAGGAGTTGTGTGGGTGGGCTGAGAGGTGGCGGCTGGGATTTGGCATTGGTGTGTGCAAAGTGCTGCATATGGGTGGTCCCAGAGTGGTGTACCAACTGTGTGGAGGTCTACTATCCTGTAGTGGAAAATTTTGTTTCATTTTCCACTAACTCAGGGTGATGGAAATTGAAAGGGATATGGATGTGGGGCTTCTCTGAGTGGTGTAGATGGCTGCCAGGAGTGCAGCCTATCTGTACTACTCTACAGCTTGCTGGATTTTGTCAGTGATATGCAGGGATTTTGCTGGCGAGGATGGGGATGTGATTATTCCATTGTATGACTTAGTGGTCGGGACACATCTTGAGTGCTGCATGCCTCATTTTCTGAAGGATGTGGAGCTGCTCAAACTGGTACAAAGAGGGGCAATGAGAACAGTGAGGGGAAGAGGGGTGCTCTTGCTGGGAAAGGCTTTGCAGGTTGCAGTCTGGGGACTGGTCACCTGCAGGGTGGTGTTATTGAGGTGTTTGAGGCTTTGAATGGCTTGACTAGGCTCGGTGCTGATGGGATTCTTACTCTTACTCTTGCTCAGACTATGCCAATGAGGGGGCATAAATTCAGATTGGGGAGGGAAGGTTGCAGAGTGGATGTGTGGAGGTTGGGCTTTGGCCAATGAGTAGTTGATTGCTGGAGGGAGCTTCTGTCCATTGTTGTGGAAGTGGACGGATTGAATGAATTCGTGGAGGGGATGAATGGGTGAAGTGGAAATTTTTTTTTTTTTGGCTAATGCTATATAAACTTGCTTTCTTGCTTCATTTGCCACTGCTAAATGCAGTACATATTAAAAATCATAAAAAATGGTTAGATCTCACACAGTCATTAAGTATAGTGTTACCAGGCCTAGAATTCAAAATCTAGGGCAAAACAGGAAAAAATCTAGGACATTTTTAGTTAAAAAACAAGGCCATGTAAAAAATTATATTTATTACTAAAAATTACAATGCATGTAAGCCATGTCTCAGAAAAGAGGTTTCTGGTCTAGTCAGAGTGTCATTGAGTTTGAGAGAGATGCTTGGTAGCGAAGTCATAATTTGATTTGTGTAATTTTGAGATAATACAGTTCATTTGTGTAATTTTGGGATAACACAGTCTGCTTAATGAAACCAGCATATTGTTTTTATTTATTCTGTTGTATTGACCAAATGTGCAATGCGCAGAATATTAATAAAAATTTGTTTTATGATGAGGTGATTTTTTTTTTTAATTACAGAAAAACTAGGACGTATGTGTAAATTCCGCAAGGAAGTCCAAGGACTCCCTAAAAATAGGACATCCTCAAAAATGATAACATCTGGAAACCTTATAAAGACAAACATTACAATCAACGCTACAGAACACTGATTATATGAAATAAAAAAAGAAATTGGTATTCGGTAATTGAAAGAATAATATATATGATACTATTTTTAGCAAGGCAATGTATAGTGTTCAGGGAATCTTCAAAAGAAATATATGAAAATGACAATAGTAACTTTTTAAAACTTACTGAAACAATTGCTAAAGTTGATTCAGTTATGGTAAAACATATTTGCCATATTCAAAAATCTGAATTGAAAAATTAGCATTAGCATTAGTAGAGGCATTTGATGCAAGAAAGCAAGCTTATGCAGCATCAGCCAAAAAAAAAACCCACTTCCACTTCACCCCTCTGTTCGTTCAAAATACCTGTCCAGCTGAGCCTTAAACTTATTTAGGCTATCAACCTCCACCACAAGGGATGGAAGTCTGTTCCACCAACCAACCACCCGCTGGCTAAAGGCAAATTTCCGCACGTCTATCCTACATCTGTCTTTCCTCAATTTGAATTTATGCCCTCTCAGGTGATTTTTCTGAGCTAGAGGAAGAATCCCATCGGCATTGAGCATGCTTAAACCATTCAAGGCTTTATACACCTCTATCAGATCACCTCGCTGGTGCCTAGTCTCCAGACACTGTAATTTGCAAAACTTAAGCCTTTCTTCGTAAGAGCACCCCTTTGTTCCATTCACTAATCTTGTTGCCCTTCTCTGTACTCGTTCCAGCAGCTCTACATCCTTCTTGAAATGAGGCCTCCAGACCTGTATACAGTACTCTAGGTGTGGCCTGACCATTGCCTTATACAATGGAATAATCACCTCCTTATCCCTGCTGGAAAAATTCCTGTATATCATTGACAATACTCCATGAGCTACTCTTGCAGCCCTTCTGCACTGCTCAGAGAACTTCATATCTGCCTGCACAACCACCCCCAAGTCCCTTTCATTCTCTACCACTGTCAGTGTAGTACCACAGAGTTGATACGTTGCTCTGGGGTTGCTGTTTCCCATGTGTAGTACTTTACATTTGTCAATGTTAAACTTCATTTGCCACCTCTCAGCCCATCTGCTCAACCTTTCCAGATCCTGTTGCAGCAGCATAGTGTCAGTAGTGGCCTTGACAACCCTGCCAACCTTTGTATCATCTGCAAACTTGGACATTAAGCTTGATATACCATCATCAATATAATTTATAAATACAGAAAACAATAATGGACCCAACACTGAGCCCTGAGGGACTCCACTAATAACATTAGTCCACGATGAGCAGTGTCCATTGATTACCACTCTCTGTCTTCTCCCCCTCAACAACCCCTTTATCCATAGCAACAATTTGCCTCCAATGTCACACTGCTCCAATTTGTGTAGCAGTCTTCCATGTGCAACAGTATCAAAAGCCTTTCTAAGATCCAAGTATATAATATCAAAGTTACTCCCTGCATCCAGTTCTTTTGTGACTGCATCATAGTATCCAATCAAATTGGTCAGGCAAGACTTCCCCTTAACAAAACCATGCTGTGTCTGAGCTATAACTGAAGTCTTGTCTAAATGATCCTGCAGTGCTTCTTTAACCAGTGCCTCCATTAATTTTCCTGGAACAGAAGTTAAGCTCACAGGTCTATAATTACTTGTGTCGCCCTTTGATCCTCCTTTGTGAATTGGGGTCACATTTGCACATCTCCAGTCCATGGGTACTTCCCCTGAATCCAAGGAAGCTCTCATAATTATGGCTAAGGGTTTGCTTACTTCCTTTGCTGCCTCCTTTAATATAACTGGATAGATCCCATCCACCCCAGGTGCCTTTCTTGTATTTATCTTCAACAATTTCTCCTCCACTTTACTCTCAGTTATTACAAGATTCTCTAGCCTACTGCAAGAGTTGAATACACCTCTGACATTCCCCTCGCTCAATAACTCCTCATGTGTGAATATTGATGCAAAATATTCATTCAGTTTGTTTGCTACCTGAGCAGGATCATCAACAGTTGACCCATCGATATCAAGTGGACCAATCTGATTCATTCCCTTCCTTCTAGAGTTTTCATAAGTAAAGAACTCTTTGCTGTTTTTCTTTGCATCCCTTGCCAAAGATTTCTCGTAATCTGCCTTCGCCTGCCTAACCTCCTTTGTAACTTGGTTACAGATCAACTTGTATCTATCATAGGCTTCTGTGTCACGTGTTAATTTGTAAGTATCCCATGCATTTTTCTTCTCTGCCATATGTCTCATTAGTTCATCTGACATCCACTTAGGCCTAAACCTTGAACAATATTTCTTAGTTGGTATGTAAAGCTTAGTAGCTTCCAAGATAAGTTCTTTGTATGCTTCCCATTTTGAATTTTCTGTTGGTAACATCATCAGTTGGTCCCACTGTATAGAATTTAAATACTGTCTCAGTCCATCGCAGTCGCCTTTACGAAAGCAATAACCCTTCCCTTTACCCCTAATGGTAGTTACCTCTTTGAGTAAATCCCACTTCAGCACACTGTGATCACTGCCACCTAGTGGTTCATTTACCTGCAGATTCTTAATGCATGAAGAATCACTACTGATAATCAAATCAAGAGTATTACTCCCTCTAGTTGCCTCCTGAACATGCTGAAGTAGAAAACAATCATCCAATAAATCCACAAAAGCCTTCCTAGTGTGTGAGTGACCAGCCCCTAAATTCCAGTCAATATCTGGGAAATTAAAATCCCCTGTTATAAGACTCTCTGATTTACTGGCCCACTCTATTTCCTCGTACAGTTTCTTATTATACTCATCAGAGTCATTAGGCCTATAGCACACTCCTACTCTCGATTTTGATCTCCCAATGCTTATGTCACACCAAACTGACTCGACGCTGCACTGTCCAGCAATGTCGACTGGCTTCACTTCCTTGGATTTTATGTATTTCTTAATTAATAGCATAACCCCTCCTCCCTTCCTATCCTGTCTATCCTTTCTGCAGACATTGTACTCCCCAAATTCCAGTTCTGCATTCCTTATATCTGTGTGACACCACGTCTCTGAAATCCCCACAATATCTGCCTTTGATGTTTTGAGCAATACCTCAAATTCATCAAATTTATTTACTAAACTCCTAGCATTGGTGTACTCGCAAGTATACATGCACCTGTTCTTTTTCTTAGCTACGCTAACACAACCTATGTGTTTATTTGTACACCAATGATTCCCAGCAGTCTCTGAAATATCCTGCATCTTATTTTCCAGGCTGCGGCTCATTCCAATAGAAGCAGTGCAAGAATCACTTTCACCTCTGCCAGTGGCTACTGTTAATCTATTAGTCCTTGTATCCCCCCAATCTAGCAGTTTTCCGACCCACCTAACACTGCCTCGATAGCATCAGCAAACATTCTTGCACCCTTTCTATTTAAGTGTATCCCATCCCTGTAGAATGCCAACTGGATGGCATTACGCTCGGGACAGTGGATAATGATAGAGACCTGGAGGCAATTGTGCAGTCAGATATGAAGTTTTCTGAACAGTGCATATTGGCTACCAGAATAGGTAATGGGTTTTTTAATGATATACAGGAATTTTGAGAGCAGGGATAAGGTGATTAATCCCTTGTATAAGGCAATGGTCAGGCCACAACTTGAATACTGCGTACAGGTCTGGAAGCCTCATTTTAGGAAGGATGTAGAGTTGTTAGAACAAATACAGAGAAGGGCAACAAGACTGGTGAAGGAAACAAAGGGGTACTCTTACAAAAAAAGACTTAAGTTCTGCAAATTGCAGCTTCTGGAGACTAGACACCTGCAAGGCGATCTGATTAAGGTGTATAAGGCCTTGAATGGATTGAGCAGGCTTAATGCTGATAGGATTCTTTCTCTTGCTCAGATTACAAACTGGAGAGAGCATAAACTGAAATTGAGGAAAGACAGTTGTCAAACAAATGTGTGGAAATTTGCCTTTAGCCAGCAGGTAGTTGATTGCTGGAACAAACTTCCATCTGTCGTGGAAATTGATAGCCTAAATAAATTCAATACAGAACTAGGCAAACATTTGGAATTAATGGATTGGTGAAATGGGAATGGATTTTTTTTTTTTTTTTTGTCTGATATGCTTGCTTTTTTGCATTGTATGGTTCTACTAATTCTAAAGTGTCCAAGCATCAATTGCCATGAGCAAGGGGTCAATCTTGCCTCATTGTTTTTGATGCTCGAAAAATTGGACATCTGAGTTTTTTGGAATCAATCATACAACCTGTTGATGACACTATGACACACAAAGCCATGCTACAACCTGTCAGTATGACTGTCCTGCCTCCAGTCTCCTGATGACTCTTCAAGTAGTAGACCCATGCAAATTGAACTGAGGTGATATTTTCAGATGCTTCATTATAGTAATCAACTGGTATGTTTATTTTTTTTTTGCTGTAGCTCACAAATGAGATGCATCTGCAGTGTGGTAGGATATTTATCATAGTAGCAGAACTAATATTACAAAAAAATTCCTGTGCCTAACTCCTTTGTACAGTTCATGATAAAAGTTTTGAAAGATGACAAATCAATAAACTCAAGAAAGAGAACGAAATTTTTAAAATCCAAACAACCTTTCAGTCTAATACTTCACATACATGTACTGAGAACTTCTAGATAAGTTGAAGAATATTATCGGTGTTTAAAGTCATTTCTCCTCTGCTTCTTCGTGACTGAAATTGACACAACTGATGCCGATAAACAACTAGTGTTTCATCTATTTTCTTTATATTTAATGACAAAAAAGTCCTGGAAACTTGTCCACAAAATATTTAAAATTTGAAAATGATGTGCTAAGGCAGCAGAGATTTCATTAGTTGACAGCACATCATTTTTAAAATTTTTTGTGGACAAGTTTCCAGGACTTCTTGTTAACGATAAAGAAAATAGATGAAACACTAGTTGTTTTTCAGCATCACTTGTGTCAATTTCAGTGTGAGGACCTACCAGATACATAATTATGAAAGAAGGAAAAGTTGATCTAGGGTAGTCCTTAGTTGGATAACTGACATATGCCCAAGGCAACTTGAATCAAAAAAAATATTCCCAGTTCATGATTTGGAATTTTAACAGTTCATCATAGGAGTGCTCAGTGTGAGAGAATATTCAGCCAATTGAGAAAAACAAAAAATGCATTCACATCTTTTTCTGGTGAAGCTCTTAGTAAAATGCTCTTGATAGCCAAGTCTAGCTAGTAGGGCCATTGTTATGAACTAAACTTTTACTCAACATTTCTGAAGAAGGCAAAGTCTACAACAGTATCTTTCTTGAAGAAGTCAAATCAGTTAATGTTATGATGTATATTCTGTTAGACACTAACTGATATATAACAGAAAATCTAGACAGAAATCTAAACACAGTATAGCCTAGGTAAGCCAATGTTTGAAAGTATACAGTACTAGTAAACAATCCAATCTCTGTATCTTAATATAAAATTTTTATGTTGTCAGGGAAATTTAATCTCTAGTTCATTGTGGACTTAAAAAAAAAAAAAAATGCTTTCTCTGAAAAATCTCTTCTTCTCCCCCCCTACCTTTTTTTTTCCGGAAAAAATATCCTGTTTCCCTCTTGCTTACTATTATCTGATCTACAACTTTTTGAAAGTAAAAGTCGGCAGCCATGAATTTAATTATATAATATATCCTGTGCAATTCATGATTTTTAGGAATCTTGTCATTTTCTCTGATCAGATATTTAAAAACATTTTTTATTCCTCTCGGAAGGAGATCTTTTTTTTATATTACTCATCTCTGTACCTTAGGTAGAAGAAATTTTTAATAAAATTGTTGCTGAATTCATTCATAAATTTTATTAATAGCAATTATTTATTTATGTATTAATGATAGCACATTTTGTGACTTGTCTATTAGCATTAGCATTAGCATTAGTAGAGGCATTTGATGCAAGAAAGCAAGCTTATGCAGCATCAGCCAAAAAAAAAACCCACTTCCACTTCACCCCTCTGTTCGTTCAAAATACCTATCCAGCTGAGCCTTAAACTTATTTAGGCTATCAACCTCCACCACAAGGGATGGCAGTCTGTTCCACCAACCAACCACCCACTGGCTAAAGGCAAATTTCCGCACGAATATCCTACATCTGTCTTTCCTCAATTTGAATTTATGCCCTCTCAGGTGATTTTTCTGAGCTAGAGGAAGAATCCCATCAGCATTGAGCATGCTTAAACCATTCAAGGCTTTATACACCTCTATCAGATCACCTCGCTGGTGCCTAGTCTCCAGACACTGTAATTTGCAAAACTTAAGCCTTTCTTCGTAAGAGCACCCCTTTGTTCCATTCACTAATCTTGTTGCCCTTCTCTGTACTCGTTCCAGCAGCTCTACATCCTTCTTGAAATGAGGCCTCCAGACCTGTATACAGTACTCTAGGTGTGGCCTGAGCATTGCCTTATACAGTGGAATAATCACCTCCTTATCCCTGCTGGAAAAATTCCTGTATATCATTGACAATACTCCATGAGCTACTCTTGCAGCCCGTTTGCACTGCTCAGAGAACTTCATATCTGCCTGCACAATCACCCCCAAGTCCCTTTCATTCTCTACCACTGTCAGTGTAGTACCACAGAGTTGATACGTTGCTCTGGGGTTGCTGTTTCCCATGTGTAGTACTTTACATTTGTCAATGTTAAACTTCATTTGCCACCTCTCAGCCCATCTGCTCAACCTTTCCAGATCCTGTTGCAGCAGCATAGTGTCAGTAGTGTCCTTGACAACCCTGCCAACCTTTGTATCATCTGCAAACTTGGACATTAAGCTTGATATACCATCATCAATATAATTTATAAATACAGAAAACAATAATGGACCCAACACTGAGCCCTGAGGGACTCCACTAATAACATTAGTCCACGATGAGCAGTGTCCATTGATTACCACTCTCTGTCTTCTCCCCCTCAACCACCCCTTTATCCATAGCAGCAATTTGCCTCCAATGTCATACTGCTCCAATTTGTGTAGCAGTCTTCCATGTGCAACAGTATCAAAAGCCTTTCTAAGATCCAAGTATATAATATCAAAGTTATTCCCTGCATCCAGTTCTTTTGTGACTGCATCATAGTATCCAATCAAATTGGTCAGGCAAGACTTCCCCTTAACAAAACCATGCTGTGTCTGAGCTATAACTGAAGTCTTGTCTAAATGATCCTGCAGTGCTTCTTTAACCAGTGCCTCCATTAATTTTCCTGGAACAGAAGTTAAGCTCACAGGTCTATAATTACTTGTGTCAGCCTTTGATCCTCCTTTGTGAATTGGGGTCACATTTGCAGTCTATGGGTACCTCCCCTGAGTCCAAGGAAGCTCTCATAATTATGGCTAAGGGTTTGCTTACTTCCTTTGTTGCCTCCTTTAATATAACTGGATAGATCCCATCCACCCCGGGTGCCTTTCTTGTGTTTATCTTCAACAGTTTCTCCTCCACTTTACTCCCAGTTATTTCAAGATTCTGTAGCTTACTGCTAGAGTTGAATACACCTCTGGCATTCCCCTTGCTGAATAACTCCTCATGTGTGAATGTCGATGCAAAATATTCATTTAGTTTGTTAGCTACCTGAGCAGGATCATCAACAGTTGACCCATCGATATCAAGTGGACCAATCTGATTCATCCCCTTCCTTCTAGAGTTTACATAAGTAAAGAACTCTTTGCTGTTTTTCTTTGCATCCCTTGCCAAGGATTTCTCGTAATCTGCCTTCGCCTGCCTAACCTCCTTTGTAACTTGGTTGCATATCAACTTGTATCTATCATAGGCTTCTGTGTCATGTGTTAATTTGTAAGTATCCCATGCATTTTTCTTCTCTGCCATATGCCTCATTAGTTCATCTGACATCCATTTTGGCCTAAACCTTGAACAATATTTCTTAGTTGGTATGTAAAGCCTAGTAGCTTCCAAGATAAGTTCTTTGAATGCTTCCCATTTTGAATTTGCTGTTGGTAACATCATCAGTTGGTCCCACTGTATAGAATTTAAATACTGTCTCAGTCCATCGTAGTCGCCTTTACGGAAGCAATAACCCTTCCCTTTACCCCTAATGGTAGTTACCTCTTTGAGTAAATCCCACTTCAGCACACTGTGATCACTGCCACCTAGTGGTTCATTTATCTGCAGATTCTTAATGCATGAAGAATCACTGCTGATAATCAAATCAAGAGTATTACTCCCTCTAGTTGCCTCCCGAACATGCTGATGTAGAAAACAATCATCCAATAAATCCACAAAACCCTGCTAGTGTGTGAGTAACCAGCCCCCAAATTCCAGTCAATATCTGGGAAATTAAAATCTCCCATTATAAGACTCTCTGATTTACTGGCCCACTCTATTTCCCTGTACAGTTCCTTATTATACTCATCAGAGTCATTAGGCCTATAGCACACTCCTACTCAATTTTGATCTCCCAATGCTTATGTCACACCAAACTGACTCAACACTGCACTGTCCAGCGATGTCGACTGGCTTCACTTCCTTGGTTTTTATGTGTTTCTTAACTAATAGCATAACTCCTCCCCCCTTCCTATCCTGTCTATCCTTTCTGTAGACGTTGTACTCCCCAAATTGCAGTTCTGCATCCCTTATATCTGTGTGACACCACGTCTCTGATATCCCAACAATATCTGCCTTTGATGTTTTGAGCAATACCTCAAATTCATCAAATTTATTTACTAAACTCCTAGCATTGGTGTACACGCAAGTATACCTGCACCTGTTTCTATTCTTAGCTACCCTAACACAACCCATGTGTTTACTTGTACCGCAATGGCTCCCAGCAGTCTCTGAAATACCATGCATCTTGTTTTTCAGGCTTCTGCTCATTCTAATAGAAGCAGTGCAAGAATCTCTTTCACCTCTGCCAGTGGCTACTGTCAATCTATTGGTCTTTGTCTCCCCCCAAGCTAGCAGTTTTCCGACCCACCTAACACTGCCTCGATAGCATCAGCAAATATTCTTGCACCCTTTCTATTTAAGTGTATCCCATCCCTGTAGAAGCAATCTCTCCTGTTAACAAGTACAGTCCAGGCTGAAAAAGATTCTACCCCTTGAGCCTTGCACAATCTTTCCAGGGCCGAATTGATCGACAAGGCTCTCATCATATACTCCCTCCTATCGTGTCTGGGCAGAATTGCAGACACTTTCAAATTCAACCCTAATTCTCGGCTTTTGTTCAACAGTGGCCTGTACTTGTTAAGTAATTCTGCCGGTCTCCTACTCTTAATATTATTAGTGCCAACGTGTACAACTATATCACCTTTTGTGCCCTTAAAAGATGATATTCGCTCTACAACGTCATCAACCTTTGCCCCTGGCAGACATACCCTGGTCCTGTTCCACCTATCTTTTTTACAAAGCATGTTCCCCGTTTCCCTGACAATAGAGTCACCAACAACTACTAGTTCCTTCAGGACCAGTGCATTCTGCCTTGGGGGTTGTCTCTGTGTCACGCGATGCCCAAGTGCAAGCTCTGGCGTTGATGTGGGCAGCTGAGAGCTTGATGGCCCCTCAATTTAGTTTCTTCGAGGGCATCCACCCTGTCCTTCAAGCTCTCATATAGGCCCACAAGAACGCCGAGTTGTTGCCTGATATCGATACACTCCTTGCATCGCGCACACACAAAGACATCCCCCTTGGCAGTATCATGTCCCGTACCCGATTGCTCTGCAAACATCAAGCAAACAGTGCATTTTATAAGGCTGTGAGTCAGAGGACAACTGCACCCCTCAGTTCTGCTCTGAGCCACAGCGCTTCCATTAGCTTGAGCCTTTTGCTTTGCTGCTCTGGTCTGAGTCATGATTCTATTAATTTATTAATTAATTATAATTAATTATGTTATGTTATTAATTATGTTAAATATAATTAATTATATTACGTTTGTAATCTAAGTCATTATATGTATTTATTTAAACATACAATTTAACTGCTAACGAAGTTCAACTAACGCTATCTAGTACGGCATACAACTATCGTATCACAATGGCGGGAAAATTACGAACGGTAGCGGAGTTGAAACACGTGGAAACCTTTACCGATACTTTTATGCAATTACAAGGCCGAGTAAAGAATAAATACACCAAGTTAATCAGAAAATCACAAAATAATGTTATACTACTAAATTTAAATCAAAAGTTTTAAGAAAAACAATAATTTCAAAATTCAAAAATAAAAATTCAAAATTCAAAATTCGAAATTCAAAAATTTCAAAAGAAAAACAATAATTTCAAATCAATAAATAAGAAAAATCCACTTAGCGGCTTGGAACACGACCGTCTCTAGTAGCCTCGTCAGCAGACTTCAATTGCAGTATTGCTATTGCAGTATAAATTTAAAATTGGGTAAAAGAGAGGTGGCAAATGAAGTTTAACATTGACAAATGTAAAGTACTTACTACATATGGGAAGCAGCAACCCCCAGAGTGACGTATCAACTCTGTGGTACTACACTGACAGTGGTAGAGAACGAAAAGGACCTGGGGGTGGTTGTGCAGGCAGATATGAAGTTCTCTGAACAGTGCAGATGGCCTGCAAGAGTAGCTCATAGTGTCTTGTCAATGATATACAGGAATTTTTCTAGCAGGGATAAGGAGGTGATTATCCCCTTATATAAGGCAATGGTCAGGCCACACCTTGAGTACTGTACACAGATCTGGAGGCCTCATTTTAAGAAGGATGTAGAGCTGTTGGAACGAGTACAGAGAAGGGCAACAAGATTAGTGAATGGAACAAAGGGTTGCTCTTACAAAGAAAGGCTTAAATTTTGCAAATTACAGTGTCTGGAGACTAGGCACCTGCAAGGTGATCTGATTGAGGTGTATAAAGCCTTTCTCAGCATGCTCAGTGCTTATGGAATTCTTCCTCTTGTTCAGAATAATCATTTGAGAGGGCATAAATTCATATTGAGAAAAGACAGATGTAGGATAGATGTGCGGAAGTTTGCCTTTAGCCAGCAGGTGGTTGGTTGGTGGAACAGACTTCCATCCTTTGTTGTGGAAGTTGATAGCCTAAATAAATTTAAGGCTGAGCTAGACAGGTACTTGGAACAAACGGAGGGGTGAAATGGGAGCATGGTTTTTTTTTTTTTTTTTTGGCTGATGCTGCATAAGCTTGCTTTCTTGCATCATATGCCTCTACTAATGTTAAAAATTTTATTAAAATTTGTGTGTTTATATTCCAATGTACTTCACATCTGTGTACTGAGGATATCACATCATACACATCTCTGGGTTCACTTTCTGTCTTTGAGGATGCTTTGGTGACCGTCCTCAACTGTCATTATCAGAAGGACCAAAGCATCCCCAAAGGCAGAAATCAATCATAAAGATATGCTCAGTTTTCTAATTATGCAAAAAAGTTTACTGAAAGGTATTGAAAACTTTAGGTACACAAACTAATTTTGTATCTTTTTTACTTTCAGATAATGATTCTGAAGATATCATGGAAGAAGGGATGACCTTTACCATTGGTTTGTTTGTTGCTTTTGTGGGTTTATATATTAGTTCATTTAATCAGTTAAACTAACGAGAACTTTTAGACACCTTGTGTTGGCTTAACTGATTAAATAAAATTTTATTATTTCAATCATTTTCAAAATATTTGATGTATGCTGGTTGTTTGTATCTGTATTTGGAATGTTTTATTGGTGCATCTGTTTCTGTATGTTTATTTATTAGTAACATAAATACCATTCCAGCATATTTTTTTTTACTATAATAATATACTGCAGTTGCCTAATACTATAAATTGCATGGTATTTTGTCCATCTAGCCAAATAGCATTCACATTATCAATGTGTTCTTCTAAGACAATCATATTATTAGATATAGGGTGCAAGGAAGCCTGAGGCTTATGCTGCACCAGCCAAAAATAAAAATAATAAAAATTCCCGAATTACCCTGAGAGAGAGAGAGAAAGAGAGAGAGAGAGAGAGAGAGAGAGAGAGAGAGAGAAGTAGAAGTAGAAGGGAATCACCAGGAAAGAGAAGAATGATGGTATCCAGCTCAGGACCCTGGGTGTGCCAAGCCCATACTCCCCAGATGTAATTTCCCGGGGTAAAATATGTGTATGTATGTCAGTCAGGGGAAAGGCAGTGGGTTTTGCATTTCCAGTGGTCATACTAGCATGTTCATCAACAAATTTTAAATAGTTTTGTGTGGCAGTCAGATCTATAAGTTCCATTTTGTCTGTTGTTTATAGAGATTGATGGAATTCTGTGTTATCAGAGTTTCCTAAGGATTGGCTAAAGATGACCTTGTCTCCTTCAATAGAATATTTGTGAACATATTGTCTATGTTAATGGAGATCAGTACATGATTAGGCCACATGGACACATGGCAAAGAGTTTTTCAGTTTGACCTTTTATTTTTTTTTATTTTTTTTTTTTTGTGATGGTGTTAACAGCTCTCAATACTTTAATATTACTCTATTAAAGTGGATTAAAATTTTTGCTTTCCATTTCCATTTTTATCATCTTCATGTAATTTAAACTGCAGTCATGCATGAAGTCTTCCTTACTTAGGTCCTCTTCCACATCATAGACTATTAATTTTGGGCCTGGTCTTCTTTTCTTTGAAAAGAGAACCCCCAGCCACTTAAGTCTCACATTCTGTTTTATATGATTAATGTTGTCTTCATTTTTTCTAACTCTAAAAGAATACCTTTCTCTGCCGTTTTCTTCAACTTATGTATTCTTACAGACTTTAGCATACCTGTCAAAGCTCTGCCAACAGCTTTCTGAATGTCAAACTTGTTTTAAAGCGAGAATCAATCTTAGCCTTAATAACAAGGGCATGACAATAATAGAATACATCTCAGTTGACCCTTCTACAGCAATAGTAGTTAAAAATACTGACCTTACAGTCACAAAGGTGGATCACCTCTGCTCTCCAGTGGCAGTGTGTGCCCATATCACCAGTGCTGTAGGACAGATTTATGTTATTTCACTATATTCTAGACCAGGTGAAGATATAAATCCAGCTATTGAATACCATAGTCAAGCAGTCATAGACTTGCTACCTACTGCAAATATCAGTGTGTGCTGATGTCAACTGCGGTCAACCTTATGGCATAGCCGTACGGAAGACAGAGCAGGCACACACACACACAACAGCCAGGGTGCCTACATAGCCAGGTGGGCAGGAGCAGCAGTGCATAGCACACGCTTCTTGATTAGACCAGGGTTCGAGCCCATGACCACCAAATATGGAGGATGTGGAAAGGTCAGGGAATGACCACTGCATATCCCCAGAGCAATATGGCCTTAGTTGCTAATGCTCCTAAAAACCAAATAACAACAACATATGTGGGTAATATCAGATCTGGTTCATTTTCATCGAGCTGCATTTTGAACAGTCCTTTTAAGAGATTGTCCTCTGATGGAATTCACAATTTTGAAAGCTATGTCCATAATGCTTTTAGTATTTAATCTTTTTCTGGCTAACACTTTTTGGTGAATGATACAGTGGTAACTCAAAAAATCTGGAAATTCACCATCCTTTTGGCACAATACGATGAATCGGTTAAAATGCCTTGACATTGCTTTAGCTCCACATGTTGTTATTGATATGAGCTGAAATAGTGGTAATTTAATTTTTTCAATAAAATTTTTGAATGTGTTAAATATATCAAGACCTCTAGTTCTTTCTTTTAACAAAACCATACCCAGCAGTTCTTCTCTAGTGGCAGAATCATCGAAAACCATACAAATAACAACAAGCAATTGAGCTATATCACTGACGTCTGTTGTAAAGAAAATGACACACAATTAGCAATATGAGCATGCAATTGTTCGCTCACATTTTTACTCATTTTTTCGATGCGTCGCATCACAGTATTTCAAGATAATTGCAGATCTTGAAGGGCACTTTTAATTCCATTTCTGTTCTTAAAATTTTCAAAAAGAGAATCTGTTATTTCTAAAAAATGCGTCTTTGATGAATTGACCATCAGAAAATGGTTTGCACTTTTTTACAAGAAATGACTCATTTTAAATTATACTACAGTTACTGCTTTAGATTGTAAATTAGGTGTCACGAAGAAATTTTGTTGTGCGAATAATCTGGATTTAAGTTCTTTTAATTTATTCTTTCTAAATCACTATTAGGCAAAAAATCCGATTGGTATTTACCATGGAGAGCTTTGAAGTGCCTTTCTAAATTTCCTTTTTTGGGTATAGACACGGAATCATTGCAGATCAAATAACAACATTTTTCTTTTATCATTACAAAAAAGTATTCTAATTCCCACTCTTGATGAAAATGATAAATTTTGCTCGTTTTCGTAGTATTTATTTTAAATCAAAGGGTATTAAATTAACGTATAAGCACTGTTCATTTATTAATATTAAGTAAGCCAAATAAGAATTCGACACATACGCTATGCTCTCCTCAACGTAACTGCGTGAATTTTCACTAAACAAGCCTAGCAAGCAGCTATGAGGCGACAAGAGTGGTCATGTGGTTCAATGGATTTGTAATAAGCGTATGCAGTGGGGCGCATAATAACATTTAGATTTTGACTGATCTATTTTTTGTGTACATCTTAATAGACACATCCATTAAGATGTACACTTGATAAAGATGTAGGAAAGGAAAGGAAAAAACTGACCCGAGTAAATAATACAAAGGTCTTTGAGATAACAGAAGACGAAAAAAAGCAGTATGTACTGGAACTTAAGAACAAGTTTGAGCTTCTGCAGACTGCTCAGGACCAAGATATCGACGAGGAATATTACAACTTTCTGAAAGTGATAAAGCCCAAGAAACCTATAGGGAAAAAGAAATCCAAAGAAGAAAAATTAGTCAAGAAAAACTTGTTATGATGAACCGAAGGCGGAAAATGAAGAGCAAGATAAACACTGACAAGGAAAAAATTGAGTATACTCAGTTATGCAAAGCCATTAGAAAGAGACTCAGAGAGGACATAAGAAGATTTAACACAAGAAAAGTAGAACAAGCATTAAGGGAAAACAAAGGATCTAAATCAGCAGCCAACCGGTAATACAGAAAGACAAATGATACTGAAACTGAAGAATAGTGATGATGTACTTATAAACAGCAGAGAAGACATAATTCAAATAGCAGAAGACTACTATAAAGAGTTATACAAGGAGCAAGGGAATGATGCCAGCAGTGGGGAAGATGGATTTCAAATTAGCAACACATACGACATACCCGATATTCTTCCTGATGAGGCAGAACATGCATTGAAGAAAATGAAGAATCAGAAAGCCCTGGGGGAAGATGAAGTTACTGTAGAGTTGTTAAAATTGGGAGGAAGAGACATAACACAAAAACTGGCAAGGCTCTTCACAAAGTGCATTAAAAAAGGTGTGACGCCTAAGCAGTGGAATAATGCAATCATAGTTTTGCTGCATAAGAAAGGGGATAAATCAGAAATTGGAAATTATAGACCAATTAGCTTGTTATCCCATATCTACAAGTTGTTCACAAGGGTCATTACTAACAGATTAGAAAGAATATTTGATGAGAATCAACCGAAAGAGCAAGCTGGCTTTAGGACAGGATTCTCAACTATGGATCACCTTCACGTAATATCACAGCTAATGGAGAAAGAAAATGAATATAAAACACCATTATGCCTGGCATTTGTGGATTATGAAAAGGCATTTGATTCCATACAGCATAAGGCAATGTTTCGGGCACTGGAAAGACAAGGCATAGATACCCCACATATTATGATTTTGAAGAAAATATATGAGAATGCTACCTCCTTTATTAGACCAGACAAAGACAGTAGGAAATTTAAAATCGAGAAAGGAGTTCGACAAAAAGACACAATTGCAGATGACATTGTGGTCATAAGCCACGATCCCAAAGAATTAGAGGAGAGGAAAATCCTAATCAGTTATGCACAGTTAGTAAGGATTTTGGACTAAAGATGAATATGGCTAAAACAGAAGTAGTGATGAACAAGTATGCCACAGAAAGGGAAATAATGATTGAAGGAGCAGTAATTGAAAAGGTGGAGTCATATACTTATCTGGGACATGTTATTAGCTGTAATAATGATAGATGGCTGGAAGTCAAGAGAAGAATAAATTTTGGATGGATAGCATTCAGGAAATATAGTCACATACTGAAGAGCAATATCCCAGTTTGTCTGAAACGTAAAATAATGAACCAATGTATACTCCCCACCATGACTTATGGAAGTGAAACTTGGGCACTTACCAAAAGAATGGAATAGAAGCTGAGAACTACACAGCGAAGAATGAAACGAATTATATTAGGAATCAGACTGTTAGATAAGAAGAGAAACACATGGATTAGGCAGCAAACTCAAGTAAAGGACATTCTTATCAAAACTAAAGAACTAAAATGGTCTTGGGCAGGACACATAGTTCGAAGACATGATGACAGATGGACTAAGAAAATAACAGAATGGTACTCAAGAGGAGCTAGAAGAAAACCTGGAAGACAAAGGCGGATATGGATAGATGAAATTCATGAGTTTGGGGGTAGTAAATGGATGGCCAGTGCTCAAAACAGAAGGAACTGGAAAGTTGCTGGAGAGGCCTTCATCCTGCAGTCGATTGAAAATGGCTGATGATGGTGATGAATCTATTTTTTATATATATTTAAAATTCGTCGTGATCGACCGAAATTAAAGCTGCGATCGACTTGTTGGCCACCCCTGCTCTAGGAGATCCCTGTGTTTCTTCTGTGATTCAGTCAAGTCCTCTTTTTTTTTTTTTTTTTTTTCTTTTTTTTTGCAGTCTCAGTGAAAAAATGAGGCAAAAACCATTACCCAATACAGTAATGGCTAATGGTTTAAATAACCAAGTGGCAGCAGGATCTTTTACCTCCTGCAGCAGTGATATTTGAACCAAGTTGTGATTCCCAAATGCTTCAGGTGAGTGAAAATATTGAAATTTTTATTTCTTCACAATGACACTCTTAAATGGAGTAAAAGTTTGATTCCAGCAAAATACAGAAATGTCCCCAGGACATGTGATAATTCCCCATTTGGAATATATCCCACAATTTGAACTAAAGACCAGTAAAAAGACATATTAGCACCCTGTGCTGTAGCCATTGGTATGAATTGTGTCAAAATATTTAATGGCACTCTCAAATGGAACAAAAGTGTGATCCTAGAAAAATACAGAAATGCCCCCAGGACATGTGATAATTCCCCTTTGGAATATTTCCCACAATTTGAACTAAAAATACATAAAAAGACAATATTAGCTCCCTGTGCCATAGCATAGGTAGCTGTTGGTATGAATCAGGTCTTAGTTACCAATTTCCTGAAGCAAAATATCTCTCCCAGTAGAACTTCACTTCCTCTATCCACTTTTCCTTCTTGCTTTTTAAGAATCTATTACCGATAAATTTTCAGCTAAAATCACAGTACAAAATTATATCTTTACTATTTAAATGCCATAACAGCACTCACCAGGAACATGCTGAGGCCATCAACAACTGTGTGCTGATGACTTCGATTTTTTGTAGTTATGCAGCATGAGATTATCCAAAGGCAATTTCAGCCAGCCATTGACTGTTTCACTTAATGGGGCAGTGGCTAATGGTTCTAGGATTTCCTAAAAGATTAAAATTGAAGCACCTGCCAGACCATCTTCTATGGACATCTGTGTTTAAGACATCTTGGGAAAATCTCTATAACAGTTGTCAGACTGCCAGCAGTTTTTTTGGTATTCATATCCAAGAATACCAAAGAGTATTCATAAAATATTCATATCATCTGCTCAGAGGTTTGAATATAAAGTTATCAAGGCAACCACTTCCACCATGAAACTTCTCCATTAAAAAAAAAAAAATGGTAGAGGCCTGTACTTTACCTTCTGCAGCTTTAAGTTGCCTTTGAGCCAACTACTTGGACTTCTTACCAGATTGGTTCAGTTGCTCAAAGTTGGAATTATTTGTGGGATCCATTGCTGTCTTCCTAGATAGTACTGTACCTGACAAGATTCTCCTTGAATGCATTACCTATATACATATCAGAGCTGCATCAACCTTGAACCATATTAAAACATTTTTAAGCATTTGCTATTTTATTATTAGTCCATATTAAAACTTAAAACAGTATAGTATACAGATTCTTTGTGTTTCAAATTCTTTAAGTGCACTGTAGGCCCTATCATGAATTAGGTATAATCCTTATCTGGTCCTATCCCAGATTCAGCAGATATTATATTCCCTTTGTGAATCTACATTTGACATCCCATTGCTGCTGGGTCTCAAGCTAATTTGGAATCAATGGTAATGAACAGGCTGATGCTGCATCTAGATCATCAGTACTCATCAATCAATAATACATCATCAATAATCAAAACATGTCAATTTCACTTGCAGACTACAAGCAGACAATATATAACACATTATGCCTCCAGTCGGAAAAATCATGGCATTGAACAGACTGCCAACAAGTTATACCAAATTAAGCCTGCCATGAGGTTTCGCAATCTAGTCTTTTCAAGAACCATAGAAAGAAAATTCTTCTTACCCAAACAGGACATAGTTATCTTACACATTCTTTACTGCTGACAGCTGATGAACCTCCTATTAAGCAAGAATTCTCATCTTTTGTAATACTAGCCATCTAACTAAGCATATGCACTCAGCTGTTTTGAACTTATTTATCATTGTTAAAATGGAACTTCTGATTTTTCTTTCAAGTAATTTTTTTTTATACCATGTACAATATACAGATACTTTTTGACTTGGCAACCTGTTACCCCAGGTTAAAAAATCATTGCTTTTTTCCCCATTCTTTTATATGACCTAATTTGGGCAACATTGAAACCGAAACCAAATCTCATCATCATCCCAGTGGTTGAGATCACTATGGCTGTATAAATTAGTCCTGATGATGAGGTCCTACCATCATGATTATGCAGCATAACCATATCATTAAATTAACTGACCTAGAACCTATTGATAGGATATGTTACCTGATAGGATTATAATCTCAATCATAAACAAAAACAACTTAACCATAAAATGAATAATAATAACAATTATTATTGAGATTCAGCCTCAAGCTTTTAAATTTTAAACATCATACCCTTTTTTTTTTTTTTTTTTTTTTTTTTTTTTTAGTGGGATGCACATACCAACAAGTAGTCTGATGTATACCATACTGATTTTAATTTATGTTAATGATCTTAAACATCAAAAAAGTTGTTGTTTCACCTGTTACTAGTTTCATCAATCGTAATACCAAGAAAAGGACTCAAATTTACTTCTCAAACAAGTTCACATTTAAAGAGAGTAAACTGAGTTCTAGAAATTTATTTACTTTAATTTTTTATTTTTATTTTTGCTACTCATCACTCACTTATAAAATTTTTTGATTCAAATGCCATAAACAACTGAAAGAATTTCTCAAGATGCCTTTTCACTCTGGACTGTATTTAATGAGGTGTTTCAAATTTGTCATTCTGCAAAACATGCAAAGTAGCCTGCTAATACAGTACTGCATATTTTCTTCCATGCATGACGCACACTGTAGTTCCTCTTTTGATCTGTATTGAAGGTTGTAGTGGTCTGTTTATTGTATAATTTTAACAACAATTTCTTGTGCAATGTGAGGCATTGGGGATCTTTTCTGTGACAGTCAAGTACCTTATACAGCTGACTACAGTACACTTTACATTGTTAGCTTTGTTTTGTTTTTCCTGTACTTTTTTGACTGTTAAGTTCTCCATTATGATGTGCTCTTCTTCTTCTTCACCGAGTAATTAATAGTTTGGGAATAAAACTTCTGGACTCCTTCCTTCCAATTTTTGAAACCATTATATAAGAAACTTAGTTCATTTGCAGAAAAGGATTATCTCCTTCAAATGACAACTTCAGTAGAATCAGAGCATATTATGCAGTCTTTCTTTACTTTGAAACTTCTTAACTATGAAGCTGTCTGAAAGTTTTAAATTACAAAATGTTAACAATTTTCATTTATAAAATGTGGTTAATATAATTTCTTATTAGTAATATTTCAAAAAGAATTTGTATTCACCCAGAAGAAGTTGCAATAGAAAGATGAAATTTTTTTGTCTGCAATTAATTTTTTTTCTTTGCAGCGCTGAATGAAGTGAAGTGTCATAATGGATAAAGTGGAATACAGATCAGTTATTCAGTTCCTCTTTCTGCAAGGGAAAACACCCAAAATAATCCACGAAGAAATGGTTACTGTTTATAGAGAAGACTGCCCAGATTACAGTGTTGCTGCACATTGGTATTAACAATTCAACTGTAGTAGAACTTCAATGCATGATGTAGGAATCCTAGGATGCCCAGCAACTGCTGTAACAAAAGAGTGTTGCAAAAATTGAGGCATTAATCCTTGGAGATCACTGTATAAGTATCAAAGAACTAGCTGCAGAGCTCCAAATTAGTATAAGGTCTGTGGAGAACATCATCCATCAACCTTTGCATATGAGTAAAGTGTCTGCTAGTTGGATTCCCAGACTTCTGATTCCTTACTAGAAGAAGGAAAGGGCACAATGTACACATGAAATGTTGTTGATATGCCAGGAGAAAAACAAGGGGAGTTCTTTTTCTCAGGAATTCACCATAGATGAAACTTGGATCCATCACTATGATTCTGAAACTAAACAAATGCAAAACAATGGAATCATGCAGAATCCTCCCCCTCCAAAAAAGGCCAAGGTGCAACCAAGTGCTGACAAGGTGATTCTGTCAGTTTTTGTGATCAGTGTGGTGTGATACTAACAGATTGCCTTCAGAAGGGCTGTATTGTAATGGTGAAGTATTATTCCAACCTCCTCATAAAGCTTTGTGCTGCTATACGATAGTGCCACGTCCTTCTTATTCCCTCGACCTTGAACATTTGAATTTCTTCATCTTTCCTGCTCTGAAGTCCCTTCCTCATGACTTTTCTGATAATTATGAGGTAATTTCTGCTGCTAAGTGATGGTTTGAAGGACAGTCAAAGGACTTCAACAAACTGGCCTGCAGAAGTGTATTGAGAAGTGTCAGAAATGTGTCATTTTGTCTAGTGACTAACTGTTGAAAAAAGTGTAATAAATGGTGTTTCAACTTTCTATCATAACCATTTCTAGGTGAATACAAATAATTTTTGAAACCCCCCCCCCTTGTACTTGCTCATGTTTTTAATGGGATTGTTTAGTAGAAATTCTGTGTTCATAATTTTCTGAGTGCAGAAGAATTTAGATAACATATGAATTTTTTTAAAGTAGGATTGTACCTTATTTAAGAAGCTTCAATAGCCGTTTATGTTAAGGATTTCAATATAGAATATACAAAATGTTTGTAATTTTTTATAACTTTTTTTTTTAATGCTAATTATATTTTTAATGTATATTATAGAACCTGTAATCTCAGAAGGCAGTTCTGATTTTGCCATTTTAGAAGATGGATGGACTGCAATGTCCTTAGACAATAGCCGTTCTGCTCAGTATGAGCACACTGTCCTGATAACTTCAAGTGGAGCAGAAATTCTGACTCTGATACCTATAGGCATTAAGTGACTTTAGTGTTATATGGAATACTGCTTGTAGTAATATTATTTTAATTGAAAAATAAAGGGAGATAAAAAAAAAAGAATTTCAAAATATTTCCAAGTTTTTTTAAGTGTGAATCACAATATATTTACTCTCTGAAGAATATATTTTATCGACATTCAATATTCTTGTCAGTGCCTACCAAACAGAATTAAAACAAAAAAAGTCAACTGAGAGAGAGGTATGTCTCTCAATATCCACTTTGACAGCAGTTATGCTGGTTTTAATGAAATAAAAGGAAGCACATCATCTACGTTCACACATGAATAAATATTTACAGATGGGAATACCAGGAGTATACCAACTTATAACTGGGAGACAAATTATTTTATGATAACTGAGAAGAAAATGGAAAATAATTTGTTGAGGCTAAAAGTGAACAAGGCACCTGAGGCTAATGGAATCTACCCAGTTGTATTAAATGAGATAACTAAACCTTTAGCCATAATTATGAGAGCATCTTTGGATTCAGGGGTGACTATTATGGAATGGAGATGTGCAAATGACTCCCCTGTTCATAAAGGGGTTTGAAGGGAGAAGTGAGTAATTACAGACCTGTAAGCTTGACTTCTGTTCCAGGGAAAATATTGAAGCCAGTGATGAAAGAAGTAATGCAGGGCATCTTGGCAGCAATGCAGTTATATGGCACTCACAGCACAGATTCATTTAGGGAAGATCTTTTCTCACTAATCTGATTGGCTAGTGTGATATTAGCATTAGTTGAGGCATATGATGCAAGAAAGAAAGCTTATATAGCATCAGTCAAAAAAAAAAAAAAAAAAAAACTTCCCATCCAGTCACTCCAAATGATTGTCTAGTTCAGCTTTAAATTTATTTAAGCTATCAGCTTTCACAACAACAGATGTAAGTCTGTTCCAGCAATCAACTACTCACTGACTAAAGGCAAACTTCCGCACATCTATTCTACAACTGTCTTTCCTCAATTTGAATTTATCCCCCCTCAGGTTCTTAATCTAAGCAAGCGGATGTATCCCGTCAGCATTGAGCTTGCCGAAACCATTCAAGGCCTTACAAACCCCAATCAGATCACCTCATATAGTATCAAACAAACTCAATTAAAAAAGTAATTTTGATATTGTATACCTAGATTTCAGCAAAGCTTTTGATCTGTTCCACATGAAAGGCTACTATACAATTTGAAACAGTGTGGTATTAGAGTCAAGCTACTGCTGTGAATAAAAGGATGGTTGAGTGGTAGAAGGCAGAGAGATTATTAACAGGCATCGCTCTTTGTAGATTAATGTTATTAGTGGAGTCCATTAGGGTTGATTGCTGAGCCCTTTATTTTCTTCAATATTTATTAATAATATTGATGAAGACATATCAAGTCTCAGGTCCAAGTTTGTAGATGATACAAAGCTAATCAGAGGATGATGCTGCAACAAGAACCTAGAAAAAGTGGCCAGATGGTTTGAGAAGTGGAAATTGAGGTTAAACATCGACAAATGCTAGGTACTCCATATAGACAGTGGCAATTCCAGATTAAGATACCACTTAGGTGGTATCACACTGAAGGTATTGGAGAAAGAAAAAGACCTAATGGTAATTGTACAGTCTGACATGAAGTTATCTGAAGAGTGTAGATAAGCGCCTCGGAAAGCTCATGAGATTCTGTCAATTATATATAGGAAATTTACCAGCAGAGCCAAGGATATGATTGTTCTGTTTAAAGTAGTGGTTAGGCCACATCTTGAGTGCTGAATACAGGTCTGGAAACTTAATTTTAGGAAGGATGTGCATCTGTTGGAACAAGTGCAGAGAGGAACAACAACAAGATTATTCACAGACACAAATGGTACTCTTTCCACAAAATACTTCAGTTCTGCAAATTACGACATTAAAAAACTAGGCACCTGTGGGGGGTACCTGATTGAAGTGGTTAAGGTCTCTTTCCACATGGTGCTTGTGGGGGTACTTGATTGAAGTGTTTAAGGTCTTAAATGGATTGAGTAAATTAAATATGGATGGCATCCTAACTCTTGCTCAAACAATACACATAAGGGAACAAAAATTTAAGTTGAAGAGGGATGGTTGTATGACAGATGTTAGAAAATTGCTTTTCAAAAGACTTCCCACATTACCTGTCCTTCTCCAGTAATTTCTTCCTTCGTTGAATTTATTCAAACTACCTAGTTCCGCAACAATAGATGGAAGTTTGTTCCAACAATCTACCACCCACTGGCTTGAAAGCAAGCCTTTGCATAGCTATCCTGCAACCATCCTTCCTTAGTTTGAATTTATGCCCCTCATGTGTAGACTGAGAAAGAGGAAGAATGCCATTAGCATTGAGTTTCCTCTATCCATTCAAAGCCTTAAAACATCTCAGTCAGGTCACCTTGCAGGTGCCTAGTCTCCAAATGCCAAAATTTGCAGAACTGAAGCCTTTCTTGGTAAGGCCACCCTTTCATTCCCTTCACCAATCTTGTTGTCTCTCTCTGCACCCATTTCAGTAGTTCTACATCCTTCCTAAAATGGTCTTTTTCATTTTCCACTACCCTGAGTGTAGTACCACACAGTTAGGACATTAATCTGGGATTACTGCTTCCATATGCAGTACCTTGCATTTGTCAATGTTAAACTTCAGCTGCCATTTCTCAGTCCATCTGCCTAATTTTTTTTGTTTTATTTTGTTGCAGTAGCTTATCCTGAGTGCTGGTAAGAATATACATGCATCTTGCTCCTGACTCCAAAAAAGAGTATTAATAATGTTTTTATCCAAATTGTACCTACAAAACATTCTTTTTAAAGAATGTTTAAAGTAATTTGATGGTATTGATGAATCGTGAATATGTAAACAAGTCCCATTGAATGCTACATTCTTAGTATTACATAGGATGGTTCTTAATTAAATGTATCCCTCTTTGAATTCTCTCAGTATACAAATCTGAGTCCAATGTTTGATCAGTGTATGTCTTCAGTTGCTATATTTTAGCCAGAATACATTAATTTGGATGTGAAAAACATGGTAAAGTTATATATGCCATATATCTATTTGTGTTGATATTTTTCATGACTTCATTACAGTAGATGGTCAAAGTGATCACTGTTGCTACTTGTGCACATAATTTGGCATGTAACAAAACTCATCTCCCTCCAACAAATTCAGAATACAGCCGTGCTACTGTATTCTGGAATTGTTTCTTCAGATTTACCTTAGTATGCACTGCTTTGGCCTAGTGCTCCATCCAGTAGCCCAAAGGGGAAAAAAACTTAAACGTTCATTTATGGGGTGACATGCTCACTACACTACATGGTTGGTTGGTTGGTTCTTGGGTTTTATTGGCGCATTAGCAACTAAGGCTATAATGTGCCCTACACTACATGCCGAAACCTATAAGTATATAATATAGCCAGTTCACTTTGGTTTGATTTGTGCAAACCATTTATTAAAATCAATGAGGTACCTATTTCATGCGACCTCAGCATTCCAAGGATTTTTAAGTTTCCTTAAATGACCTAGTTTCTTGCTTATATTATGTGAAGTCACTGGTTGAAAATATTGAGTTATTTAAAGGAAAATTTAGTGCAGTAACAAAAAAAACCTTTATTATCCACATCTGAATTATTTGTAGAACTTTTATAATTGGTAAAAGAGAACTATGTTTCCATATTATTGTAGTGTATGGAATATGAATATACAATAAACTGTAAAATCCAGCTAAAAAAAAATAAATTTTTTATAGTCAAGAAATATTTGCAAAGCAATCCAGCAGTTGTATTAATTGTTGCATTTGTTTTAAGAAACCATGAACAAGACTGACATTTCTTTCTTCATAAGATGTTTATATGACATGTACAGTAGACTCTCGATTTTCCCGGATAGATGGTAAAATAAAAATCCCGGATAATCGATTTCCCGGTTAATCCAAAAATATTGTAAGTCCCTGACATACGTTCCAGGACTTCTTATGTAAGTCGAGTTTTACGTAACTAGGGAACGACTAATAAAATATTGCTCCTATATCTGTGATATGCCAAAATTACAAAAACCACATAATATCCTCAGAAGAATGAAGAAAAATAGTTATATATTTTTAATTAGTTCAATTAAAAACTTTATCTAGGAACAGTGGTGAAGTTGCTGGAGTGGCACATAAGAAAAGAAAACATTAAAGGAAGAAATTGTACAGTAAAAACTGATATGTATTTCATAGCCTTGGTTATCATAGTTGACTTTATTGGTGTCAATCCCTTCACCGCTTCTCGTATTCTGTCTTTTTCCTTTATTATTGTGTTCACTGTTGTTGACACTGACAAATCTAAATTCCGCGCGATACTTATTCATGTTTGACCATTTTCAAACATCCTTATTTGAATTTTCTGATCCGAATCGATTGCTTTCCTTTTTTTTTTTTTGATAGATTTACTAGTACTGCTGTCTTAGTCGGCACCACTTATTCTCTCAGTCAGCACTACGATAACGGTCAAAATGAAATTTTATGTAAACAGTTTCACAGGATTAAGACAAAAACTCACTATTATCACCCCATGCGAGCTCACATTTTACTAAAACACCTTTCTGGAGGTCACTACCATAAAACAATTTGCACATTCTGGGTTATTGGGCTTTTCTAAACTGTACCAGAACTGCCGTCAAAATGGTCAAACAACGACCCAACAACAAAACTGCAAAGGTCAGCGAAAGGTTGATGTTAGAGGTGAGCGCCAGGTCCAACAACTTGTACAGGTGTACATGCACAGCACTGTTGAAGCTACCCAATACAACATGGGCCAATCCAGAACAATATCTGGCATGACCATGCATTGCATGCTTGCACGTATGGGCTATACCAGCAGACGACCCATATGGCATCCTCTCCTAACCAAGGTTTATTGGCGTAACAGACTCGCCTGGTGCAAAGAGCATGCAAGTTGGATGTTAGAAGACTGGAAGGCGTGCTGGTCGAATGAGTCGTTATTTACTCCACACCGTGAATGGTCATGTATGGATTTGGAGTCATCCATCATGCATGGTATCAAAAGTGCAGGCCGGTGGAGGCGGTTGTATGGTGTGGGGCATGTTTCACTGGCAGGAATTTGTACCCCTGGTGCATGTGGAACAACATATCAGTGGTCTTCGCTATTGTCACCTGCTTGCTGACCGTGTACACCCTGCTATGTTACACTTTTCACCGAATGACAATGGTGTCTTCCAAGATGACGATGTGCCAAGCCATCGGGCACTTGTGCAGGAATGGCTTGAGAAACAGAGTTCTGATTTCCAGCGTATCGGTTTTTCTAGTGAGGCATGGGCATGTCCCACTGATTACAAAGGGAATTCTCCCTATTGACCCCGTATTTCGATTTCTGCCCCCCCAGTCTTCAGTCTCCCCTCCCCCTTACTTTTATCTTTCACAGTGCGCAGTCCCACACGTCAAAATTTATAAACATCAAAATTTAACCCGACTTTTCAGGCACTAATATTATCCTTTCAGCGTACAAACCCGACCTTACGTTCTTAAAATGAATTAATTAGGCAAAACTGAACCGCGATATACCGTATACATTTTTTTTTTTATTTTATTTATTTTTTTTTATAGGTTCTTACTACCGAAATCTCTGTAAAGTAGGTGGAAGGATCTGCCAGAGAAACGAATGAATAATTAGATACACCTGGCTGGCCTCCCCGTGGCAGAGTATGGTAACATCGGGTCCCATTAGGGGGCCTGGCGGCCAACAAGCCAGAAGAACAATGGGCACAACATATTACACAACACATGATCCACACGCGTTAAATCTCTGGCTTTGACAGAGTACTGTCCTCGATACAAAGAACATACGCGGAGATGGGGTAAATCCCTGGTGCCGTTAGACCCGAAAATACTCTATACTCTATATCGGTTGGCCTCTGAACTGCCTCCGATATCAATCACTTGTGAGACACTATAGAAAGGCATATCAGGCGTCTAGATACACCAATCACCTCCATACCTACATTGCTGACCGTATTACACACAGCTTGGTTGGCCATACCTCGTGAGGTACCGAACGCTTCTGAGATCTTGTTGAAGCAATGCCACGTCGGATAGCTGCTGTACCGAAGGCGGTACAGCAATAACTTATCGAGTGATCCTAATTTAATAGTTTCTACCCGCAGCGCTTAGGAAACCATATGTACCCTGCCATGTTGCATTTTTCCTAAACATAAACGGGATCTTTCAAGACAACAATGTGCCGAGTCATCCGTACCGCACTGTGCACGAGTGGTTCGAGGAACACCGAAGATATCACCCATCTGGATTGCTTCCAAATTCGTCTGACCTCAATCCAATTGAACAGCTGTGGGATGTTTTGGAATGGAAGTGAGGCGTATAGACATGTAACCGTCATCTATTCCGACGCTATGGAAAGCCTTGCAGGCATCCTGGCTGCAGATCCCTACGGACGTCTTCAGCCATCTGGTGGAGTTCAATGCCTACGAGAATAGCGGGTGTTATCTGTGAGAACGGTAGCCCAACACGATATTAGGTAGGTGGTCAACATTCAGTGATCACTGAGTGTATACATTAATGTATTCCGTTGATAACATTTAATACGGTAGATGAAAATTTTACTTGATTAAAGTCTAATTTGAATTTGATTGAATTAAATTATTCGAAACAATCTCTAATATAACAAATATTAATAATGATTTGGAATGTTCTTAGTGAGAGAATAATCGTTACCATGGGCCCACATCTGGTGAGTATGGGCTTGGCACATCCAGGGTCCTGAGCTGCATATCATCATTCTTCTCTTTCTTGGTAATTTCCTCTCCTCTCTCTCTCTCTCTCTCTCTCTCTCTCTCTCTCTCTTAGGGTAACTCGGGAATTTTTTTTTTTTTTTTTTTTTGGCTGGTGCAGCATAAGCCACAGGCTTCCTTGCACCATATAGCTAATAATAATAATAATAATTAACGGGAATACTGTACTCACGTTTTAGCTAACTGTGATTCTAGCTATTTGACTGCTAAATACGGTGCTCTTCTCGTATTCTTCCTGTTTTTACTCCTTTATGTTACCATCCAGAAGTATAAACAGAAAAATTAAAAATAATAAAATAAATAAATAATAATAATGTAACGAATCGATTATACGCTCTCGATTATTCCCATCACTAGTTTTATCTAACCCCCTTCTCTCCTTGCGTTACGTAATTCGTAAATAGCTTCTAAAGAAAAGTTATTTTAATTATTATTTACATATAACTAATAATGCGTAAAGCTGTGTACACTCTAGCATTCTCTTTTAAAAAACATCACACGGCCCTTCGTGTCAGGCCACATTGCCACTACCACTCGTTTTGAGAGGTTGGTTTCGATTCCTGTCGACGAGTTTCTAAGTTTCTTTTCATTTGAAGTTGTAGTTAGCCGATGTCAGGTGTGGATTTTTCTTAGTCGGTTGCCAGTAAAACACGCAAATCAGCCGATAAACACTCGCTTTTACTGACGTAAGACACTTAATTATGAGCACACGCTTAGGGGCCATTAATACATAATTTTTTACATTTGTGTTAATGGCCCTTATTCTTTTTTTTTTTTTTTTTTATATATATGGCAAACAGTATGTCCGTGTCACGTTGCGTGGGGCGAGACTGAAATGTAAGAACATCGCCTTCGCTATGTTCTTACATTTCGCGCCTGTGATCAGAATATCGCATCCTGCAGTTTTTAGTTCAATGAAATGAAAAGTTATTTCATGCTACACTTTATTGCATTTTAATTATTATTATTTTATTATTATTATTATTATTATTATTATTATTATTAGCCATATGGTGCAAGGAAGCCTGAGGCTTATGCTGCACCAACCAAAAATATATACCGTATATATATTCTGAATTACCCTGAGAGAGAGAGAGAGAGAGAGAGAGAGAGAGAGAGAGAGAGAGAGAGAGAGAGAACAAGAGTCAGTAGTAGAAGGGAATCACCAAAAAAGAGAAGAATGATGATATCCAGCTCAGGACCCTGGGTGTGCCAAGCCCATACTCACCAGACGTGAGCCCCTGTGGTTGCTGTAGTAGAAAAAATGATTAAAGAACTGTCGACAAACTCTTTAAAAAGCACTGTTGAACTGAAAACTAGCGCGAGCGCGTTACGAAACATCCTTTGGTGTCTCATTAAAAAGCAATAAAAACAATGCTAATCGACCATGCCGCGAACTGAACAGGGACAAATGATGCAGTAACACCACCCACACTTGAACATTTGTTTTACATTTTAACATTACGCCATAATGTTAAAATGTGAACCCGGCTTACGGGTCGAAGAGAGGAGCTAAAACTTGTGAACACCAAGTTCGTATATTGCGATGCTTTTGCTACCCGATACTATAACTTGAAAAAGTAGTAGCAGTAGTAGCATTGCGTAATGATAGCTTTCATTTCTGCAAGAAAAACGGTTGCATGTGCAGTGAAAATATCTAAAAAAAAAATCCCCAAGACATATAGCATCATTAGTTGCACTGCCATGTAAAACTAAGAAACGTTAGCCAGATTTTTCACACAAGAAAAGCACTTGTCATCTTCGCAGTAGATGACAAGTGCCTTCGCCTTACAAATTACATAGCTTGTTTTACCTTTTACAACTCGAGTTTTTATTTTATTTTTTCTTTACTTTTTTGTTGCTTCAGAATTAATTATAAAGCACCGTTGAACATTTTTACTGTGTAAGACACCGGTTGTGGCAAATAATAAATGGTACCTTTACTTACTCTCTTAATACATCCAGACTTATGTAAATTAAATAGCTCGAGAGAAATTAAATTTTAGCAAAACAATTATGCTAATGCCTGCCATTTTGCAAGCTAGGTCTGGAAAATGTTAAAAGTCAGTTTGTAAAATTAATGTTTTTTTTGTTTTTTTTTTCTGACCTGCGATTTTTACTGTTTCTAAAATGAGCTAATATGACTAGTAAAGACAATATCGGAGACCAGATTGTAGATGGCAGTGATGTACTGTGTAAATGGGGTTTTCAGTGTATCTATTGGCGTGTTTCTGATTTTATAACTCACCACAAACTTCCCATTTTATGCCTTTTCTACATACCAGCGCGAATTAGATTACAAAACTGGACACAATTAATAACAAAATATTCAGATACTCACCTGAATTGAAAACAAGAATAATAGTTCGCGTGATTTTCAAGAAAAAATAAAAACAAAACCACACCGAAGTAATTGTTTAAAAAAAGAAATTAATAAATAAATACTTTTATTTATTAAGTTTATTATTATTATTTTATTTTGAATGAATTTAACTAATTACATTTAGACACTAATTAAAAATCGCATACTAGTGAGAATTCTTAATTTTATTAGGAAATTGCCAAATTTCGGGGGAATCTCCACAGATAATATCATATAATCAAAACAGTCTTAAGTATTTTTCTGATAAGGAACTTAGCTTGAGAAAGGCAGAAGAACTGACGTTAAGTCTCATCAAAGCACAAATGCAAAGACTTAAATGGATAACCTTTGCATTCCTAAACGTCACATTAATACCGTTACTTAAATCCTCTAAGGAAATGAATGAATCTTTCTTTGCCTAAATTTAATTTTTCAATCTTTCTTTGAATTTTGAATTAACCTATTATTCTAATGCACAATTTACTTTAAATTCCTGCTGTCTCGTTTTTGGAGTACCAACTTTCTGTTTTAATTCTTCCTTTTAGAGCTGCATTCTCCTTTCATCTTCCAGTCATTGCATACTTTTGAGATGGTTGCTACCAATACAGCAGCGATTCCCTCCACAACTGCGAATCACTGTTATGCAAATACCCGATCTAATCAATTTTAGAAGGGTAGCAACCGCTATGAAGATGTTCTCTGTCGAAATCACCTCCCGAAATTTCGGGAACGTATGCAAATGGCTCACTCCACTCCCAGCTCTCAGGACAGAATCAACGCTTCATCTCATCAAGAATCGTCTCAAGATCTCCGAATACTTACTTTTTGGAGAGAGAGAGAGATGCTCCCAATATTCTTCCCGATTGGTTAAAACAGTTTTGTTGCAAGTCCAGCGTATCCTCACTCACATTTCGACTGGATCCCCTTCCTCCTTCTTCAACGATCACATGCTTCACCTCATTTGATAACTGTGCATCTAAGACATTGGCAACTACCAGTGTATCTCTACACCTCGGCTTCTGTTCTGCTCTTCATAGTTGGAGACAGGCAACTGAGTTTCTCTTCATCTGACGATACTGAGTATATCGTATAAAGTTCTGCCTGATCCTGTTCATCTGCCTAATGTGAACTATTGTGATTATTACTTCTATATCATTTTATTTATATATCTTCATTTTTATTTTCTTTTTTATATTACTTTTTCTATTTGCACATTATTCTATATACAATGTTTTATGTAATGCTCCTGGAGGGCGAATCTATAATAAAGAGGTGACTATCGAATTCCACTTTGAACTTTACCAAACTATCAGCCTAAGCCACTGTGGAAAGAAATGTATTCCAATGATCTACAACACATTACCCGAAAAGAAATTTCATGATATCCAGCCTTCTGTTACTCTACAACGTTTGCACTTGTGTCCCATGGTTCCTCCCATTTTTACTGATTCCCTTCGGGTTATTTATATTTCTATCAGGTCCTCCATCTTAAGAAGCCTAGTTGCCAAGCTTCGCAGTCCGCACTTTCTAAGCTCTTTTTCATATGAACAATTAGCAACCCCCCTTACAACCTTATTGCCCTTTTCTGAATCTTTTCTAAAAGTTTGCCTTCCTTGACGTGTGGCCTCCAGAACTGAACGCAATATTCTAAATGTGGTCTCACCATTGTCTTACACAAAGGAACAATGACATCGTTTTCCCTACTTACGAAGGTCCTGTATATCATAAACGGGATACCATGTGCCCTACTAACCATTTGGTTACAGGGCGTTAGTAATTTCATGTCTGAATTGTAACCCCACCACTTTCAGCTTATACGCAACTTCCGGATGTCTGTTTCCTAGGTACAAAACCTCACATTTAGATGCGTTAAACTTCAGTGACATTTTGCAGACCGTCTGTGAAACCGATCTAAGTCATTTCAGAGGAAATCAGTCAATGTTTACTGAATTGTTTCCCAGAGTTGTTGCAAATTGAATGGTCGTTAGTCACCCTTCCTACCTTTAAATCATCAACAAACTTTTCATCTGTAGTCCATTATCTATGTCATTAAGGAAGATACGAAACAGAAGTGACCTCAACACTGATTCCTGACGGATCCACTTGCTGCATTAATCCACTATAAGGTATGTTTATTAAGGACTACTCTGAGTTTCCTAACCTTAATCCAACGAAGGATCTTGCCATTAATCCCAATCAATTTGCTCTAGTTTATATAGTACAGAAGAGTATCAAACGATCTACTGGAATCAAAGTAAATAATGTCGAAATTGTTTCTTGCATCCAACTGTTTTATAATTTCTTAATAATAATTAAGAGAGAGAGAGAGAGAGAATCTTTTATTGTACGACCTTCAAATGTAACAGTTACCGGATTGAATAGTATTGCAATGTCCTTCACAGCCAAAAGGCCAGGGGTTAACTAGATTGGTCACGCAAGACATCTCCTTCAATAACCCATACTGTGATCACAATACAATACTTTACTGTATCTTCAATCACAGACTCCACAATTTTATCTCTCACTGAAGTCAAACCCACTGGTCTATATTTATCCATCACCTGTTTCCCACCTTCTCTGTGGATTATGGAAACATTAGCACTTCTAAGTCCGGGGGTGGGGGAGATCTCTACTCGTCTCAAATAGTACGATGCCTCTGCAGCCTTTTTAGAATAAGATTATACATTAAATAAATACTTATTTTAATATATGACGTGTGGCCATAAATTTCCTGGACTGGTGCAATAAAAAGAACATAGAGTGAAGGAGCTCAAAACTAGTTTTACTTTTATTCAAGGTAATCGCCAGCTGACTGAATGCACTTATTGCACCTTTCTAAAAGTTTCAGAAAAGAGTAATCGAAGGCGTCCAAAGGAATGGTGTTCAGTACGTTTTTTCTTTATTTCCTCAACATCTTGAAATCTCTTTCCTTTAAGGGCAGTTTCCATCTCGGGAAGAGGAAGAATTCCTCTGGTGCTAGATCTGAAGATCATCAGGGTGTAAAGTTGATTTGTACAACGGCGTGTTTCTTCAGAAATGTATTCACGACAAGAGGGGCTCACATCTGGTGAGTATGGGCTTGGCACACCCAGGGTCCTGAGCTGGATATCATCATTCTTCTCTTTCCTGGTGATTTCCTTGTACCTTGTACCTCTCTCTCTCTCTCTCTCTCTCTCTCTCTCTCTCTCTCTCTCTCTCTCTCTCTCTCTCTCTCTCAGGGTAACTTGTTGGAAATTTTTTTTTTAGCTGGTGCAGCATAAGCCTCAGGCTTCCTTGCACTATATGGCTAGTAATAATAATAATAATAATAAGAGCGAAATGGGCGAATGCATTATCGTGTAACAAGACCCAGCTGCCTTTCTCTCGAAATTGCAGTCTCATCCAGGAAATGCACTTCAATAGTTCCTGATGCACTTGTACATAGAATGCAGCATTGACTCTCCCGCTTCAGTTGCAAATTCCTTGTGAATCATACCCTGTTTGTCGAAAAACATGATCAGCATCGTCTTGATCCTGGTCTTCTGTAAACAAAATTTTTGGGCATTGATGATGATTTTTAAATCCATTACATACTCTGAAGCCTCGTCTCTGGGTTGTACTAGTACATCCAACACTCATCTCCAATAACAATACAGTAAAGGAAATTAGGGTTGTCTTGATAAATATGGATGAAGTCTTTGCATAATGACACTCTTCGTGCTTCTGCTCATTTGTGAAGTTGTGCTGCATAAATTTTCCCTAAATCTTCATGCAGCGTTTGACAGCTGGTATGCTTATTAATATCCAGCTCATCAGCCATAATTCTGAGGGTCATGGGCGCCGGAGAGGGGGGCGAACGGGGCACTTGCATCTCCATGAGATCGAGTAAAAAATTCCACAAATTCCGAAAAGTGATTGAGATATGTAACCTTACACCCTCGACCATGGGACACTTTGTCTGCCTTAAAATTTTATTACTGGTTGGCCGGTTTCGGCCCTCGGCAGGGTAACCATAGAACACGTGTTCCATCTATTGCAGCAATAAAACACGTGTTCCTCTTTTTGGTTCACCGACTGATATTCCCCAAACTTTACCAGAAGTTTTGGAACATTGCGATTATTTCCCTTCTATTAATTCGGCAATAACTATTGGTGTGACATTACCTGTTACGACCTGTACCATTGAAATAAGTTTCAGCACCTTGAGCCGTGTGAAAACATGGTTAAGGTGTCCACTTTCTCAGAAACTCGCTTATCAGGTTTATGTATGATTAGTGTGCACAGGAAGAAAATAGAAGAGGAAAGGGTAAAGAAGAAATTTATTGAAAATGTCATCAATAGGTTTGCAAGCGATAGACGGAGATTTCAAATCTTATACGATATGAAATGACAGAAATGAGTATAGTTTGCACCCCTAATACTTTTATGCTAAATTCTCCAATTTATCCAGTTGGTATTATAATTAACTAAAAAAACTGTTATATATATACGATAGTTATATAGATACGATAGATACGATAGTTATATACCGTACTAGATAGCGTTAGTTGAACTTCGTTAGCAATTAAATTGTACTTTTACATAAATACATATAACGACTTAGATTACAAACGTAATATAATTAATTATATTTAACATAATTAATTATAATTAATTAATTAATTAATAGAATCATGACTCAGACCAGAGCAGCAAAGCAAAAGGCTCAAGCTAATGGAAGTGCTGTGGCTCAGAGCAGAACTGAGGGGGGCAGTTGTCCTCTGACTCACAGCCTTATAAAATGCACTGTTTGCTTGATGTTTGCAGAGCAATCGGGTACGGGACATGATACTGCCATGGGGGATGTCCTTGTGTGTGCGCGATGCAAGGAGTGTATCGATATCAGGCAACAACTCAGCGTTCTTGTGGGCCTATATGAGAGCTTGAAGGACAGGGTGGATGCCCTCGAAGAAACTAAATTGAGGGGCCCATCAAGCTCTCAGCTGCCCACATCAACGCCAGAGCTTGCACGTGGGCATCGCGTGACACAGAGACAACCCCCAAGGCAGAATGCGCTGGTCCCGAAGGAACTAGTAGTTGTTGGTGACTCTATTGTCAGGGAAACGGGGAACATGCTTTGTAAAAAGGATAGGTGGAACAGGACCAGGGTATGTCTGCCAGGGGAAAAGGTTGATGACGTTGTAGAGCGAATATCATCTTTTAAGGGCACAAAAGGTGATATAGTTGTACACGTTGGCACTAATAATATTAAGAGTAGGAGACCGGCAGAATTACTTAACAAGTACAGGTCACTGTTGAACAAAAGCCGAGAATTAGGGTTGAATTTGAAAGTGTCTGCAATTCTGCCCAGACACGATAGGAGGGAGTACATGATGAGAGCCTTGTCGATCAATTCGGCCCTGGAAAGATTGTGCAAGGCTCAAGGGGGTAGAATTTTTTTCAGCCTGGACTGTACTTGTTAACAGGAGAGATTGCTTCTACAGGGATGGGATTGTAAGGACCCAGCCTTACAATAAATTATAAAGTTTGTTAAATATTGGAAGAATCAATTGTGGCGTATATAGTTAGTTTCAGTCAAGTAACACTGAAATTCGAAGGTTAGTCCAAACACTCCCAGTTAGTTAAATCTCGGTTGTAAAGAATTCCTTAAGCGAGTCAGTAAAAGTAATTATAATGAACTGAAACAAATCTCACTTAAGACAGGAGCATATACACTATAGAAAGGGCACTGAGTGCGGAAGTGGCCCTATTAATAAATTTCACGGTTTGACCTCTAGCAGGTGTGGGCGACGTAGTAATGGGGGGTGAGGTCACAAAGAAAGCCTGAAACTCTCTTAGCTGACCGGAACTTACATTTAATTTCTAGAAATTACCAGTAATTTCCAGACTATCGGAAGTTCGGTCACACTAGGAAAAGGAAAACACGCCCACGGTAATGAAGGGAGAAGAATAGGATCACGAAGGAAAGGATGGGGAAGTCAACGATTGGCCAGGTAGAAAGTGGTGGGAATTTTGAGAGAAAGGAGAGAAGGAAAGAAAAAATTGATACTGGGTTCATTCGGAGAGGTGTTTTTGTGGTGGAGAGAGTGAGAAGAGGAGTCGTGATCTAAGTTGGGTGGTGAAAGCAGTCCTGGGGAGATGGAAGCTGTAGTGGGAGAATTTATTATAAGAATTTATTTTGTGAAAGTCTAGAGTCGGAAGTATCGTTCCCTTGAAGAAGTTAATACAATCTATGGAGGAAGAATGGTGAAACGCCCTAGAGGCAAATTTCTCGATTGAGCAGTTGAGTGACTAGTCGACCGGAAGGTATCCCAGTCCTCGGACGCAACGCAGATGGAGGAAGAAAGGAGATAAGATCCGGTATTATCTTCAGCTGTGCAGTACCCGGTAGAGAAACCCAGGATAGATTACTGTATTCCCCGGATGAGCAACCTTTCGCTTTCCAGTCCTCACCCCGAGCAGATAAAAAGAGAGACCGAGCAGGGAGGAATACCAGACCATTGCGTAAGTGCTAGAATAAGTACTGAGAATATAATTTGAAAAAAGGGGAACTAATTTAATAATGAAAAGGACTCTAGGAGGACGCTATAAATTTTAAGAGAGAATGTCAAAGTACTAACTATATATATATATATTTGAACGAGTGTAATACTTAAGGAGTGATAATTCAATTTATTATAGAGATCAGAGTAATGCAATTTAAGAGTAAGTTAATTCTGTAGTAGGAAGTAAAAATTTTGTCCTTGAATTATTGTGAATGTTAAATTGCTGTGAGTATGACTTATTTGGGGTAGAAAATGATTAAACAGGTAAACAATTAAATGAGCATCTAGCCCTAATTATGAAATAGTGGATTAATTGAACGGAAAGGTAACTAAGTAAATTGGTTCGATATTGTTGACTGTTGACGTGTTTGCAAGGAAGGATTCTTGAATGAATATATATGTATTTCCTAATAAGTTGGGAAACGAGCACTTATGAAATTATATTTTTTGTCTGTTCATTGGCTGATGGTGGTTTATTGACTTACATGGACTGTTAAGGAGCAAAGAGCCAGATTGTACGTTGTGAGGGTAATAAATGGCCGGACCTACTGAAATCTTTGTAGAGCTACATGAAGAGACACAATGATATATATATATATATATATATATATATGTAGATATATATATAAGTATTAGGATTTAGTAGTTCTTTTGATAACAAGGTTGACTGTAAATTACAAGATATATACACATTTAAAAATTAGTAAAATAACAAGTGTCAAACTAAATACTGTATTCTGTTAAAGGTTATTGTAATTTTCTTATATATGATATGACAATAAAAAAAATTTTTATATTCTACATTCACGTGTGTGTGTCTGTCATTTCTAAACTCAGCCAGTCCAGTAGAAGAATACCTTATTATAGTTGGGGTCCCCGTGAGCCTGGGAATTTTCTGAAATCAATCAAGTCAGGTGTTAAAGTGGGAGGGGTTAAAATAAGGGGATATAAAAAAAAAATATATATAAAAAACATATAACATAAAATAATATAATTGTAGGCCCCTTTGAGCAATAGGATTTTCAGAATAATAAAATAACTTTTACCCACCCCACAATTGGCGAGCCAGCCAGGATAATTCTGCACGACGGAAGGCTGAGTTCAGAACGACAGAAAAATATATATACATGTATATATATATGTAATCCAGTTGCTGAAACTGATAAAAAAAAATTCAGCTGGCGAGCCAGAAAGTGAAAAGTGAAAAAGTAAGTAGTTAAAGTGGGTACTGAATTAGAATTTCCTTGTGTTTAGAATTAGATGAAATAAGTTATAGAATAAGAAAGGTATTGATAGTAAATAGCTAGTTAATTAGAATAAACCCCCACCTCCAAAGATAAGTCATGGCTACAAGGAGAGCGAACAGCAGTAGGGATAGAGAAAGGGAGGAAAATATCAACGGGCAGGAGACATCAGGAGAAACAATTGTTAGTATAGGGAATGATAATAGGGGCCCTATTAAGTTAAGCAAATTTTTAAAAATATTTAAAGGGGAACCATCAGAAAATGTGGAACATTTTCTGAGAAAACTGAAAATGATTAAGGAAAAGGAAGAATTAACGGAACTAGAAATAGTCATGATGGCGGAATTCAAGCTAGAGGGCAGGGCCCAGACTAGGTATTTAGAGGAGACCCAAGGGATGGAAATAGAAACATTAGACAAATTTGAAAAGATATTAAGGAAGTTATTTTCCCCAAAGATCACGTTCCTTGAAGGAATCGGGATATTAAATAATTGTAGTCAAAATAATCGCGAAAGCATAGAGGACTATTACAAAAGATTTTTAACAGTAAAATTAACAACAGAAGTATCGGAAAAAGAAAATAGTGCCTTTGACAAAATCCTGATGGGACAGTTTTTGATGGGGGTCAGGGATAAATATAAGCGAGAGATTCTAAGGAGAAAACCCAATTCATTAGCTGAGGCCATGAAACTAGCCACTGATGAGGAAAAGCTAGACCTCCAAGGTCGGGGGGCTATAAGGGGGGACATAAATGTATTAGCGACAGAAGAAGAGACAAAACGGAAAGGTAATAAAGAAAGGGAATGCGAAATTAAGTTAGAAGGGCTAGAAAAACAGATAGCGGGAATGGAAATAAAATTAAATAAATTATTAGAGCAATTAAACACAAAAAAGAATGCACTAGATGAAAATAATAGGCAGGGGGGCGAAAGACCACAAACAGGGCAGAGCACAAGAGGCAAGTACAACGACACAGAGGGGTGGAAAGGGGAAATCAAAGAAGTTAGGCGAGAAAGATATGGAAAGAAATGCTATATATGCGGGCGAAGCAATCACTGGGCTAAAGACTGCTGGTACAGGGATAGATATCACAGGGACAGAAATGAACACTGCCGAGACAGGGGCACAAATCAAGGGCAGCATATAAGTATGAATGCTCTGCATCTTAGACGCTGGAAAAATAATCCCTGTGAAAAAAGGAGGAATAAATCAGGCAGCACAAGGACGATGCCACACACCCATAGAAGTAAGTTTATGAATAAAGAACCAATAGCTTTGGCCACTCTAGGACATAACTGGAATCATCCAAGTCAAGTGAAGTGTTATAGGTGTAGCAGATATGGGCATATAGCCAGATTCTGCCGGACTCAGATGGTGGATCAGGGAGTCAAGTATGGGAATACTGATCCCAGAAAGTCATGGAAGATCAAGACAGGTCGATTTTATCCTTGGCGCTCAAGAAACCTCATATTTGGTCCAATAGAGTGCAAGGATAGGCCAGAAATGAGAGAGATGAATTATGGAAGTCCGGTAAGTGAGAGAAACGACAAGAGATCAAGCTCGGCAATTGAAAGGAAAGAAAAGAAGTGGAAAGAGACTGAAAAAATTGAGGTGAAAGGGCGAAAGAAGGGACCCAGACGGCGGAATAGAACCAAAACACTACACGTGGGAACATTAGAAGTAAAGGAGAAGGATAAAGAGAAACATGAAGATAGCGAACTGTTAAATAAAGTGGAAGAAAGTGGAGGTGAAAAGAATGACAACTTGGTAAATGAAACAACAGAGCCGAAAAGAATCGAATGGCCATGGAACCACAGAACTGAAACTTCCTATGGGGAAAGGGCCCTCAAGTTGAAAGACACAAACAGGCTACAACAAATGTATTTAGGCGCAGCATTTAATGAAAACATGGGATGGGAATAGCTTTAGTGAAAAAAAAAAAAAAAAAAAAAATTATACATTTAATTAATGTACATGTATAGAATTGTATATAGGAATAGGAGAATTTAAGGTTGTCGATAATAAGTAGACCAGGGAAGAAGGCACATCCACCTGAGGACCTGTATAAAATTTATATATATGGGATATAAATTTTTAGGGGGAGAGGGATGCAATGTAAGGACCCAGCCTTACAATAAATTATAAAGTTTGTTAAATATTGGAAGAATCGATTGTGGCGTATATAGTTAGTTTCAGTCAAGTAACACTGAAATTCGAAGGTTAGTCCAAACACTCCCAGTTAGTTAAATCTCGGTTGTAAAGAATTCCTTAAGCGAGTCAGTAAAAGTAATTATAATGAACCGAAACAAATCTCACTTAAGACAGGAGCATATACACTATAGAAAGGGCACTGAGTGCGGAAGTGGCCCTATTAATAAATTTCACGGTTCGACCTCTAGCAGGTGTGGGCGACGTAGTAATGGGGGGTGAGGTCACAAAGAAAGCCTGAAACTCTCTTAGCTGACCGGAACTTACGTTTAATTTCTAGAAATTACCAGTAATTTCCAGACTATTGGAAGTTCGGTCACACTAGGAAAAGGAAAACACGCCCACGGTAATGAAGGGAGACGAATAGGATCACGAAGGAAAGGATGGGGAAGTCAACGATTCGCCAGGTAGAAAGCGGTGGGAATTTTGAGAGAAAGGAGAGAAGGAAAGAAAAAATTGATACTGGGTTCATTCGGAGAGGAGTTTTTGTGGTGGAGAGAGTGAGAAGAGGAGTCGTGATCTAAGTTGGGTGGTGGAAGCAGTCCTGGGGAGATGGAAGCTGTAGTGGGAGAATTTATTATAAGAATTTATTTTGTGAAAGTCTAGAGTCGGAAGTATCGTTCCCTTGAAGAAGTTAATACAATCTATGGAGGAAGAATGGTGAAACGCCCTAGAGGCAAATTTCTCGATTGAGCAGTTGAGTGACTAGTCGACCCGGAAGGTATCCCAGTCCTCGGACGCAATGCAGATGGAGGAAGAAAGGAGATAAGATCCGGTATTATCTTCAGCCGTGCAGTACCCGGTAGAGAAACCCAGGATAGATTACTGTATTCCCCGGATGAGCAACCTTTCGCTTTCCAGTCCTCACCCCGAGCAGATAAAAAGAGAGACCGAGCAGGGAGGAATACCAGACCATTGCGTAAGTGCTAGAATAAGTACTGAGAATATAATTTGAAAAAAGGGGAACTAATTTAATAATGAAAAGGACTCTAGGAGGACGCTATAAATTTTAAGAGAGAATGTCAAAGTACTAACTATATATATATATATTTGAACGAGTGTAATACTTAAGGAGTGATAATTCAATTTAGTATAGAGATCAGAGTAATGCAATTTAAGAGTAAGTTAATTCTGTAGTAGGAAGTAAAAATTTTGTCCTTGAATTATTGTGAATGTTAAATTGCTGTGAGTATGACTTATTTGGGGTAGAAAATGATTAAACAGGTAAACAATTAAATGAGCATCTAGCCCTAATTATGAAATAGTGGATTAATTGAACGGAAAGGTAACTAAGTAAATTGGTTCGATATTGTTGACTGTTGACGTGTTTGCAAGGAAGGATTCTTGAATGAATATATATGTATTTCCTAATAAGTTGGGAAACGAGCACTTATGAAATTATATTTTTTGTCTGTTCATTGGCTGATGGTGGTTTATTGACTTACATGGACTGTTAAGGAGCAAAGAGACAGATTGTACGTTGTGAGGGTAATAAATGGCCGGACCTACTGAAATCTTTGTAGAGCTACATGAAGAGACACAATGATATATATATATATATATATATATGTAGATATATATATAAGTATTAGGATTTAGTAGTTCTTTTGATAACAAGGTTGACTGTAAATTACAAGATATATACACATTTAAAAATTAGTAAAATAACAAGTGTCAAACTAAATACTGTATTCTGTTAAAGGTTATTGTAATTTTCTTATATATGATATGACAATAAAAAAAATTTTTTATATTCTACATTCACGTGTGTGTGTCTGTCATTTCTAAACTCAGCCAGTCCAGTAGAAGAATACCTTATTATAGTTGGGGTTCCCGTGAGCCTGGGAATTTTCTGAAATCAATCAGGTCAGGTGTTAAAGTGGGAGGGGTTAAAATAAGGGGATATAAAAAAAAAATATATAAAAAAAATATAACATAAAATAATATAATTGTAGGCCCCTTTGAGCAATAGGATTTTCAGAATAAATAACTTTTACCCACCCCACAGGATACACTTAAATAGAAAGGGTGCAAGAATATTTGCTGATGCTATCGAGGCAGTGTTAGGTGGGTCGGAAAACTGCTAGCTTGGGGGGGGGAGATAAAGACCAATAGATTGACAGTAGCCACTGGCAGAGGTGAAAGAGATTCTTGCACTGCTTCTATTAGAATCAGCAGAAGCCTGAAAAACAAGATGCATGATATTTCAGAGACTGCTGGGAGCCATTGCGGTACAAGTAAACACATGGGTTGTGTTAGGGTAGCTAAGAACAGAAACAGGTGCAGGTATACTTGCGTGTACACCAATGCTAGGAGTTTAGTAAATAAATTTGATGAATTTGAGGTATTGCTCAAAACATCAAAGTCAGATATTGTTGGGATATCAGAGACGTGGTGTCACACAGATATAACGGATGCAGAACTGCAATTTGGGGAGTACAACGTCTACAGAAAGGATAGACAGGATAGGAAGGGGGGAGGGGTTATGCTATTAGTTAAGAAACACATAAAAACCAAGGAAGTGAAGCCAGTCGACATCGCTGGACAGTGCAGTGTTGAGTCAGTTTGGTGTGACATAAGCATTGGGAGATCAAAATTGAGAGGAGGAGTGTGCTATAGGCCTAATGACTCTGATGAGTATAATAAGAAACTGTACAGGGAAATAGAGTGGGCCAGTAAATCAGAGAGTCTTATAATGGGGGATTTTAATTTCCCAGATATTGACTGCAATTTGTGGGTTGGTCACTCACACACTAGCAAGGCTTTTGTGGATTTATTGGATGATTGTTTTCTACATCAAGCATGTTCGGGGGCAACTAGAGGGAGTAATACTCTTGATTTGATTATCAGCAGTGATTCGTCATGCATTAAGAATCTGCAGATAAATGAACCACTAGGTGGCAGTGATCACAGTGTGCTGAAGTGGGATTTACTCAAAGAGGTAACTACCATTAGGGGTAAAGGGAAGGGTTATTGCTTCCATAAAGGCGACTACGATGGACTGAGACAGTATTTAAATTCAATACAGTGGGACCAACAGATGATGTTACCAACAGCAAATTCAAAATGGGAAGCATTCAAAGAACCTATCTTGGAAGCTACTAGGCTTTACATACCAACTAAGAAATATTGTTCAAGGTTTAGGCCTAAATGGTTGTCAGATGAACTAATGAGACGTGGCAGAGAAGAAAAATGCATGGGATACTTACAAATTAACACATGACACAGAAGCCTATGATAGATACAAGTTGATATGCAACCAAGTTACAAAGGAGATTAGGCAGGCGAAGGCAGATTACGAGAAATCCTTGGCAAGGGATGCAAAGAAAAACAGCAAAGAGTTCTTTACTTATGTAAACTCTAGAAGGAAGGGGATGAATCAGATTGGTCCACTTGATATCGATGGGTCAACTGTTGATGATCCTGCTCAGGTAGCTAACAAACTAAATGAATATTTTGCATCGACATTCACACATGAGGAGTTATTCAGCGAGGGGAATGCCAGAGGTGTATTCAACTCTAGCAGTAAGCTACAGAATCTTGAAATAACTGGGAGTAAAGTGGAGGAGAAACTGTTGAAGATAAACACAAGAAAGGCACCCGGGGTGGATGGGATCTATCCAGTTATATTATAGGAGGCAGCAAAGGAAGTAAGCAAACCCTTAGCCACATGAGGAGTTATTCAGCGAGGGGAATGCCAGAGGTGTATTCAACTCTAGCAGTAAGCTACAGAATCTTGAAATAACTGGGAGTAAAGTGGAGGAGAAACTGTTGAAGATAAACACAAGAAAGGCACCCGGGGTGGATGGGATCTATCCAGTTATATTAAAGGAGGCAGCAAAGGAAGTAAGCAAACCCTTAGCCATAATTATGAGAGCTTCCTTGGACTCCGGGGAGGTACCCATAGACTGGAAATGTGCAAATGTGACCCCAATTCACAAAGGAGGATCAAAGGCTGACACACGTAATTATAGACCTGTGAGTTTAACTTCTGTTCCAGGAAAATTAATGGAGGCACTGGTTAAAGAAGCACTGCAGGATCATTTAGACAAGACTTCAGTTATAGCTCGGACACAGCATGGTTTCGTTAAGGGGAAGTCTTGCCTGACCAATTTGATTGGATACTATGATGCAGTCAGAAAAGAACTGGATGCAGGGAATAGCTTTGATATTATATACTTGGATCTTAGAAAGGCTTTTGATACTGTTGCACATGGAAGACTGCTATACAAATTGGAGCAGTGTGACATTGGAGGCAAATTGCTGCTATGGATAAAGGGGTGGTTGAGGGGGAGAAGACAGAGAGTGGTAATCAATGGACACTGCTCATCGTGGACTAATGTTATTAGTGGAGTCCCTCAGGGCTCAGTGTTGGGTCCATTATTGCTTTCTGTATTTATAAATGATATTGATGATGGTATATCAAGCTTAATGTCCAAGTTTGCAGACGATACAAAGGTTGGCAGGGTTGTCAAGGACACTACTGACACTATGCTACTGCAACAGGATCTGGAAAGGTTGAGCAGATGGGCTGAGAGGTGGCAAATGAAATTTAACATTGACAAATTTCAACTACATATGGGAAACAGCAACCCCAGAGCAACGTATCAACTCTGTGGTACTACACTGACAGTGGTAGAGAATGAAAGGGACTTGGGGGTGGTTGTGCAGGCAGATATGAAGTTCTCTGACAGTGCAGAAGGGCTGCAAGAGTAGCTCATGGAGTATTGTCAATGACATACAGGAATTTTTCCAGCAGGGATAAGGAAGTGATTATTCCCTTGTATAAGGCAATGGTCAGGCCACACCTAGAGTACTGTATACAGGTCTGGAGGTCTCATTTCAAGAAGGATGTAGAGCTGCTGGAACGAGTACAGAGAAGGGCAACAAGATTAGTGAATGGAACAAAGGGGTGCTCTTACGAAGAAAGGCTTAAGTTTTGCAAATTACAGTGTCTGGAGACTAGGCACCAGCGAGGTGATCTGATAGAGGTGTATAAAGCCTTGAATGGTTTAAGCATGCTCAATGCTGATGGGATTCTTCCTCTAGCTCAGAAAAATCACCTGAGAGGGCATAAATTCAAATTGAGGAAAGACAGATGTAGGATAGACGTGCGGAAATTTGCCTTTAGCCAGCGGGTGGTTGGTTGGTGGAACAGACTTCCATCCCTTGTAGTGGAGGTTGATAGCCTAAATAAGTTTAAGGCTCAGCTGGACAGGTATTTTGAACGAACAAAGGGGTGAAGTGGAAGTGGGTTTTTTTTTTTTTTTTTTTTGGCTGATGCTGCATAAGCTTGCTTTCTTGCATCGAATGCCTCTACTAATGCTAATGCTAATGCTAATGCTATATATATATATATATATATATTAATTCTTGTTTCCTTTATATTGTAAATTTATATACATTATGTATGTATTTTTGTATTGATGAAATACTGTATTCTATAATATACTCTTGTTTAATTAAATAATTAAATAAAAATTTATTGATGTAATTATTTGTCTCAAAGCTTTGCCCCCCTACTGGAAAATTTTCTGTGGACGCCCATGCTGAGGGTCAAACGACGATTTCTTGCCACAATTTTCCGAACTTTTGCAACTATGTCCTCAATTTGAGAGGTTAACGGACGCCTACTTCTTGGGTCATTGTAACATCTTCACGTCCGAGAATGAACCTCTTATACTATTCAAACACATTGATGCGACTTAACATTTCATCACCTTAAACAGTTTTTAACATTTCGTACGTTTCTATTGCACGTTTTACCAGTTTAAAGCAAAATTTAATTTTCATTGGAAATCGCGACAAGGAACGTTAACACTACTAATATTGTGCTCTTCCGTCACAACGAGTTGCCATGGTATTGCACAATCTCGTACAATAAATATTCTACATGCACAATAAAGATTTATTCTTCTTATAATGATTCAACTACATAAAAGCACGTAATAACATCATGGGTAAAAACAAGCTTTTGAATTTTCCACACAAATCTGGAATAAAAATCCTTTGTCAGACATTAACTTTAATAGAACTCAATATTTCACAATATTCCACAGTCTGATCAAAATCAGAGAACCATGTAGGAGCATCAGCAGTTTTCCCAGACATTACACTGTCAACCCAACTTCCTACACTGAATTATTAGTAGAAGTTCAAATAGTACTGGAGCACTTAAAAACCACATATCGTTTGAGAACAATAATATACTGTGATTCATTAAGTGTAATACAAGCCGTACAAATCACCAACAATATATTCCATCACTGGATGGGATATATTGCCCAAGAACTGTCTTGAGCAAATTAAACATACTAACAGACTTAACTAAAGAAAAACAAGAAATACTTTTGTGCTGGATACAGGACACAAAGGAATAAAATGAAACAAAGCTGACAGAACTGCAAAATCAACAAGAAAAACAAGAAATCCTTTTGTGTTGGGACACAAATATACTAGGACACAAAGGAATAAAATAAAACGAAGCTGACAGAACTGAAAAATCAACAACCTCCAGAAACAATCTTTCCCAGTTCCATATAAATCAATCATTCAAAACTGCTCTAACACGATGGCAAGTAATCTTTTTGTATTTCTCCTCTGGACACAGAGTAGGAGTGGAATTCATTGAACTGATTTCAGTAGCTAGGGTTGTTTCATTGAAACTGAGATTTCAGGTCGATCCTAGTCTGCATGTTAGATCGTCATCTAAGCCAACATCTGCATGTGCAAGTTAAATCATCATTTCCGTAGCCGAGTGGTCAGGAGCGGGAGTGCAGTAGCACACGCTCTTTGAGTAGACCGGGGTTCAAGCCCCTGACTGCTGAATACGGTCGATCTGCCAACCCGCACCGGACCAGCGTGGCAGATTATGGTCCATATTCCCTCAGCATGAATTGTTGAGGAGGCTTCCATCTTGCAGTGGGTTGATAATGGCTGCACTTTACTTTTTATTAGATTATGTACATCGTCATAATCTAATGTCATATAAGCGGTGCCTAATAAGCAGTGTCATCTAAACAGTGACGCCTCCATTTGCATGTTAATCGTTATTTAAGCAGTGGTTTAAATGACGCCTTCATTTAACGTGGAGGTGTTAAGCACATTAATCGCCATCTAACATGTGTTAATCGTCATCTACACAGTACATCGTCATTTATGGAGTGACGCCTCTACTTCCATGTTAATCGTTATCTAACGTGTGTCATCTTCACAGTACATCGTCATGTAATAAGTGACGCCTCTATCTACATATCAATCGTCATCTAATATGTGACGCCTCTATCTACATATCAATCGTCATCTAATAAGTGACGCCTCCGTCATCTAATGTGTCAATCGACATGTCAGTCGTCATCTAATGTGTGTCACCTGCACAGTACTTCGTCATCTAATGAGTGACATGTGTAATTAGATTACGCTTACAACTGCAAAACGTTTGTTGAACGGCTTGGAAAAAATGCTATTCCAGGGACAAAATTCTTGATGACCTTTCTGGATCACATCCGTCAACAAAGTTGACTCGTACAAAGTGCACGAGAGGCCTGAATATTCTCCGCTCTTTCTCGCACCTCAGGAGAGAGAGCAGAGAATATTCAGGGGTGCGGACCAATGCACCATTTGCGGTTGCTTGCGCTTTTACCATCCAGATTGGATTACGGGTCCGAGTAATACATTGAAAAGGCCTCTGGAGTCAGGAACTCTGCAATTCATCTGTAATGCTATTAAATAACACTGACTCGAATCTGTAAAACGTCTTTATTATGATAAAATAATAAATTTAATGCCGACCGGGCTAGCCGGGCAGGTAAAGTACCTGCCTGGCAACCCAAAGGTCGCCGGTTCGATTCTCGCCTCGGGCTGGATATCACGATGGTGCCGAACCAACCGGTTGGTTGGATATCCCGGCCACGATACACGAAGGAAGCAAGAAAAAACTGGTTCCTTCGTGTATTGATCACATCATACGAAATAAATAAATAAAATAAATTTAATAGTGAGAAATATGTTTCTGAAATTGAGAATGTTGTGGACGATTTTGAAACCAGAATCAGTGATTTTAAAACAATTGAAGACATTGTTCAAAATATTTCTTATCCATTTAATGTCGACTTAGATACGAAACAAATTGCAGAAAAATCGCTGCGATTTTTCACATGGAGAAAATATTACTTGAAAATGAAAAATGAAATTATTACCTTGCGAAACGATATCTTCCTAAAAGCCAGATCATCAGAAGAAGACTTTTGGAAATATGTTTGCCGAGAAAAGTACCCAAATGTAAAAATATGCAGTGAACTTTTAATTTCATGTTTTGGTTCCACATATCTGTGTGAATCGGCCTTTTCGTATTTGAAACAAACAGAGACGGAGAATCGCTGTACGGATTTCCATACAGAAGATTCTTTACTGTTGGCCTTATCACAGTATATCCCCGATTTTGAAAGCTTGGCAGATGACATGAAGATATAAACTTCGCATTAATTAAAATTTTAAATACGTATGAATTTAAAATAAGAATTCTGAATTGTATTGAATTTTAAAATTTATAAACAACATTTTTCAATATGTGTTGATTAACTTTTTTAACCTTGTGCAATGAAATTCTTGAGAGGGTAGATCGCGGCATACATTTTGAAGGAAAAAAGTAGATCGCATCACAAATTAAATTGGCCACTCCTGGGATATAGCATTTATAGGAAATCCTTATGTTAATTTTAGTATTTCGGTTGGTTGGTTGGTTGTCGTTGGGTTTTAGGAGCATCGGTGACTAAGGACATATTGCTCTGTGTATATTTTCTGTAAGTTGCGTGTGTTCTGAGGTCGATTTTCTGTTTTGCTGGGAGAAAACTTCGAGTTTCAGCGAGAAAAAACCATCTGCCCTCGCCTGAGACCGACTAATTCAGCTGCGTTGTGAAAAATACAGATAAAAATTCCTCCCATCATCGATGGGTTTCGAACTCAGGTCTCTTTCACCCTGTGTGGTGATGGCGGCGATCCAACTGTGCTACCCACGAGGGCTAGTATTTTGGTACTCGTGGCTTATTTCGTGGCTTATAAAGCGGTTCGTAGATACATGGACTGAGTCCACGAATTTCTGGTACAGAATTTTTAGTAGTGAAAACATGGTAGTACTTATACAATGTGTCTGCCATTGCACTGATTATGACAATGAATAACTGCTCAGGACGATATATTCCTTTTATATATATTCTTTATAATTTAATGAAAATGAACAACTCTGCTTTTGTCTGTTTTCCTCATTTCAGCATAACTTGTAATGGGCGCTATTATATCCGTTATGGATTCAATAACGCCACTTTTCGATATCATTATTTTTCGCTAATCAACAGAATAAAGAAGTCTTTTTAATAAATAAGTAGAACTTGCTTATCCTAAGGCATTAAAATATACACTACGATTTTTAAAGCTGTGTTCTGCTCCATGAAAATGATTTAAATGAACGTGATAGTGTTATTGCTTCTTTCGGCCTTTATATTTATTTAAAACTTTCTCACCTTCATTATTAATTTAATTGTAATCCAATTTTGTACTTAGGTCTCCAGATATCCAGCACGGCCCTGGCCTATTATGTGGGGCAAGTTTAACTCGATCTAGAACTGAACCTCCCAGCCTGCAGTAAAACACATTTTACACGACTATCCGAATTTTTACGAACGTAGATGGCGTTAGTGTTGGAGGGCAGACTGATTCTAATCTTAGTTGTTCTGTTGAGTAGTTTTCACAGCCGTGTGAGTTTTCATCGTGTGTAGTCGCAGTTCGTTGTTATTATTCGTGCAATGTGTATTACTGATTTTTAGTATAATTTACATCTTTACGATTCAGGTTTAGTTAATAAGTATTTTTAATATCGGCAATTTCGAATGAAATTGTGTTTTTCCATCTAGTTTTATCATTTTTAAAAATTTTGAAGTGAATTTTGAATTTGAGATGAGTAAAACAGCATTTCCTACTGTTGTTGTGTGGGGATCGCTTTTAGATTGCGACATTACTTTGGCCGCTCCGTGAAAGATGGGCCTGTTGCAAATTATTTTATTGGATGCTTTTGATTTTATTCATTCCTTCGCTACTACTTTTATAAATACTTGTAGAAAGAAATGCGAAGCTTTGAGCTGTAGTTATAAATTATAGACAGGTTGTGAAATATGTTAACAAATTTCTCATACATTTTGATTTGAATGCATTTCGGACGTGTCACTAATCCGCTGCGCAAACAGTTTATTAATTACTGGGAAACGATGTCACGTGAGTCAATTAAGGTAATCCGCTTCTTTTTTATTATTTTTTGGTAATTCTAGTAGACTCTAATAGTATCTATGACCCATTTATATAATGTTCATTAATACTGCTAATATTGTCAATTCTTTTTGGTTTTCCTATTTTAAATACTTCTGATTTTTCCTTTATTTCCCACATTTTATATTTGTAGTACGACTGAACAAACATTTATTTACTGGGGATTTATTTTGAAGTTTGTCTCAGAACAATTAAGTGTGGAAATGTTTTTTTTTTTTTTTAATCCTTAGTTTTTTTTTTTTTTCTGTTATTTCTTGATTCATTACTTTGCCTATTAGTAGTAGTAGTAGTAGTAGTAGTGGCACATGATGCAAGAAAGCAAGTGTAGGAGCTTATGCAGCATCAGCCAAAAAAAAAAAAAAAAAAATCATCACGCCATTCCCTCCAAATGCCTGTCCAGTTCCTCCTTAAATTTATTTAACCTATCAACTTCCACAACGACAGATGGAAGTTTGTTCCAGCAATTAACCACCCGCTGGCTAAAGGCAAATTTCCGCACATCTATTCTACATCTGTCCTTTCTTAATTTGAACTTATGTCCCCGTAGGTTCGTAATCTGAACAAGTGGAAGGATCCCATCAGAATTCAGCGTGCTCAACCCATTCAAGGCCTTATAGACCTCAATCAGATCACCGCGCAGGCGCCTAGTCTCCAGCCACTGCAATTTGCAGAACTTAAGCCTCTCTTGGTAAGAGAATCCCTTCATTCCCCTCACCAATCGTGTTGCTCTTCTCTGTACACGCTCAAGCAAATCTACATCCTTCCTAAAATGAGGCCTCCAGACCTGTACGCAGTACTCAAGGCGTGGCCTGACCATTGCCTTATACAGAGGGACAATCACCTCCTTTTCCCTGCTAGCAAAATTCCTATATATCATTGACAAAACCCCATGACCTGCCCTAGCAGCCTGTCTGCATTGCTCAGAAAACTTCATATCTGACTGCACAATTACTCCCAAGTCTTTTTCATTTTCTACCACCTTAAGTGTAGTACCACACAGTTGGTACGTTTCTCTGGGGTTACTTCTACCCATATGCAGTACTTTGCATTTGTCAAGGTTGAACTTCAGTTGCCACTTCTTAGCCCATCTGCCCAAATTATCTAGATCCTGTTGCAGTAGCACACTGCCATTACTGTCATTAACAACCCTGCCAACCTTTGTGTCATCTGCAAACTTCGACATTAAGCCTGATATACCTTCATCAATATCATTGATAAATACACAAAACAACAGTGGACCCAACACCGAACCCTGTGGGACTCCACTAATAACATTAGTCCATGAAGAGCAGCACCCATTGATTACCACCCTCTGTCTTCTCCCACTTAACCATCCTTTTATCCATTGTAGCAACTTACCCTTAATACCATTCTGCTCCAATTTGTACAGTAGTCTTCCATGCGCAACAGTGTCAAAAGCTTTCCTGAAATCCAAGTATATGATATCAAAATTATTTTTCGCATCCAGTTCCTTTGTGACCACATCATAATAACCAATCAAATTTGTCAGACAAGACTTTCCCTTAACAAACCCATGCTGTGTTTGAATTATTGCTGCAGTCTTGTCTAGATGATCCTGCAATGCATCTTTAACCAGTGACTCCATTATTTTACCCGGAACAGAAGTTAAACTAACTGGTCTGTAATTACTCGTGTCACCCTTCGATCCACCTTTGTGAATAATCAAATAATCAAATATTAATCAAATCAAATAATCAAATATTAATCAAACTTTTTTAGTAGTATCAAGCACCCTCCCCCCCCCCTCCTTGGAATCCCGGAAAAAATATCTCCGGTAAAAATTATTTTTACGGTTACTGTTTATCCCTCACTTGCCGCTGTTTTAAACAGCAACAGGTGGGGGCTAAACACTAAACTTTTCAAGAATTGATTTATTTACTTCAACTAAAACAAAAAGCAACAACAAGTATTAACATGGATATTTTTCTGATAAATGTAGCAACATATTTTCAAAAGCGAGACATCCTGTGAAGCCATCTCTCTCCCTCCACATGAATTCGTCTAAATAACTGGCACACATATTTGCCTGAGTGCCATTCATTCTTTTAAACATTGCCTTAACTCTCTTCCAATAATTTTCGACATTATTTGTATGCACTTCTGTTTCAGGATCTTTAAATTGAATGCTGTGGTTAACAGAGTAATTATAATAGCTCTTATCAGGAATATTTGAAATACCACTATATATATGCTTTCCACTGATCAGACATAAGTGACATTATCTCGAATTATTTCCTTTATTATTGGAATTAATGTCTGGCTGCTTCTGTTGTCAATAAATCGGATGCACCCTACTTTTTCGTCGACTTCATACCCCGCAAACAGCCAAGTTTGCTTATAAAGATTGTGACCACGGTGGTATTTGGCTTTTACAAGTAATGACTCATCAATTTGGACAGTATGTACGTCACCACCAAGACTAATTGGATTCGCCAACAGTTTCCAGCTACATGTCTCTTAGATATTGGTAATAATGTACAGCAGTATTACTGCTGATATCAATATGTTCCATGGTGATGGTTAAAGGGGTTTTTGTTGCCCAGTTGTAAATAACATACAATATATTTTTTTTCTGGTGGTAACTTTGTATTACTTGGTACGACAAAATGCACAACGCCATATAAAACCACATTGCTGCGATTTTCTTTTTCTAATACACAATTATTACAACAATTAGGACAAACTAATTTTTTTTTCTTCTTAAGGCTATACATTTCAATAGTTAACTACACTTTCTTTACCTTTGGTTAACTCAATGTATAAATATTCATAATGACTGATATATCCGAACACTAATTCCGCATGCTAATATACCCTGTATCACAGAGTACTACTCTGTGCCCTGTATAACCCAAGTATGTTACTCGCAACGATCAGTAGAAAGACTAACGTGTTTTGTTGTTTTTAATTTTCATAATTTTACTTTTACTAAAATTTTTTTTATCATTATTTTGTTTGATCATTTTACGTTTCCAAGCATACATCGCTGCCCCCTCATAAGCCGTCTTATTAAATCCGAAACTGCGGAAGTATTTTCTATGTATAAGTTTTTCAAGAATGACGTCAGGCGCATTGATATGCACCGTATAATGCTAGTATGCCTATAGTTTTTTGCCTGGTGGCACCGGGGGTTTCCTCAACTTTTTACTCTATGTAGAATACAATAATCTGCATAAGGCCAGGGTGTGTGTTGTTCCTCTGATTTCGCCCTCGTCTTTGTAGTTTAAATTTAACCGTTGCCAATGGGAGTAGTTAATATTTTGCAGTGTAAAACCTCTTAAGAGTTGTTGAATGCTATGTTTTTCATGCCCACAGATACCTCGTATTAGACATCCTTAAGCAACTTCCTCTTCACATTCCAGCTGGCACAAAACAACTCGCCTTAGAGGTTGTCACAGACGTTCTCTCAGATATGCCAGACAAGCTGTACTTGCTATCTGGGAGTCTAAAACGCTGATGGAACTGATATTCGGGTGACTTTCAAGTCAAGTGGACCCAATTTCGGCGAAGTTCGGACGGTCTGTGACAGCCAAATCCTCTACTCGCACCTTCACGATGTTGGGACTGTTAGTAATCCTGGGTATAACCTCCATGCACAAGCACTGTGGGTGACCACTTAGGTATGAACCAACGTAAGCAGGGGTCGAGGTGTGGCGCCCACCACATGGAGGTATGCCGCCTCGCTGTGCTACTAGGCAATACTAGGTGGTAGATGACTCTCATCAACCGGTGCATTACCACCGCTTTGCTTATTGGAGACTTGACGTTGCGGTTTTTCCATCATGCAGTATGACTGACTTTTGAGGTTATGACGAACATCATGGCGAGATCCAATCTTCCTTACATTTCGAGGGTACAGCTCTAAAACAATGTTCGCATGCCTGCCGCTAGTTAGTGCACCGAACCGAACCTATTGGTAACTCTTTAGGAGGCTTCCGGATGAGCTAGTATATAATCTTGCTGCCTCTACTCTGCCAGATAGTGACTGGAGGGAGTCCGAGTAGTGTGTATGCGGGGGGAATTGTCGTGGCCACGTTATGTTAAGTATCTGGGTGTATATTCTTACCATGTGTACGTCATATCCAAAAATTTCATTACTTCATCAGTAATTCCCCCACCCCACTTTTTCTTAGTATTGAATACACCATGAATTGTCAAACTAATAGAGTAAGCTTATCTGCGAAAAGATCTAAACCACCCAAACATGTCATAGTTCATTTCACAAATATACGTGACCTTAATTTTAATCTCAACGATGTCAATTTCCACTTGCAGTCTGCCAAACCCCATGTACTTTTTCTGACAGAATCTCAGTTATCGGTTGATTCAACTACTACTCATCTCAGTTGCCCGATTTATTCGCTGTATGTTTCCTTTCGCTTCAAAGGTGGTCCTGGTGCATATGTCCGTTCCGATATTCCCTGTAAGATACTTGTTAATTTGGAATCTCGTCTTTTCGATCTTCTGTGGTTTAAAATCTATCTCATTGTGTCAAATTCATTTGTTGTCTCTACCATTCTCCCAACCCCACTAATCACTTGGAGCTCTTTGCAACTTGACTTTCTCCAGTCCAACTTTCCTAACAGTGAGGTAATTTTCCTTGGTGATTTTAATGTTCACAACTCCAGCTGGCTTCCATTTTCTAGTCACACCGAACCAGCTGGTCGAGATGCTGAGGCTTTTGCAATTACTAATGATCTTGCACAGATTGTTCATTTACCTTCAAGAATAGCGGACAATCCTAACCATACAGCCAACAAGCTCGATCTTTTTCTCACAAACAACCCTTCTAAGTACACGGTCGAAGTGAGTGTTCCTTTAGGCACGTCAGATCACAACTTGGTGATTGTCTCTTCTCCAATGGAGCCTTTATCTCATGACTATTCCGAACCTCGTATTGTTTGGCATTACAAGAATGCAAAATGGGATAACCTGCGAGATTTCTTTTCTTTTTTGCCTTGGTCGGATTACTGTTTCAAAACTTCTGATGTCAACGTTTGCTCAGATCTTGTCAGTGAAATTATTCTTGCGGTGTCCACTGCCGCGCTGCAGGTGTTGGCCGGAGCGCTACCCTTGGATCTACATTTGTTGTATCGTGGTTTTTGCTACCGTATTAAGAGGGAAATTCCTACAGAACTTTTTGGTATAGAGATAAATATTCGCTCTGACTGCAGAGGCGAAAAGAGAAGATGTAAGAATGAAATAATCAATTTATGGCAGACAAGATGGGATACCATAACTACTGGAAGAGTGACCAACTTGTTTATCCCGAACGTGACTTTTCTGAATGATAAAAAGGTTCGCAATTGGTTTACACCTAGTTTACAGTCGTCATTTTTGTTAACAGGGCACGGGTCAATGAATGAGAAATTATATGCATTGGGACTAAGTAACACGGACCTTTGTTTTTGCGGGGCCAGGAAAGGCTGGCGGCACATACTATATGATTGTCCAATATATGACAATGCCAGGACAGCGATACGTGAAATTCTTGAGAGTATAGCTCCAGGAGAAGAAGCTGTATTTTTAAGAGACTCTAGTAAGTTTCAGATGCTCCAGGTATTTTCTAAAGAAGTGTTTGAACTAAGGAAAAGTATGATTCCAGTGATACGAGGTTGATAAGATCCATCTGGCTGGAGGCACCGAAGTGTTTTTATGCTGCCGTTCTTACTGGCTGCACAACTGGAAGATCTACCCTTTTCTTGATCTCTCTCTTTCCCCCCCCCCCTTGGTTTTTTCCTTTTCACTTTTTGATATATATACGTATGCATGTTTGCGTATATATGCTAAAAACCAATATATATATACTTAGTATATATATTTTTTTTTTCTTTTTTCTATTTAGTTATTTATTTATTTATTTTTTATTATTATTATTATTTGTTATCTTAGTTAATCATTTTTATTCATTTCTTTCTCTTCCTTTCGGGTTTTTTTTTTTTTTTTTTTAATTTTATTTTATTTTTTCCCTCTGGAGTGGGCCCCAGAGGGAGGAAAAAAAAAAAATTACTTTTTATTTTATTTATTTATTTATTTTTATTATTATTATTATTTTTTTTATTCTATTATTTTATTTATTTTTTTTTTGTCTCATACTCTGAGACCATAGGTGTCCCATCTACTGGAACTGGCCCACCTTCCCGTGGTGTGGACGAGTACCCAGAATCATCTGTCCAGGTGACTGATGCTTCTGGGTAGCCAAGCGGTCAGAACATAACAACAGAACACACACACATAATACACACAAACCGACGTCACACACATCTGGCCCATTTGTAGTGATACTGTTCTTCACAGAGATACGAGGCGGAGTTGAACTGACGTTCTAGGAGCCGCCCCTTACATAAACACATGTCCACATGTCGTATTCTTGCAGGAATGGAATCCTTTATTCCACACTCCACTTTAAAATCTCTCCTTTATCTAAATCTGGGTTTTCCAATAAATGTACTAAGGCTGTTCAAGAGAAGAACGTTGCATATCGTAATTGGTTTGTTTCCAATTCTTCACTTTCATTTTCTGCCTACACCAAAGCTCGCAACAATTGTAAAGCAGTTATTTATCAGTCCAAACTAGATTTTGAACAGCCTAAGAGTAGAAAACTTGCTTCTTGCCCTAATGGTAGCCGAGCATTCTGGTCTCTTGCCAAAGCTATTGTTGCAACTTTGGCCCATCTCTGCTCCCACCTCTGTCAAAACCAGATGGTTCTGTTGTCACTTCAGCAAAGGATAAAGGTGACCTGCTAGCATCCCATTTTTCTTCTAACTCATATATTAATGATCTTGGCAAAACACCTCCCACTATTCCCAACCGTTTTGACGAAAGACCACAGGACGAATTGAAAGGAGCGGCCATTCACTTCCTCCTGTGATCTTCCGTCAAAAGGATTTTTGATGAATCTTGATGCTAAGAAAGCTACAGGTCCTGATGGTATTATCCCTTTGTTCTCAAAACCTGTGCTCCTGAACTTAGTCCTGTTCTTTGCCGCCTTTTTCACTTTCTTATTCCAAAGGTGTTTTTCCTTCTGATTGGAAATTTGCTCATATCCAGCTAGTTCCTAAAAAGGGTGACAAATCCCTCCCATTCAGTTATCGTCCAATTGCAATTAATTCTACTTTTTCTAAAGTAATGGAGAAATCAATTATCCGCCACCTCTTAAACTACCTAGCAATCTTCCGTCTGATCAACCATCGCTGGTATGGATATCGTCAGTGTCGATCCACTGGTGATATTCTGGCTTATGTTACCCATTTATGGACTAATTCAATGAAAAAGTTCGGTGAAACACAAGTAGTTGCTCTTGACATCTCAAAGGCTTTCGATAGCGTTTGGCATAAAGGTCTTCTAAACAAGCTTCCATCTTTTGGTTTGCCAACTGTTTTTTTTGTAATTGGTTTTCCAGTTTTCTCTCAGATCGCTCACTGAGGGTGATGGCTCTCTCTCTTCTAACTTCTCCGCTAATGCTGGTGTCCCACAAGGTTCAGTTCTTTCCCCACTCTTTACCTCTTGTATATTAATGAGCTTCTTCCATTGATTGGAAATCCTATCCATAGTTTTGCCGATGATAGCACATTGCATTCCACTTTCCATTTTGAGAAACCTTGTCCTGCTCAATCAGCTTCAACTTCTCGAAAATCTGCTACCAATTCCTTAAATGCCGATCTTCAGGTAATTCTCTAGTGGGACAAAGACAACTTAGTTGATTTCAACACTTCTAAAACTGAGTCTTGTCTTATATCTCGCAAAAAGGATTCTTTTGCTCCTGTGCTTATCTTTAGTGACACTCCGATTTCTAGGCAAAATGATATATCCCTTTTGGGGATTACCCTGACTTCTAATCTCTCTTGGCACAAGCACATTACAAATATTGCTTCCTCTGCATCTAAAAAACTTGGTTTTGTCTTTCGCTCTCGGCGTTACTTTTCTTCCAAACAGCTGTTCACACTCTATACAAATCGCAAATCCGCCCTGCCATGGAATATTGTTCCCACATTTGGGGTGGTGCCCCCAAAACCTCTCTCAGGCTTCTTGATTCCATTCAGAAGAGGGCAGTTAGGTTAATTAATGATTCATCTCTACCAGAGTCTCTCCACTCTGTCTCATAGACGTACTGTTTCTGCTGAATGCCTCTTCTACAGATACTTCCATGGGCACTGTTCTTCTGAATTGGCTTCTATAATTCCCGCTCTTTCTTTCAAAACAGTCTGAACACGTGCCGTCACCAGCCATCATCCATTTACTGTCCAACTTCAAACCCACAGAACCAACTTTTCGTCTTCCTCATTTATTCATTCAACTGCCGTTTTCTGGAACAACCTTCTTTCATACGTATTTCCTGACAATTACAGTCTAAAGAAGTTCAAGTCTAATGTCAACAAATATCGTTCGTCTTCTCAACCTCCAACCCAAGCACGGTACTAAATACTATAGGTCCTAATACCTCATGTTTGTGGTTTTCATAAAAAAAAATAATAAAAATAAAAAAAAAAACATCCAGATCGAACCTTATATCCATTATACAATTTTCTGCCATTATCAGCATTTGTCATTTCAGATCACAGCGAACTTTTTTTGCAAACTGCATTTTCGTTTCATGTTTTCATATAAAGATTCATCGTAAACAGCCTATATCTAATTCATTTTAAATACTTCAAATATTTTCTTAATTGTCTTGTTTAATCATTGTTTTGTCAACTTCATTTGTTCCATTACTATTAACTGACTGTTACTTTCTTTGCTATGCACAGTAAATGGGTATACTGTTGTGAATACTCTTCAAATAAAAAACATATATCCAGAATGAAGAGATTCAAACATTTAAGAGTGAATTGAGGTGGCCACATAAAGCGTTAATTTAACGAATTACTTCACAGTGAACTTTTCTTGCTACATGAAATAATGGAGGCAATGGTTAAAGAAGCACTGCAAGATCATATAGACAAGACCACAGTTATAGTTCAGACACAGCATTTGTTTTCTAAGGCGAAGTCTTGTCTGATAAATTTTATTGGATACTATCGAGTGGTTACAAAGGAACTGGATGCCAAAAATAATTTTGATATCATACTTGCATATTAGGAAAGCTTTTGGTACTATTGCACATGGAAGACTACACTACAAATTGGAGCAGTATGGCATTAAGGGAAAGTTGCTGCTTTGAATAGAGATAGTTGAATAAAAGAAGACAGTGGTAATTAATGGACACTGCTCTTCGTGGACTAATGTTATTAGTGGGGTCTCCCAGGGTTCGGTGTTGGGCCCATTTGTTTTCTGTGTTTATCAGTGATATTGATGAAATTATACGAGGCTTAATGTCCAAGTTTGCAGATACGAAAGTTGGCACGGTTAGTAATGACAGTACGCTACTGCAACAGGATATAGAAAAGTTGAGCAGATTGGCTGAGAGGTGGCAAATTGACAAATGCCACGTACTGCATATGGGTAGCCCTAACCCCAGTGTAACGTACCAACTGTGTACTACATTCAGGGAAGTGGAGAATGAAAAAGACCTGAAGATAATTATTTTATTATTATCTATTTATTCCAAAAAAGGAAACCGCCCCAGGACAGCAAAGTGCGAGGAGGGTGCTAAGTACATATCAGGATACGAGATACTACGGGCAGTGGGTTGCGTATACTGAACACGTAGTGTCGTCCCGAAATACTATATACACTTTGTTTAATATATACAGTATTTACACATTAATGAATCCGTACATACATTATACAAATCATAAATTTACAATTCAGTAATAATTCCATATATAACTTACATATTTGCACAACTGTTAAGGAAGGTATATTTTTCCAGTCAAATAGCTTACCAAATTATTATTGTTCTTAAAGCAGAAAGTTTCACTTTTACTCAAAATTCTTTGGTATTTTGCAGCCGATTCATATTTCGGTAAGTCTGTACGAATTCTGGAAGATCTCTTTCCTGTATGTTGCATCCTCAGAGTTTATCGGCATCTGTGTAGTGAGTTAAATATTTTTGCTGAATTTGATGGGAAGAATCTTTGCAGGCTACTAAGATTGTTCAGGATTGGACGCAGTGGATGATTTACTCCTCCCCAACGTCTAGCAGTGGCATTTGGTTTGACTAGAATATTATCCAGGGCTGAAGCATCCACTCTGCCTGTGAGCATTTGTGCGGGAGGGTGTATGTTGTTGTTAATTGTCCGCTGCATCCAGGGTGTGATGTTAAGGTTTGAGTAGAGAATGGCCCTTGAGATAGTAAAAGGGCGGTCAGCAAATCTGTTAAGCCATCGCAAGAACCAGTACTCGATCCCAAGGACGGACTTACAATGTGAATCGGGAGCTGAGGACCAGATTTGAGAGGCGTACATTGCAATTGGCAGGACGCACTTTAAAACGTATGGTCGCTAGCTGAGGATCCCCAATTCCTACCAGTTGTCTTGTAGCCCATAAAGCAGCGAATATTATTGTCTTCATATTGCCGAAGGTGAGTCTGTCATCCCACTTAATACCCAGGTCCAGGTGAAAGTGCACTTTTTCCACACTAGACCCGTTTACAGAGATCGATATGTCATTTTTATTCTGCTTGTAAGTTATGATCATTTGGGCAGGCTTCTGTGCATTAATACGGAGCCCCATGCAATCTAGATAGCTCTCATATTCTCGGATTGTGCTATTCGCCATCTGGCAAACACCTTCTGCTGATTCATGGTCTTTGGAAGTGATGAAGAATTTAAACATCGTCAGCATATGTTATAAAATTGTGCTACCGTGCAAGAAACGGCTCCAGTGCGGCCACAAAGAGGGTAGCCGAAAGAACTACTCCCTGTGGCACTCCTCACGAGATGGTAAAGCAAGATTGTAGCTTTTGGTGCTTAGCAGTAAGTTTTCTTTGTTCTAGCAGGCTTCTTATTATAGTTAATAAATTTCCTCTTACATTAAAATAATTCCTTAAAATCGTAATGAGCGCTGGAATTGAGACGTTGTCGTAGGCTGCAGAGATATCCAAAAAATATCAATTTGTTTTTTTCTCATTTAGTGCTTTCTGCACGCGAAAAGGGGTTTCCAGTAAGTTTGTTATTGTTGATCTCCCCGAAATGACTGAGTGCAAATATGGTGGTCTATGGCTGAAGCAGTGTTCGTTGATGGGAGGAAGCAGTGCTTTTTCAAATATCTTCTGTAGGGTGCAACTAACAGAAATCAGTCTGTAAGCCTTCACCAATTTTAGGTGTTTAATCTTTGGTATTGGGGTTACAATGTAATTTTTCCAAGCTTGCGGGAACGCTCCTGATTTGATGATTTCCTGATAGACATGTAGTAATAGATCTATTATAATTAGGCTACTTATTTTAAGGATGAACGTTGGAAATTTATCTGGTCCAACAATGGCCTTAGTGGGCAGATCGTTGATTGCTTTCATTACGCTCTTTGGTGATTTGTATTTCACTCAAATGAGGTCTTGTTGGTTCCTCTCTTGTCGAATAGGTTCGCTTGTTTAAATCTTTCAGGAGGCACAAAATTTTGTTACTATTATCAGTGGTCTCAATTTGATTCAGTCCAGGAAGGTTACCAAAAGTGTTATTAGCCCATTCCTTAAAAATGCATTCGGTCATATTCTCTGTGCTATTTCTGTTGCTAGTAATTCTTTTTGCTCGTTTTAATTTGTTATGAACAACATTGCAGTGTGCCTGTCTTTTTGCTTTGATGAAATGTGCTCTTTTCTTCTTATAACGAACTTGATTGGCTGGATGACCCGTTCTTTGCCATTTTCTATACAGTTTTTGCTTCCTGAGGAAACTTTCTTTCAGTTGTGGGTTGAACCATTCTTTCGTTCTCTCAGATATTTTGATTTCTTTTGCTGCTCCTTCCAATGCTGTTTCGTATAGCTTTTTAGTGATCATTTCTAAAACTTGGTCTACTGGCTTTTCTTGCAGGTAATTCCAGTTCTAATTAGTTAGATGATTGAGAATGACTTCTGCATTAATATACTTCACGGAGAAAAGATAACTTACTTTGCTTTGCCCAGTTCCTGTGCTTACCCTGCGTGTATTTATGGATCTTCAGTTCTACTTCAATGGGATTGTGGTCAGACTTAAATTTTGAAGTTTTGCACTAGCCTTATGTCTAATGAACTATGGTACAACAGGTCAAGTTGCTGCATTCCCCTTGTCACTGGTGTCGGAAGCTGCGTTAAGTGCAATGCGCCTAATGTAGCATCCAGCTCATTCTTGGCCTCCCTGTGTTTCGGAAGAGGCAAATTAAAATCGCCCGCAATTATTGGGTCGACTGATGGCTTTAGATTTGCAGCAAGCTAAGCATAGAGTTCATTTCTTGTCTCTTGTGTGCTCAGGTGGGAGGTATGATGCATAAATGCATTTTCACGTACTCTTATCTAAAATCAAGTTATGCAGTCAGATACGAAGTTTTCTGAGCAGTGCAAACAGGGTGCAAGAGTAGCTCATGGAGTATTATCAATGATATACAGGAATTTTGTTAGCAGGGATAAGGAGGTGATATCCCCTTGTATAAGGCAGTCAAGCTACATCTTGAGCACTGCGTATAGGTCTGGAGGCCCTATTTTAGGAAGGATGTAGAAATGTTGGAACGAGTACAGAGAAGGGCAACGAAATTTGTGAGTGGAATTGAAGGGTTTCTCTTACCAAGAAAGGCCTAGGTTCTAATTGCAGTATCTGGAGACTAGGCACCTGGCAGGTGATCTGATTGAGGTGTATAAAGCCTTGAATGGTTTGAGCAGGCTCAGTTCTGATGGGATTCTTCCCCTTGGTCAGATTACGAACCTGAGGAGACATAAATTTAAATGAGGAAAGACAGTTGTAGAATAGATGTGGGAAATCAGCCTTTAGCTAGCAGGTGGTTGATTGCTGGAACAAGCTTCCATCTGTCGTTTTCGAAGTTGATAGCTTAAATAAATTCAAAAAAAGAATTGGACAGACTTTTGGAGCGAATGGATGGGTGAAATGGAAGGTTTTTTTTTAAACTGATGTTGTATAAACTTGCTTTCTTGCATCATGCCTCTAATGCAGATGACGTTCGTCTCTGATTGTATATTACTAATCATGACTGACAACTGTTGTCAATGAAACTGATTGCTAGCAGCTACAGAAAATCACTTTCCGTGACAAACTGCCAACTTATTTTCTTAAAAGAAATTTGAAATAACCTAATCTTACTTAATAACATTGTCGTAAATGCTTAATTAAAGCTCGGTTTCCACCGATCATGGCCAACATATATAAATTAGCCTGTTTTACTTGACCTAAGTTGAAGTATTTAATAGATAGTAATTGCACTTTGTATTTACTTCACATCGTAGCGATGTATATCCAAAATTACATTTCCGTAATGTTTAATTAAAAATCACTGGTTACATTAAGGTTAAGTTACCTAATAGGTTAATTAGTGCTTAATTTTTAATTAAGCATTTAGGAAACAATGAAGTTAGGTCGTCTAAAATTGGTTTTAAGAAAATAATTTGATAGTTTTATTTATGAAAAGTTGGTTTTAATTAAAATTTAATAAATTAATTAAAACAAACCGCTTAATCTTCGAAGCTTAGTTTGTCACGTAAAGTAGCTTTTCTGTAGCTTCCAATAATGGCAGTTTTATTGACTACAGTTGTCAGTTATGATCAGTAGAAATCAGTGAGAGAGAAAGAAACATCGTATGGGAAGAAAGTCTAGCTATTGGCATAATCATATCGAAGGTACTCGAAAGTTCTCTGCCATTAAAAAGAGCTGTTCGGTTAAATCTTGCCAAATCCTCGAGCGAAAGAGCAGTTGTGGGGGTGGGGTTTTTTTCTTATATATATATATATATTTTTTTATTACTTTCTATTTTTATTATTTATATTGTTATTATAGTATTTATTTATATCCCCACTTTGCATCTGACTTGTTATCTCACAGAAGAATTCCGGTTCTGAGGGAGTTTCTATATTAGAGCACTCCTCCTTTGGGTTTTGCTGTGTGTTCAGAAATGACCAAACTCCATTTTCATTAAGTGAAATACAATCAGTTTATTATACATACTTACAAATAAAAGATAAGACAAATCATTACACATTATTCACTTCATATATAGGTACAGGGCATGGATCACGTTCCTGGTCATTAGGCTCTCCCATCCATCATCTTCTTACTATAGGCCCACTAACATCTCGTACAATCAGTTTAATTTAACTCTTTCTTAATTACAATTGATATTTATTATGTATTTATTTATTTATATCTTCCTTTTTCATGCCTATCTAGCACAATCCTACATTCTTCTTCATGGTTGAAACAATTCTTCTGGAATTATGTCCACTCTACAAACTATTCTATTCTATTCTATTCTCTCCCCAGCACTTTAAAGTTACATGTTAATGAAATATACATGGGATTATTTATTTCTTCATTCCCTCAGGTAAACTTCAGCATATAGCGACTAATTTCTCTACTTCAGTAACATTATATAAATAACATACAACTGTACCTGCTCTATAGGCTAACCCGTCCAAAATTATTACTTTTACTCCATTGATTAATCAGTAAATAAATCATAACTGTAAACCATCCTTCATTAACTATTTCTATGATATTTCCTTACTTATCTGTACCTTAACTTAACTCTTAACTGTATGCTTCCCTAAATCTCACTTAATATTTATCTATCTTCCCTGCAGTCCTTTGCAATTACATAGAGGTAAATTCGTTGTTTAACCACTTACTTCTGGGGATTTGGATTTTACCGCTAATACAACGTGTGGCCTGTGACTTTCTGCTCTGCATCGGGTCCTCCATTGGTTTGGGAACGTTCATCTGGAATGCTAAACTCTGCCAGGGACACTTTTCGCTTTGCCGATCATCCTGGTCTCGTATCCTTCTTTGCTGTGCCGGATCATTCAGTAGGGGTCGCTTCCCATCACTTTATTTCCACAGGACGGTACGGTGTTCTTCTCGCTGTCCTCCTTTCAAATATATCTCTCGGTGGACGCTTTCGGACTTCTATGTTTCATCTCGAGAAAGTTCCCCTTTCTGTAACTCATCTATACTTCATTAAAACTATCAGAATTTAGTTAACTCACCATAACTGGTTCTACTGGTGGATCGCTTCCGGGGACTGTTTCCTGGGCCTATCTTTCCAAAAAATCACTCTCGAAGAAAACTTTATCATCTTCCGAAAAACTTTATCTCCAAAAAAACTTTATTACATCTCGAAAAATCATCTCCGAAAAACTTCATCACATAACTCTTTTGCGCGCGCTCTTCCCTTTTTATTTCCCAAAATCACGTACGCCTCTACTTTCTTTCAACCAATCACTTCTCTTTGACCACCATCTTCATTCTCATTTGCCTGTGACCCATGACACGATGGTCGAGCCCCTTCCGGTGTAGAGAGGACTTCCGTTTCTAGAGAATTCTCGAATATTCTGGAAAGTGATCGAAATTTCGGAGCTCAGTATCATCCAGAAAACACCTGCGTCCATTTACTTGATTCGTCTCGCCACGCCCGCTCTGTTTGCAGTAAACAAGAGCGCCCCCGCTGGTACCCCTATTGTCATCTCTGGACCAAACCGTCCCTTGCCATACTATCAGTTGTGACCCCCCACTGTTCCGTCTTGCTATCTTCGCTTGCTGTTTCCGGTGTGGGCACTGATTCAAAACTCTTTCTAATGTTTATTTCCACGGTATATCTGCCTTTACATTAACTATAGACCCCACTTAATTAAATCCCATTAGCGTGAGACCCACTATCTTAAACAATATTTGTGACTTTAAGTGTTTTCTTGTAAGGCCTATAATATCACTCAATCTAGCGTTCTGTCATAAATTATATAGACATTTAATTTAATTTGTGAGACTGTGTCTTACACAGTCATTACCTTTAGAAGCGTTTGTT